>NC_136789.1:54872948-54930448 GCF_951216825.1 Electrona antarctica | reverse complement strand
CAGTGTGACGTGTTGTGAGCTTGTAGATCTGCTATCTTCCCTACTTAATAAAAGTACCCCTCCCCCTCTAATTTTTATGGAATTCAATTTCTTGGGTCATATTCGACAATTTGGCCAATGTTTGACCATTTCTGTATAGCAGCCTATAGTTTGTTGATTACTAGAGGTATTATTAAAGGTCTTAAAAGCCCTTAAAGTGTCCCTTTAGAAATGTTCAGATACATGCAAAAAAAACAAAAACACAAGTCATTATGGGAACCCCCCGGGGGTCCTGAGACACAGTTCTGGTGCATTATGTTATAAACATGGACTGTTTCACAATCATAAACATTTGATATTTACCATTTGAGTACGCCTATACCGTTACCTGCATCACTGGAATATGAATTAACAATATTCAGAATCAAGTTAAAATTATGCGCTTAAAAAACTGTCTGCCTTTTATGATTTTGATGTTTTGAAGTGGTCGTTTGCTTTTCCTTTGAGCAAATCGTATAGGGTCGCTCAGCGGTTGTACATTGAGCATTAGTATTCTTTGGAACAATAACACAACATAATTATTATCTAGTGTGTCTCAATATCTAGTGTAGGCCTACTACGTGTCTCAATGAATCAGTGACTTCAACGTTTTTCAGGATCTAGAATAGATCTTTATTGATCCCACACGGGGGAAATCCAGGCGCCAGTAGCTACACAGCTGTTCAGAGTAAGACAACGTTTTGTAGGATACACTGCAGATACAGGAATAATATCACTAATTATTACACGGCTTGGTTGAATGCTTGATTCTGATTGGTCAATCGCTGAATTCAACAGTTTGTTATAGGCTACTTGTGTAATCTCGCGTCACCAAACTTTCCACCTCAGAGGAAAGCCTGGTCTGTGTTCCTGTGTGATTCCGGTTTGGGGTTTCCGTTTTTTTTTTAAAGCATCGCTTTGTTTTGTTTCCCTATTGTTTTTAGTCTCGCCAGTCACTACGAGTTGGAATAAAAGACGGATATACATGATTGATTGATTGATTGATTGATTGATTGATTGATTGATTGATTGATTGATTGATTAACAGATTGGAGAATTACAGTACATTTCAAGCACAACCCAATAAAAAACTGTTAACTGTCGACGACAACATAAAGCATTACAATTGTTCAATTCATCATAACAATTAGAAATGTACAAATATACTCTTAACTCTTCTATATAGCTAAAAACATAGAGGAGGTAAAAAGGGAACATTCCAAGACATACTTGAAGAAACTTGGCAGGATTCACATTCCGCACGACCGCATCAAGGCTTTTATATATAGGCCCTAAAATGATGATGCCCTTTGTAAAGAACCCAACAGACATTGTTAGTGTGGTCTTATTGTGAAACATACCTGTTTTAAGTCGATATCCTTTTATTTTGTGATTTGAACCAAATACTTTTATTTTGAAAAGAGTTTTGGATGGGCTACCTGCGCGATGCAGAGCAGCAGAGAGGATTGAGGAAGTATTGCATTATTTGCATAATAACAGAGAAGGGCAGAAGGCGTATGTTTTGCTCCATGCTGCAAAGATGATCAATATAGTTTTAGCACCTCCGAAGAGGCATAAGGTTAGTAGCCATGGATGGACTGTTATTGCTACACGTTTTTTGGAGATAAAAGGACTATTGCTAAAGATGCAATGTTGATTTGTTTACATCCTGTTCAGTTATGGTATATGGAAGGAAATACATTTTGCAGCAAAGGCACCTAATGAAAACTAAACTAGAGTTTGGTTTGCTACTCTTTCTGTAAAGTGTGGTGAAAATGAAAAGTTATAATTGTACATGCAAAAGAAGGTAATTGATATGCCTGTATTTCATTAAAAAAAACATTATTGCATGTCATTATTTACATTTAAAAAGGGTTAAAAGATGGTATTTATTTTGGTTAAAAACAGCTGCTATAAAAAGTAAAACGAGTTCATTAGAATAAGATTATGTTGAAGTCATGTGCCTTAATTATTTGTACATTAATTACAGTAATTCTGACTGTTGGTCAAAGCTATATGTTAAAAGGACTTTCAGTGCTGTTTTGAATGTGCTATTTACAATTATGAGCTTATGTGAACTACAGTAATGTTATGGTAGGCTACTGTTCTTGCATAAAAAAACATGTGAAATACTAGAGTATTTTGTTTGTGTTTTTTATTTTCTTGTCAGTTCTTACGTTGGCTTATGGATGTTAATTAATACATTTACTACCATCAGTACAAGTCTGAATTGACCATCTTTCGGCAGGGACCGCTGCAACGTTGATCGCCGGGAATTATTTTCGGTCGTTCCGATTCCGGTTTGTGGTTTACGGCCTGATGACTACAAACCTGACTACAACATGACGTAAGTTAATAACCTCTGCAGGCTAATTTAGCCTATGTGTATAATAATGACTAGGGTTGTCCCGACTCCCGATGCGATCACGTGATTGAAAATTGGGGCAGATCACGTAATTTTCAAATGATCGGAGTGGGATCGAGAGCAAAAGAAACGTGATCGGGACATCCGTAGTATCAATATTATGTTCATATCATGATATTTGATATTAGACTGGATATTGTCTCTGATTTTGGATATTGTAGTATTGTGATTATGGCATAAGTGTTCTATAAAAATGGTGCATTTATATAGTGTCTTTATCCAAGGCACTTTACATAGATTGTGCGTTACATTAACCCATTCACACACACATTCATACACCAATGGTGGAGGAAACCATGCAAGGCACCAACCAGCACCAACTCAGGTTGACAGCACGAAGCAGTATCAAAGGTAAGAGATGTGATAACAGGTGTATTTATACTGTGAAGAATGTTACGTGATTTTGGCTGTGAGACTAGGCATTATAGGCAAGCAGGTGAACTTGATAAGGAGGTAGAAAATGGGAGTGATCGAGATGAGCAGAGGGTGGTCTCCACTCCTGAACCTGCGTTGAACACAATTTCATTAAGTCGGCGCGTAATAAGCGGGATAATTGACTGGTCACCATTCATTATCGATAAATAAATCCCGACAGGATCCTGACAATCATATTGGGATCATGTTAACACCTTGGATGTCCAAGCCGGAGTTCTCTGTCCAAGTTCAAGTTCAAGGTCATGGTCAAGTGCCCAACACGGAGATTGATAAACAAGACGGAGATTAATGAAAACAAAACCGTTCGCATTTGATGACATTTAGCCTCTCAGACCCAAGTCTTAGAATATTTTGTTGTCGTTGGTTATGATTTTGTCCACAATTCCATGCTGTATTGATATTGGTACCCTTAGGTGAGATAACAGGCAAACAAAAATAACAATATTTCTACATTCTCTAATTGTGTAGACTTCTTGTCAATTAAGTAATGCAGATGTTTAACGATAATTTAACTCTTGAGAGCCATTCGGTTTCCTTTTACGCTCTCAAGGGTTGAAGATCAATAAGGGTCCATTTCGGTATACAAACTCACGGTATACAAAGCTGGGGACCACCTGGAAGCCCCTCAAGGACCACTGGTTGAAAACCCACTGCTTTAAAGAATTAAAGTATTCCATGAGACTTGATGAAAGCCAGTCAAAGTCAAAGCTTATACAGCTCACCATATGAAGCAGATTAGCGGTCTCATCGTTGTCTGTTTTGAGATTTGACTCTGAGACTATACTTTGGAGTATTCCAGAGTTTATTTTTTTTTGTCTTTTGTCTTTCATTTTCTTTTTCAGTGACTGTGGGTTGTCTCTTAGAGATGCTGCAACTTTGGTGGCTCCATAGATTAGTTTCAGAAACGCTATCATCCTCAGTGTAGTGTGACTGTAAATTGTTGTATTCCAACGGATTTGAGTGAAAATCAACCGATAATTCCCAATAGGTTACTTATCAAGCCGATCTTATCGACATATACTGCATGTAGTTTGGGAGCCTACTGGCTGTGATTGGCATTGATAAAACGTTCGAGTGGAAATCAACAAGCCTCCTCATACCCTAGCTAGCCTAAACATAACCACAAGCACGTAGCAGCGCGATTCCAACCTTAATTGTCGTTTTCGTTTTGCCAATCGCAGCCAGTAGGCTCCCAGACTACATGCAGTAGGTCGATAAGATCGGCTTGATAAGTATAACCTATTGGGAATTATCGGTTGATACCTTTCGAAGCGGGTGTGTATTCAGGGGAGCCATATTGGTTACAAAGCCCTGGACTGGAAGTTGACGGAATGCACTGGAATCCATGGGAGTCGAGTAGACAAGGCATGAACAAACATGATTTTTTGAATGACTGTGACCCTTTTAAAATGTTGATTGTCGTATCAATAATAATAATAATAAGTGCATGGGCATTTTGCAGTGCCCCATCGTAACAGTCTTTTAACCCATTCAGGGTGTGAACCCCATTTGGTGTTTTAAGGATTGTGTTATACTTTAGCTATTGAAAATAGCAGATCTACAAGCTCAATAGCGCGGCACGCTAGACAGGAACGCCCAAAAACGTCACATCCGGTTTTAGCCTGGGGTAAGAATTTTCTATGGCTGCCAATGCAACTTGGTCCAATCCTTAATCACATACGGACAAACATCTATGCCGATGCTATCTAACTTGCGGAGGTAGCGTGCCTTGTCCACGGGCAACAGATCTTTCAACGTATGGCATTGCAAATACGTTTGATAATCGCTACTATGCTCAATATTGTTTTGAAAATGGCGCAAATTGCATTGCAGTGAACGAGCGCAAATCACAACTTCCCCAGGGGGTGGGCGGAATCACAGTTTGAGGCGCTGATTACGCGCCTCAAATTCGGGGTCCTTGACATGAAATAGTTTGAGAATCACTGACATAGAAACATGGGTTTTTCAGAAAACTGTCAGGATTTAGAAGCCGATTTGTAGAATCGTCTTCGGGTCTAAATGGGTTTAACAGCCCCAGGAGGAAACCAGCACCGCCGCCAGACATACTGCAGAAAGTGCTATGCCAACCAGAACAGCAAGATAAATGCCGCTATATCTTCATCAGCAGGGTGACCTAGAACGGCAGGTAGATGTGCTTGGTGGTGAGCCACTGTTTAAGCCAGTGGTTCTCAAACCTTTTCATGTCAAGGACCCCCAAATTGACATTCATTAGCCTGCGGACCCCTATTAGAAATTATATGCCTGCGGACTCCCATAGGAGAAGATTTTTACGGCTCTAGCAGTGATTCTCAACCATTTTCATTTCAAGGACCACTCCAGGTTTGACCTGAGTTGGGCTACGGGACCCCCCATTTAATGGCATTTCTATTTATCCCAAATGTATATTGTAAAATGTAAAATCAAAGTTAATTTAACTCTGAGAGTGTACAAAAGGGTCCATTTGGTTCCATTTGTACACTCTGAGTTACAGACCCATAAGGGACAATTTGGTTCGTAATTATCATTTAGCTGGGGACTCCCTGGAACTCCCTCAAGGACCCCTGGGGGTCCCTGGAACTCCCTCAAGGACCCCTGGGGGTCCCTCAAGGACCCCTGGGGGTCCCCACTGCAGACTCCACTTTGGGAACCACTGGTTTAAGCCGCCGAAAGATAAGGGCCTTTCTCGGCCCCACCCTTCTCCCATTGTTTATATTGTGTTTAGTTTCCAAGATGGCTCAGGTGGAACTCAGCCTTTTCTAAGAGAGCAGATGGTTGTGATTGGCTGATGAGGTGATTGGTGACTTCAGTTCAAACCTGCAGAGAATGATAGAGTGGAGAGGGAAGGAGACACGGGGGGAGGAATATAGAGAAATCCCAGACAAGCCATGTCATTATTCCGACCTCTCTCTCAATATTCCGACCTCCCACAATTCTGAACTAACACAATCCCAAACCCTAACCTCACATAAACCACGGGTGATTTGTAACCCGCAGCACGGATGATTTGTAACCCGCAGCGCGGGTGATTTGTAACCCGCAGCACGGGTGATTTGTAACCCGCAGCGCGGGTGATTTGTAACCCGCAGCCCGCAGCACGGGTCGGACTAACGGGAGGTCTGACTTATGGGCAGTCCCCGTAACGGTGACACAAAAGCTTCAAAGGTAGCACATCTACAAGCTCGAAAAGTCTCGGAACTTGTAGATCTGCCACCTTTGCTTTTTCTGAAGTTTCCACCCGCAAGAGACTATTTGCCATCGTGTTAGAGGATTATCAGACAAATCTGGAGGGTCTGTCGCCAGTGTTGATTTTGACAGCAAATTTTGATTTTAGCGTTAGTCATAGTTTTTTGAATAGTTTTCATTTAGTCTTAGTCAGTAAATTGATGTTTTATCCATGTTTTGATCCACTCGAGTCGTTAGCCGACTCACGTTAGCATCGAGGTGTCGAGTGTGACACTGGAGCGCGTCATTTTAGATTGTGCACGCATCTACGTGCGTTCAATGTGCTGTTTTTCAATCGCTTGTATCTCCAAATCGGCACCCGGAATGGCGTTTCTGGTCAAAACAAGGTATATTTTCAACGGCCGATAGCCGGCGCTGTGATAGTCGCGGTCGGGTTTTTTTCTGCACTCAGCGAGAGATCAACAACCGGTCAAGACAACACACACACCATTATGTCATCGTTAACATCCGGTTACGGGTATTTGGCTCTTCAAAATAAGGGTTGAAAGGGGAAAAACCGTTGGCAATGCCAATATAGACCTAAATAATGAAGTCTATAGCGGGGAATGTGTTTGAGCAGCTGTAGACGACGGGCAGTCCAGGCCAAGGGAGCCACGGGCAGATCGCTGGTGGTGTCATCTGTGTCCAGACATGTCCTATCTGTAAGCAGCCCAAAATAGACGGGGCTCATGGTGTGACGTGATGCTGACATGATGCTGTCAGGAATGCAGTGGCTGACCAGCTCTCACACCATATTGACATCTAGAAACCTAGATAATATACCTGGTCAGGAATGCACTGACCAGCTCTCACACCATACAGACAGATAGAAAGTAAACTAGGGGTGTCCCGATCACGTTTTTCTTTGTGCTCCCGATCCGATTCCGATCATTTGATTTTGAGTATCTGCCGATATCGATTTTTTTTCCCGATCCGATATTTATATATTTTTAGGACACTTATGCCATGTCACAATATAGTACAATGTCCAACATCACAGACAATATCCAGTCTAATGTCATGATATGGATATAATATTGATACTAGGGATGTCCCGATCATGGTTGTTTTGCTCCTGATCCGATTCCGATCATTTGAAAATGACAGGATCGGCCCCGTTTTCCGATCACGTGATCGGATCTGAACAACCCTGAATTAGAAACCTAGATATACCTCATTGGCAGTGGTGGAAAGTAACTAAGTACATTTACTCAACTACTGTACTTAAGTACAATTTTGAGGGATTTTTTTTATTTCCAATTTCCAATACTTCTACTCCGGCTACATCTCAGAGGCAAATATTGTACTTTTACTCCACTGCATTTGTTTGAAAACTTTTGTAGATTTTGATTATTATTACAAAACATTTAGTATAACCACTTCAGCCTTGTATACATGACGGCCATTTGAAAATAGCGGACATGTCACAAGGCGTCGTGTGAGCCTGTAGATCTGCTATTTTCAAAAGAGTTATACATTTTAAACAGACATTCTGCTAGGGCATTAAGCAACTAGTCGACTAGTAAATCCACTAGTCGACCTTGTTGGTACTAGTTGACTAGTTGATAAGAAAAACATTCCCGATTTTGTAGGCCCTTTTCTCTTTTTTTTTTTTACATAATAGGTAGTTAAACAACTAGTCGACTATAGTAAACCAGGCAACTAGTCAACTAGTAAAAATGACTAGAAGTGAATGGCAGCGGTGGCCGAACGGATAGCGGAGCGGTCTTGATACCGGAAGGTCGCCAGTTCGAATCAGCTGTCCGACACGTTAAAATTACCACCGCTGAAGTGCCCTTGAACAAGGCATTGAACCACTACGATGAAATGTGTTCTATAAGCAGGGCCTGGCTGGAAACAAGTTCTTGAGCTTAGCCCAGATACCCTGGGTAAATATAGTAATCATTTCATTTCATTTCATTTCATTTCCCTACATTCTGCATAATGAGTACTTTTACTTTTGGTACTTTAAGTACATTTTGATGCTAATACTTTTGTACTTTTACTCAAGTACATTTTTAATGTAGTATTTCTATGGGCGTCGACACAGATTAATAGTTACCGAAAGTCCGAAATACAATATATATTTATGTTGTAGCTGTAGCTTATATTCTTATAGGCAACAAATCATGCAAAAGCATGGCCAGACCTCTGGTTCTTCCCCAGCTCAAAACCACTCAATGGTTTTGCCTGCTCAATTCAAAATTAACGTTTTTGGAGGTCTGGCTCATGGACTAAAAACTGGTTCTGAACTGAACCCAGTTCCCAACCGGTGGAAAAGGGGCCCCTGAGTCAGGGGAATAGTTTGGATGCTTTTCACAGCAACGTGAGCCCCGATTGGATGCGTATCACAGCAACGTGAGCCCCGATTGGATGCTTATCACAGCAACGTGAGCCCCGATTGGATGTCTTATCATCAGGTTGCGTTGCGACATAATAACATTCAGTTACAGTCGTTCCGACATGGAATGTCATGCCATCTAGACAATAATGATATAGCTGCAAGCAGCGATAAGACGGGGCCAAGCCATAACGTTGGAGACTGGAGATGACGTCACTTTTTTTGTTACACTGATTGGCTGACGGGCTTGTCATTAGCAGGGTCCAGACTCCACACAGCCAACCATGCATTAGCAGGGTCCAGACTCCACACAGCCAACCATGCATTAGCAGGGTCCATGACTCCACACAGCCAACCATGCATTAGCACTGGGTCCATGACTCCACACAAATGAATGGAAACGTGATTTCAATCGGGAGTGGTTATCTCCAACGTCATTCGTCAGGAGTGCATAGAGTGGATCATATAATTCATATAGGTCATATAATTGGGAGATCTATAGGTCAGAGGCCCTTTGACGAATCACTGTGAGGTTCAGTTCTTGGCCGTTTCCCATGACCCTCTACCTACCGGCCACATTGTCGGATTTTATGGAAAACGACAGCACAGAACTGCCAAAACTGTGGGCTTGATAAACGTATGAAATAAAAGAAAATGAATACATTCGATTTATGTAGGGCTTTTCTAAGTACGCAACTTTAAAATAACTTAAATGCCAACAGTTATTGGCATAAGTGACAGTTTAAGTTTAAGAAACATCCTAGGAATTCATTCAAATATAAAGTATAGGCTATAGGTGTGTATTCACTGTGCGTGCTTGTGTGTGTGCGTGCGTGCGTGTGTGCAGTGCCCGCAGTAAATATCGCAGAGCGGTTCAAGTGTGTTATTGGGAGCTGTGGAGAGTGTAACACGCTGCGAGTGCGTTTTTTTGTAAATGCAACAGGGCCATGAGATGATGTCATTTTCATGTGTGACATACATGCTGCTAGGGACCGTCTGGCCCGCTGCTAATTTGATGTGGCGTCTAAAGAGGAAGTGGAGTGGACTCGCATCCTAAAGGGAAGTGGTGCTCCTGTCCCTGCACACTCTCTCTCTCTCTCTCTCTCTCTCTCTCTCTCTCTCTCTCTCTCTCTCTCTCACTCTCTCTCGCGCGCGCCGTGCACTATGTCAGAGAGACAGCGTTTAACGCATTACGACCGAAATTGAAAAGAAAAACATAAATCGTCTATGAAAAACCTATGTGTTTCTGTCAGTGGTTCTCAAACCTTTTCATGTCAAGGAGTTATATATATTTGGCCGTGGACTCCCATCTCGAAATATGTTGTTTCAACATATTGAAGCGAAGAATTGAATTACAAACGTTTGCTGGGTGAAAGAATATGTATTCAAAGATTTGCACACGTTGTCACGATTTTCCAAAAATAGCAGATCCACAAGCTCGTAGAGTGCTACTATGGCTACTATGAGCTTGTAGATCTGCTGTTTTTCAAGAGCTAAAGTTTGAAATAATGGTTAAAGTGCTTAACAGCTACGTTGACACAGATGTGTTCCCGGTCTTAATTGGTTAAAGTAACTCCCATTCAAATATGTAAAAATAAATCCTGGACCGCATGTATATATATATAAATATAGAGAAATGTCAGTGTGTTTTCATTGTCGTCTTGACGGTGGGAATCAACCGCCCCCGCGTCAAATGTGATGCCAGGACAATCCTACACGCTTATTCACTCTACTACAACACACTGGTTTGGAAGCATAGATGGAATATTAAGTTCACAGTGTTGATTATGTGTTCATAATACTTACAATTAAAAATGCGCTTCTAAATCTTTTCGGTAGTTGAAATTTGAATGGTGGTCGGCGCTACAGTGGAACGATACAGGTGACGCGCCGGGTGGCGGTGAATGAGAATTTGGAGGTATTTTAAATTTTCAATACTTTTACTTCTACTCCATTATATCTCAGAGGCCAATATTTGATTATTTATATTAGGCTACTAAACTCACATTAACTCATATTAACCACTTCAAGCCTGCATATATACTGCGGCTATATTGAAAATAGCCAATCTACTGTATAGATCTGCAAAAAGATGTCTTGTTTTTTATTTTTACACATTTTAGACATTTGGAAACTTGTGAAATTGGGGCATTCGGGCACAATGCGTACTTTTACTTGATACTTTTTAAGTATGTTTTGATGCCAATAGTTTTGTACTTTTACTCAAATATAAAAAAAGTATGAATTCCAGACTCTTACTTGTAACAGAGTATGTCTACATTGCAGTATTGGTATTTGACTTAAGTTATTATTAAAAAAAAAAAAAAAAGTGATGAGTACTGTTTCCACCAGTGGTCCTTGACGTGAACGAGTTGGATAAGCAGTGCTTCAGGTTAATAATATTCTCCTCAGTGTCTCTATAAACACATTCCTAGATCCTATCTGCGGAGCGTTTTCAGGGCTGACCACGGCGGAGCATGATGGGAGGGGAGGGGAGGGGCGCGGGGCGTAATTCTGCAGCCCGGGCGGGACATAAATCTTTTTCCCAGCATGCTTTGGTGGCTGGACCAGGTTCGTCTCATCCTCTGTGGGAACGGCGAGGCCAGAGCCCTCCGGGGTCAATCGGGGCTAAGCCCCTCTGGTGCCAGCGGGACCACCTGAGACCCTCGTACTAGACACACCCTACAAACTATTATTTACATTCACTGAATTATAGGACATGTCCGACGAGCAAAGGCTATTATGTATAGAAGTGGCTTTTGTTTCCTTTTTTTAAATATTTATTTTAGCACTTTTTTGTTTATTGTGGAAAATAAATCAACTATTTCGTTTTGTTTTTAAGCAAAAGGTTGTAAAATAGCTGTTGCTGGTGATGGATTAGTGTTACCTGTTATACAGTCAGTTTTCCCCACATGGTGCTAAAGTATATAATGAACTCAAAACGTGAACTTGTCAAGATGTCTTGGATTCCGAGACGGACGTTTTCTGGGAAAGAAAGGCGTACCAGTTTGGGTTCAGATACCTGACTGAATATTGGATACCACGAGGAACACGACACAATGGGACAGAGCGGAATGGAATTGAACGGAGAGAACGCAATAGAACAGCAAGACGGGGTGGGGGGGGAATAAACATTGCACAAAGATGAAAAAACACGAAGAGAAGAGACAAGACGAGACGAGAAGAGACGAGACGAGACGAGAAGGAGAAGAATAGAGAAGAGAATAGGATTGAAGAGAAGAGAAGAGAAGAGAGCATACATTCTCTCTCTCTCCCCCTCTCCGTTGGGGTTGTGAACCTCGCTCGGCCCCCGTGCATTCGCTCCACAACAGCGTTCCCATTCCCCGGCTTTTCCATGTCGACTTCGGTCTGCGGCCTCGCTCCTGAAGAAAAACAGACACCCCTCCAACTACGACCGCCCCACCCCCCCTCCCTCCATCACCACTCTCCCCCTGAGGCCGTTTCATTTTTTTTTCTTTTCTTTTTTTTTCTAATGTTAGGTCCGTCTAACACCAGACCTCTGCCATGCATTATAAAAGCAGCACACTGGTCTACACTCCACCGTACGATTAGCTGATCCAAAAAGCATCATCTCTTTTTTTTAATGATTTTATATTTTATATTTAGCTTTATAATAATAATAATAATAATAAAAGACATACAAGCGCGAAAATATGTTGTGCCACTGCCAGGGACCACCAGAAGCAAAGATTTGAGTGAAAGAAACAAAAAATCACGATTTTCAAATAGCCAATGTATATAATCATAATGGTTAAAATGATTGTGACGATTGTGACTTATAGATCTCCTGTTTCCGATGTTGTAACGCACGCACGCACGCACACACACACACACACACACACACACACAGGGTCTCCCCCCTGCGAGTGTCGTAATCTTTAAATACGCACGCCATGCAGCCCTTCTTGGTCTGACCCCACAAGACGAGAAACACTAAACATCACAGCAGTGCAACTCACCAGCATGCCAGCGTTTTTTAGGATATTTTTACTTTATAGTTTCTTCCTAGCTAGCAGCAGCAGCAGCGATAGCAGCGTTGTGATTTATACTCTGCTGAGAACATCTAGTTTAATCCAATCAGACATCATGTAGCTGGATTTTCAGTTGGCTTGGCAAACCTCAGAGAGTAAGAAATCATCCTCCGGGCCTTAGCAGACATTTCTTTTTTCTTTTTCAGCCCTCCTTTTCCCTTCCAGTGTGTTGCCAGATTTTGCGAGAGAAACAAGCCCGACGGGTCTGTGATAAGAAGCGCAAAAGAAGCACTCGCACACACGTGCACGCACACACACACACACAGAGGGGTCCCCGGCAAAACGAGGCAATAAATGATGAAAATCAGTTGAATCACTTGAAATCTATATACTGTACATTGGCTATTTGAAAATATGTACTATTTTCAAAAGAATCGAGGACAAACATGTTTTTGTTTTATTGAGGTCAGCGGACAAATACATATTAATTTGGGAGTCCTTGTCATGAAAATGTTTGAGAACCACTGATTTAAACAACACAAAAATAAGCAGCTATACACTTTAAAAACAAGACGAAAATAATAAAACATAAAAATAAAAACACAACCGCAACCAATGTATGTATCAATATTTACAAGCTATATAGTTTACAGAACAACAAGCCCAACATAAGTTATTATTATTATTGCTCATAATAAGCGCACATGCATGGCAACACATGCTTAGCGGAACCTTTTGTTTTTATGTTTTTTTGTGTTTTTTTTTGTCTTCTTTTCTCCCTCATACAGAACCCGCCGCCATGGCTGCTGGGACTGTGTGCTTCGTCGTGGCGCGGGCGGTGTGTGCGTCTTGTGGACTGCTGGGACTGTGTGCTCGTCGATCGTGGCGCGGGCGGTGTGTGCGTCTTGTGGACTGCTGGGACTGTGTGCTCGTGGTGGCGCGGGCGGTGTGTGTGTCTGTGGACTGTCCGGGCGGCCGCTGACTGATCCGTCGTGACGCGCCGTAACTTTGTTTATACGTTTAGCTCATTTGCATGAGAAGCATTCTGCGCTGCCCCAAAAAAAAAGGCCCCGGCCGAATCACGCTCAGCGGTCGTTTTTTTAGAGCATATAAATAACCCATTACGACCTGAGGTGGGTTCTACAGTTCTACTAAATAATGCCGTCTAAATCAGTAGCTCTCAAACGCTTTTCGTCCCCTAAAATGATATGTATTTGGTCACAGACACAGACAACAAAATAAATGTGAAAGATTTTTCAAAAGTGTTCAGAAATAGCAGAAATAGATTGCGATCTAGATTCCGACACCTATACGCAATCTCAATTCATACATTTGAGCAAGAATCGTGGCAGCGGCGGTTGGCTGTCCAATTCATTTTAGTATACTCTTATTGTTTTTGCCACAAGATAGATACTTTAAGAGAGGTTTAAGTCAAGCACTTTGATGTTGTCTTATGGTTTAAAGCTATACAGTAGTTGGCTGCAGGTGCCACATTTTGTATGTAGTAATGTTCAGCAACTACAGACTTAAGCAAACAACAAGGTAGGAGTGCACACCAATAGTGGGGAGGTGCTGACCACGGGAGACAACCTATCATATACCCTGAAGAAGGCATTTTGTTGCCGAAACGTTGGTAACCCAATAAAACATTTTTGTTTTGTTTTTGCATCGTGACTACGAGCTGTGCGACCTCTCCTTCTTATTTTCAAGCAACTACAGACTAAAATAAATATTTACAATACATATTTGAATGGGAAAAAAGTGAGAATCGTGTGAGAATCGTGATCTCAATTCTTTAGGGGGAAAAACAAATCGAGATTCAAATTTGAGCAAGAATCGTGCAGCACTAACTTGTACATGTATAAACACCACTGTTGTAAAGAGTTCTAAAGAGTTTATTTTTTATTTTTTTGAAGGGTCCTATGTGTAAACGGCACAGCTCAAACTAAAATGACCCAAACACTGTCCCGGTTGTAACGAGATAATAGAGGCTCAATCATGGACGCTTATGCCGGGAAGTCAGGCACGTTGCACAAGAAGGGGGGATGGGAGGGGGGGGGGGGGGGGTTGGGCGGTTTTTCCATTTCGGATTAGACGATTGCACCCAATTTTCTCCGTCCACCTCTTGACACGCGAGACGCCGTCGGTGACCCTCGTGTGTCTCTCTCCTTTTCATTGTTATTTATTTATTTATTTTGTTACCGTCCGTCCGTCCGTATGTATTCCTCTGCTCTTTTCCGTATAATTATTTAAGCTGTCTTTTGATATTCCGCTGATCAAAGCGGCCCGCGGCCCGGCTTCTCCCAACGGAGACAGCTGGCCAAGGTCAGCCCATTCCTTCCATCTGCTGCCTGCATGGGAGAATGAAGGCCATCGATACACTTCCATATCCTCCAGACGCCACTATTATGTCATGCACTTTATCAGTGGTGTAAAAAGTAACTATAGTGCATTGACTCAAGTGCCGTACTTAAGTAAAATTCTGAGGTACTTGACTGGAGTATTTCCAATTTTCTGTACTTTTACTAATACTCCAACTCCACCACATCTCAGAGGCTATAATATTACTTTTACTCCACTACAAATATTTGAACATTTGAGTTACTACCGTAGTTATTTTAAAGATTTTGATTAATATTACAAAACAATGGCTACATTTTAGCCATTTGAAAATAGCCGATCTATAAGCCCACATTGCGTCGCGATGCTACACATTGTGAGCTTGTAGATCAGCTATCTTGAAATGATACAGTAATTTGTATTAATTTGAAAACTTTCAGTATTTCAGTAATTTCAGTACATTTTGATACAAATAATGTATACCATTTCTCAAGTAAATTCACTTTTACTTAAAAATGTGAGTACTTTTTTCCACCTCTGCACTTGATTTGGGTATAAAAGACTGCATCTGATATGAAAACGTTGCTGCTATAGCATAGAGATGAGCAAATCGCCAATAAATATCCACTGGTAAACCTGTGCGTTTTATAATGCCAATAATATCCACTGGTAAACCCATTTAGGCCTGACCTAAATGCCTGAAGAAGGCCGAAAGGCCGAAACGTTGCTATGACTCTTTAAAATAAAGTTCTTGAACCAGCAAGTGGCGGTGTGCGGGTCTCTCCTCCTTCCTCATAACGTTTGCTGTACTGCCAGGACCTTTACGCACCTGCTATGAAACTGAACCGGGTGTGCGGAAGTCATCCCTCGAATAGGCCTGACCTAAATGAAAAAAGAATCTTCTAAATCCTCCAGTTTTCTGAAATAAATATTTTCACAATTTTTCAAAAAGCTCGTAGCGCGCCACTCGGTGGCGCGCTATGAGCTTGTAGATCTGCTATTTTTCAATAGCTAAATTACAACAATGTTTACACTAAAAGGGGTTCCCGCCAAAATGGGTTAACCTGTGAGTTTTATAATGCCAATAATTAAAATATTAAAACTTATGTTTAAAAGGCCTGATCAGGCTCCAGCCTATATTACCTAAAAAGGTAAATGATGCATTTATGTAGCGCTTTACATAGATTGTGCATTACATTCACCCATTCACACACAGATGGCGGAGGAAACCATGCAAGGCACCAAACCTGCACATCAGGAGCAATTAGGGGTTCAGTGTCTTGCTCAAGGACACTTCGACACTAACTCCACTAATATAACTAAAATCTTAATTTGAACACTTTCTCTACGCGACTCTGTACTCTTACTCCTAGTATAATACCTGATGATCATGTTTGGTTTAGTTTTTGGCACCCCGTCTTTAAGGCAAAAATAGCACTTGCTCATCACTCAACACATTTTGGAACATCTAGTTTTTACGTTTGTCATTAATTGAAAGATCGAGCACACGCCCGGTGGAAGTCAATTCAACTGTGACACAGTGACTTTTGTACGAAAAGAACGAAAGAGGGTGGCAGGAAAGCAGTGTTGATTTAGAGTTTGACCCATTGAGGACTGACACCAGCTTCTACAAATGTCTTATAAATCACGACAGTTTTCTGAAAACCCTATGTTTCTATGTCAGTGGTGCTGGTGCACGGATGCTTTGGTGTGGAGTATAGGCTGGTAAGATTAGGATTTTGTTTTAACTTTTATTTTATGTTGACTAGGTTAGATGGTGTTTAAAACTTATTTACTTGTTTTACTGAGTTTTCTTTCAGAGAACCAACAGTCCAGCACAGCTTTTTTTTTTTTTTTCTGCTGTAGTGAACATAATACAAAATGTGTACAAGTAAAGCTCTCAACAATCTTTTTTTTTTCTCAATAAAAAAACATTACATTTGATAAATTTCAAAACAAACAAACAAATATAAGAGATCCAAGAATAACAATAAAAAATAATAATAATTAAGAAGTAGTGAAACTAGACGATCTACATGCGCTTGTAAGTCGTATAGATTTAGCTATTTTCACTATAGTTTGGGTCCCGGACAAACATCTGATCTATCTTTAGGGTCTCGACTTTAAAAGGTTTGGGAACCACTGCTAGCACCAACATTCTCTATGATTACGAGCCAAAAAAACACTTTGTAGTGCTATTTAGAATGTAGCACTATTTCTGTTTAGTGCATAACTGTGTATTGTATGTTTTGGCCTTTTCGGTGTGTGACATTATGCACAGCACAGCCAGAACTGAGCTGTGGTTTGTCCTCTAGTGGTGAAAAGTAACTACAGTACACTCACTTAGGTACTGTAATTAAGCACAATTTTGAGGCATTAATTGTTCTTTACTTGAGTATTTTCAATTTCCAATAGTTTTACTTCTACTCCACTACATTTCGGATCCAAATATTGTACTTTGACTGCACTACATAATATTTGACAGCTTTAGTTACTGTGTAGATTTTGATTATTTTTACGAAACACACACTAACCACTTCAGCCCTATATTACATTTCGGCCATTTGAAAATTGCCAATTTACAAGTGTATACATTTGATAACTTGAAATGGGACATTCTGCATAATGAGTACTCTTACTTTTAAGTACATTTTGATGCCAATACTTTTGTACTCAAATCAAAGTCAAAGTCGTACGATTTGTCACACACATTACCGCAGTGAAATTTGTTCTCCGCATTTGTACCCATCTCTTGGAGCGGTGAGCTGCAGCCGTGCTGCGCTCGGGAATCATTTGATTAGTTGATTTGACCCCCCAATCCAACCCTTTGATGCTGAGTGTCAAGCAGGGAGGCATTGGGTCCCATTTTTAGAGTCTTTGGTATGACCCGGCCGGGGATCGAACCCTGACCTCCCAGTTTCAGGGCGGACACTCTAACCACAAGGCCACTATCTGGTTAAATACATTTAGAATATATATTGCAGTATTGATACTTTTACTTAGGCCTAAGTAAAAAAAAAAAAGACTTTTTCCACCACTGGTCCTCCACTGAGGACGTTCAACACACTTATTCTGCTTTTCATTGAAAAATAAACTCGGCGCAAACATGCAACCACACTCGTCTCTCTTTAAAACACACACTTTTGCCGGGGAATTTTTCAGAATAAAGGCACTAGAGTGCCAAGCAGATTTTACCCTGAAAGGCCCCGCCTTCCATTACCCCCCAAAAACCTTGCGTTGTCACATCTAAAGTCTCTCTAGAAGCGTTTATATTCCAAACCAGATGCTAGGTTAAGTAAGAAATGAGGACAGAACGTTGCCGCTTTGGTCAAAACCATGGAGAGCGACGTAGATTTAGAGTAAAGAGACACTTTAGTCGGACCGTAAACATGGAAGTAAACATGAACGGCAGTGTGCATGCGTGAAACCGGTCAAGGATATTGCTGAAAAAGGAAAGGCAATTCTTTTTTTTTACAGCGATCTCGTTTGATATCATTAACCCCCTTATTGACGTAATTGATGTAATTAATCAATAAATCCCTTATGGCCACTGACGTAATTGACGTAATCGTTTAATCCCCTGTAATCGGGAGCTTAATATAACAAAATGTAGCAACTTTTGGCTTGTTTGGCTAACGGCCGATGTAATCTACCTAAAACCGGCCGAAATTTGGTCAAAATCGGCATGATGGTGACGTTACCGCCACCATCAGGACTGGGTATAATACTATAGGATTGCCGTGTGAGAATGAGATGTAGTGTGTATATCACAGATTTATTGGCATTAAAATGACATATTAAACATGAATAGTGCAGGCAGAAGGCACAATCCACTGTTAATTAGGCTGGCCATAAGCCAGTTAAAAAGGACCTAAAGACGTGTATACACGTCCAAGGCCCCCCGCGGTTTGATTAGAAAAGACGTGTATGCACGTCCTTAGCATAATTAGTGTTAAAATGCCGCCTTAAACCTAACCCTTTTCTCTTCCTGAAACCAACACAAATGATGGAACAAATGTCAGCGACCCAACCTTACCCCCCCGTAAACATATAACGTTGATCCTCATTCTGAAAAAAAGATGTCAAGAAATAACACTTATACCTCCCTAACACATTTCAGGTGAGGTATCATTAGTTCCTCAATCTCAACTGGAAGGAATGTCTTTTTTCTGATTGTAAGCTCCTACATTAAAACCTCTTAACAGGAAGTTTTATGATACTGTGCAATATCTCTTGTAATGGATATTGACTTTAATGGAGAGGCCCATTCAAAAAAAAACGGCTCTATCTATTAGAAAAAGGAAAGGAAGAAGGATCAGAAAGGGAGAAAAAAATAAATAACAATAATTGATTTCCAATGCCCTTTCATTCCTAACACAATCTGAGGGTTTGGGTCAGTGGGTTGTCATGCTGTCAGTCCCAGACACAAACCATGCGTCCTTTAAAGCAAATTATTAAAATAATCTGTTTGTAGGCTGTCATTTCAAGGGCGTCACTGAGTCTGATGTTAAAAGGAGGTTAGTGAATTACCATTCTGGAATTAAACTTATGTTGCAAACAGAAATAAAGTAAAAAAACAAAACAATAAAGGTGGTTGCACACGTACTGGGCGCGTTTTTCGGAAAACCGACGGAGAAACGCCACTAAAAATCGTAAAAGCGCACTCTGTGTGCAGGGACCTTAACACTTCTTATATCTTTAGTACTTATTTAGCAGTAGGTTATTCTCTAATTATACTGTTTCCAAAATATTGAGTATTGAGATCACGATGCTCACACGATTCTATTTTTTTCCCTGTGATAATATTTTTTGTAGTAGTAGTTGCTGAACATTACTACGTTCAAAATGTGTCACCTGGAACCAACTGTTGTGGCTTTAAACAGACAACATCAAAGTGTTCGACTTAAACCTCTCTTGTCTTAACCCATTTTGGGCGGGGAACCCCTTTTGGTGTTTTAACTATTGAACAATAGCAGATCTACAAGCTCATAGCGCAGCACCGAGTGCCGCGCTATGAACTTGTAGGTCTGCTATTTTTGAAAAATCGTGAAAATGTGCCTCAAATCTGAATATATATTATTACAGACTTACAGAGTGAACATTTTAACTCAAATCTTTGCTTCTGGAGGGTCCCTGGAAGAACATATTTTCAGATGGTGGGCGGAGGCATATTACATATAGTTTTTGGGGTTCTTGACATGAAATATTGATCACCACTGAAAACTGTCAGGATTTTGAAGACATTTTTTAAATTTTGACGTCAGACCTAAATGGGTTAAAGACTCTCTCTTCATAGTCAAATCTGCACCTTTCTCATGATCGCGTAGGTGTCTGAATCTAGATCGCAATCTTTTTTTCCGATTAATTGTGCAACTGCAACACTAATCGGGACTTTTTTTAATTTGTGGGTCACATACGGACCCATTTTTATGGGTTGCAACATTTAGTTTTTTATATTTTTTCAATCTTTCTCAAACATTTCCAAATAAATGCACAATTTCTTCATGAATTAAAAACATATTCAGAATAATTCCATAGATGAATACAAAAATTGTAAACGTGTTCCTTCCTTCCACGCGCTGCGTCCAACCGGGGAAACTCCCCCCCGGTCAGGTGATAAGAAGCGGCCTGCTCACTTCCGAGTCCTCATGCATTGAAGGAAGCTTGAGCTCAGTTCCGGGCTCTCCCCAGGTTGGCAGAGTATAGCGTCCAGGATAGGCAATTGGCACCGGGGGAGAAATGGGTTACAAAGAAGAATTTAAGAGAGAAAAACAAATAACATGCTATTACATTTAAACCGTCACAGTGCACACCTGTGTGAAGGGATGCGTCAGGATTTAGAAGGACATTTTTTAAATTTTCGAAGTCAGGTCAAAATGGGTTAAAATATGTTTTCTCTGCCTGCGACCATGCAGTTCTAAGAAGGCTACTGGCTTTTAAGATTTGTTAGTCATCTCACGGGCTGGACTAGAAGGCTTTCTTTCTGTGATGATGCAATGTGTCAAAGATATTTATGTGAACCCATAATTTAAAGTGTGTGCGTGCGCGTCAGTGTGTGCGCGCACATGCGTGCACGCGTGTGTGTGTGCGTGCGTCCAGTAGCCCCCTGCGGTGTGGTAGGCTACATTACAGATGGTTTGTTTGCAGGGAGGAACTCCATAACTCTGCTCTGGTCTTTTAAACACGCCACCCTTCAAATCGGCTTGCCTGTCACCGCGGAGACGACCCTTGAACCTGCAACACAGCCTGTAGATACAGTGCTGTGTGTGTGTGTGTGTGTGTGTGTGTGTGTGTGTGTGTGTGTGTGTGTGTGTGTGTGTGTGTGTGTGTGTGTGTGTGTGTGTGTGTGTGTGTGTGTGTGTGTGTGCTACTTGTGCACAACTGTCAACTTCACGTGAGAAAGTATAACGTAGGTACAAAACATTTAAATAAATAAAACTATATAGGACATTAAAGGGAGAGTTCATCCCAAAATTACTTTTTTGTTTTCAATCAATTACTCCCCCCATGGAGACTTTAATTCATGGATATTGTTGGTTTTCGTCGCATCTAACTAGAAAAGTGCCGTGTGTGTGTGTGTGTGTGTGTGTGTGTGTGTGTGTGTGTGTGTGTGTGTGTGTGTGTGTGTGTGTGTGTGTGTGTGTGTGTGTGTGTGTGTGTGTGTGTGTGTGTGTGTGTGTGTGTGTGTGTGTGTGTGTGTGTGTGTGTGTGTGTGTGCACGCGGTTGTAATGCACGTAATTCGAGAACCGTTTGCCCCACCGACTTCAAATTTGACACACGCATTACACACCCCCACAGGGAGTGCAGTGCCCGCCCTTGAGTTGGTGGCATACACCGTTGTCCAGAAAACCACAAAAGGCTCTGGTCAGGCTCTGCCAGTGGACCTAATGAGCCCAAGTCCCCTCACCTGTGCAATTTCCAGCCTCTGCCTCAGCCAATTGATTGCCATGGAAACCCCACACCTGCCAATTGATTACTTAACCAGTCCACTTTTTGACTTTTCACAGTCGGTTTGCACTCTTCAGACACAGGCAGACAGACAGATACAGACATCTCTTTGTGGGACACAGACAGATAGCTAAAATGGGTGCTATGACAACGGGTACTATTAGGTCACAAGTTGCATCGTTTCCAAGTAGGCCGGTGGCCAACGGGCACGTACAGGTCTAGTATCTATAAAGCAAATAATTTGATGACCAGCAGTGGTTCCCAATGGAGACACAAAGATGACCAGCAGTGGTTCCCTATGGAGACACAAAGATGACCAGCAGTGGTTCCCTATGGAGACACAAAGATGACCAGCCGTGGTTCCCTATACACAAAGATGACCAGTGGTTCCCTATGGAGACACAAAGATGACCAGCAGTGGTTCCCTATGGAGACACAAAGGTGACCAGCAGTGGTTCCCTATACACAAAGATGACCAGCAGTGGTTCCCTATGGAGACACAAAGATGACCAGCAGTGGTTCCCTATGGAGACACAAAGATAACCAGCAATGGTTCCCTATACACAAAGATGACCAGCAGTGGTTCGACAGAAACTGAGAATATATCCATATGAATTCAAGCCTCCATAGGCTGAGTAATCGATATATCTTGGGTCAAAAAAGTCAAAAAATGAAATATGGCAATAAATAGTTATAAAACTTTGTCTTGACCCTGGCCTATACCCACTCTACAGCACAGCATTCAGATACAGGGTCCGGTGTGATCCGTCTTGTGTGTGTGTGTGCGCATGTGCGTGTGTGTGTGCGTGTGTGCATGTGTCTGAGCAAGCGAGCCTCGGCAACCTAATCCTATTTTTATGGCTTTGCTTATACATTCCTGACGCAAATGGTTTACATACCGCACGGCCAGGAGCCCCCCCCTCCCCTCCCCATCCCTTAAATCAGCCAGCAGGTCTGGGCAGCTGGGACAAGGTGGAAAGCCCTGTCATCGCCCCTCTCCCCTCCCATCCGCCGCCAGCCCGCCCGCCCGCCCGACGGGGGGGGGGGGGGGGTTAGGGGCTCCGATTAATGAACCCCAAATCGAGATAATAACATGTGACCCTTGACCTCCCCCATGGCGGATTACATCACGTCAAGAGGAAATTCAATTTGAACCCCACTCCCCCTTCATGACTGGGGGCGTGTGTGTGTGTGTGTGTGGGGGGGGGGGGGGGGGGACTCAATGTTTACCTGCTCTATTTTCTTGAGCGGTGGAAAGTAACTAAGTACATTTACTCAAGTACTGCACCTATACATACGTACAATACTTTGTCCATTTTTTGCCAATACTTTATAAACTTCCACTCCTACTCCACATCAGCGGTTTTGTACTTCATCTTATTCAAAAAGTGGCCGCTCTTTCGAGCTTATAGATATGCTACTTTCGAAAAGACATTTTGAAAACGTGTATGTTTAGGAATCAGAATTATCTTTGTTGCCATACAGGTCACGGTACAAAGAAGTGGGTGTTTTTTTTCTTCTGACAAGCGTATTTATTAAGTATAGTAGCCTATATTATATAATGAAATGATAGGTGCCTGCGAGTCAACACGCCTGTGCATTACTATGGGTGTCATGTCTATACCTGCAGGAGACTTGACATTCAGTAATTGGGTCTTATGATCAAAATAGGTAAATGAATGCCAATGAATCAAATCTTGTAATCTCGTTTTGGCATAGTTGGGTACAGTAGCTATTCACGAGATTTTCTCGTTTCAGCACAGATTGTGTTAACCCATTTAGACCCGAGGAACGATTCTACAAATGCCTTCTAAATTCTGACAGTTTTCTGAAAAACCCATGTCGTTCTCAAACATTTTCATGTCAAGGACCCCCAAAAAATATATAATTGGCCGCCGACCCCCATGTGAAAATATGTTGTTCCAGGGACCCCCCCCCAGAATTTGAGTTAAAAACGTTTGCTGTGAAAGAATATATATTCAAAGATTCACGCCACATTTTAACGATTTTTGAAAAATAGCAGATCTAAAGGCACAGAGTGCCGCGCTTGTAGATCTGCTATGTAGATCTGCTATTTTTCAATAGCTAAAGTATAACATAATGCTTAAAATGGTGTGTGTTAATGGCGTGTAAAAACGAAAATCAAGACCAAATCTTTGCCCTGTACACATGTGTCCGTGTACAGACATATTGATCTTGTAGATCTGCTATGTAGATCTGCTATTTTTCAATAGCTAAAGTATAATATAATGCTTAAAATGGTGTGTGTTAATGGCGTGTAAAAAAGAAAATCAAGACCAAATCTTTGCCCTGTACACATGTGTCCGTGTACAGACATATTGATGACACCTGGTACTTCTGACATAACGAGGGGGAGGGGTTAGTGCAACGGTCGATGATGGAGAGGGACACAAATTATGTCCAAACTCACTCCAGAGGGCCACTATATGTCCACACTCACTCCAGAGGGCCACGATATGTCTACACTTCACTCCAGAGGGCCACTATATGTCCACACTCACTCCAGAGGGCCACTATAGTTCCACACTCACTCCAGAGGGCCACAATATTTACACACTCACTCCAGAGTGCCACTATATTTAAACACTCACTCCAGAGGGCCACTATATTTACACACTCACTAGTCCAGAGGGCCACTATATTTACACACTCACTCCAGAGGGCCACTATATTTACACACTCACTCCAGAGGGCCACTATATTTACACACACACTCCAGAGGGCCACTATATTTACACACTCACTCCAGAGGGCCACTATATTTAAACACTCACTCCAGAGGGCCACTATATTTACACACTCACTCCAGAGGGCCACTATATTTACACACTCACTCCAGAGGGCCATTATATTTACACACTCACTCCAGAGGGCCACTATATTTAAACACTCACTCCAAAGGGCCACTATATTTAAACACTCACTCCAGAGGTCCACATTGCATATACTGACATTTTTACTTTTTTAATGCTCTATTCGTCCTTCTATATCACACAAAAGTGGCAAAAATAGCCACTTGGACGCTTTTTAAGCTTGTTGAGCTGCTGTTTTTTTGCTATTTTTGAATTGGAATCCTGGAAAGCAACATTTTTATATAATTTCTTGTTTGCATGTTTGGAATTGTAACAGCTGAAATCAATAACATATCAGTATTCCGATATTATGCAGGTCGCATTAAGTGAAGGTGAGGGCCGCCAGTTGCCCATGTGTGGGTCAGCGGGTGCTGCGGGGGTCCCATTCAGCGACAGATGTGTCTGGGTGTGGTGTGGTGGTGGTGGTGGTCGGGGTGCAGCCACACTAATCCCTCTGTTGCCTTCAGTTTGTGTTCAGATCCTGTTTGGCCGGCTGCGTCAGCAGCTCATAAATGGCCACCCAGAGAGAAACCAAGGCCTGCAGGACACTTCACGCTTTATAGGATGTGATGTTTCTGTGAGACCTAATCACCCTGCAGGTTCCTTTAACCCATTTTGACCTGAGATCAGATTCTAAAAATGTCTTCTACATCCTGACACTTTTCTGAAAAAGCTATGTTTCTATGTCAGTCGTTCTTCGATTTAAAAAAAAATAGCAGACCTACAAGCTCATAGCGCGCCACTCGGTGGAGTGCTATGAGCTTGTAGATCTGCTATTTTTCAATAGCTAAAGCATAAACATAATGCTAACACCAAAAGGGGTTCCCGCCCAAAATAGGTTAACCCATTTAGACCGTAGGACGCGTGGATCCGTCCTAGCTAATCCAACCGATGGATTGCGAGGACGTGGACACACGTCCTAGCGCTTTTTCATTGATATCAAACGAATACAAAAATATTCTGATTATTTTTTCTTTTTTTGGGGGGTTGGTGGCCTCTCCTTCTTCACCATACTCCTTGCTGTTCGCGCATGTGCGCTGCCGTTCACTTCCCCGTTTACGGCTCAGAAAGATAGGCTCGTATCTCCTAATCTAGGGAGCTCTCCGTGGTTTTGACCAGATGGATATACTAAGCTCTTCATTTCTGACTTCAACATGTCTCTCGTTGAAAATATGAACGCGAGGGATTGACGACTTTATCGTAATCATAGCGAGGTAAGCAAGCAACATTATTTCTCCCGGTTTTTGTACGGAACGGAAGGGGGGGGGGGGGGGGGGGCTCTTTGGTTAACACTTAACAGAAAACAAATTTTCAGCTCGGGATACCAATTAATTTCATCCAATCAGGATAGAGAACTCACACACAGGATACAGGAGAAACAAGTGTAATTGGAAGTGATGACACTAAGTACACGACACTAAGTGGAACGGTAACACTATAACATGGAAGCTGATAGATCAGGCACTCTAGGTCTGAACATTTGAAACCCGCACCTGAAATTAATCTTCTGTGGATTAAAGACATGATGGTCAAGATTCAGTTTATCCCCTGCATGAGCAAGCAGACATGGGCTCTATTAGCTCAATGGTAAAAAAAAAAAATGTCAGCAACAAATCCGGGTTCAAATCCGTGGTGGAAGAGGAAAGTGCTTCAACCAATTTCAACCTGGCATCCCTATTGGCAAACATTTTAAAAACTAGACAAAATAGCATATCAGCAAGCTCACGACCCACTGAGCAATAGTCGGATATTAAAATGTTGTTACTTGTCTATAAATCTGTTTGTGGCTCTGAGCCCAGCTACATCTCAGACATGCTGAAGCCATAGGAACCATCTATAGAACCCTTAGGTCATCTGGGGCTGGCCTACTAATAATAGTTCACCCCATAGTTGGAACAAAACATGGGGAAGCACACATTTCACTATTTTGCACCACAAAACACAAACATGGAATAATATTCCAGGTTACATTATAGGAAATCCCCAACCATAGCTGTTTTTAAGTCTAATTTAAAAACATATTTATTTAACATTGCCTAACCTAGTGATGTTTAATGGCAGCTAGGTCTTGCTTAATTGTGTCTATTGTATCTTTGTTAATTTTTTAAGTGCACTGTTGCACTCTGTAGGCATATTTGTTTTTATTCTGTAAAGCACTTTGAATTGCCTTGTGTATGAAAGGTGCTATATAAATACAATTGCCTTGCCTTGACGTCCGTGTTGACACGTCATATTGTGATCCATTGTGAGCAATTCTTTACTACATTTGTGCGACACTGTCATGATACGACAAGTTGTAATTGGGCTTAAGGAGGTATTGTATTGTATGTACAGTATTGGAGAATGTAGATAGGTCTCCGCCTGATATAGGCCTATAGTATCTGTCCATATAATTTATTCTTTTTTGTAAAGATTTGTTTTTGGCTTGTGTGCCTTTATTGATAGTTACAGTGAAGACGGACAGAGAGAGAGAAGGGGAGAGACATGCAGCAAAGGTCGTCATGAACGGGACTCGAACACGCAACGCTCTGTCAGGCCAGAGCCTATATGTGGCATGCGCCTGGACCGCTAGGCCAGCGGGCACCCCATATCATTTATTCTTGTTCATTATGACACTTTGTTTGTGGTGTTATCCCTTTGTGATTTCTGGAATAATGGAAATTTTAATATAGCATTTTCTTCACAAATTACTGCATCAATATTAACCACTTTTTAACATGACATGCTGAAAACATTCCACGAGAGCAATTTAGTTTGCATGAACAGATACAACATTGAAGAATGCTTTTCTCATTGTTTTGCTGCTTGTGCCTGTGCCGTTTGTTACATTTTTGCTTCTCGTGATATTTCTTATAATTCTATCATTTATTGCCCATTCTATTTTGTGTGATAATAATATAAAGGTAGGTGGTATCACATAATATAATTGAGTTCTGGTTTTCATATTTTGTTTTTATGTTTTTATAATAGTTTTTCAATGTGTTCTAATGTGGACCCCCATGCAGGCACCATGTCAACCAGCTATACTGTATGGGGTCCTTAATACAATCCAAATCAAATCTCCAGCTTCAGAAACCCTCCTCCAATCGACGCTTTGTTGCCGCGCCAACATAGAAAGTTGATTTTGACATTGAGTCAGAGAAGAGAAGAAGAGAGAGCGATACCCTCTCTCTCTCTCTCTTTCTCTCTCTCTCTCTCCCTCTCTCTCTCTCATCCATCCGCCCACCGCGGCCTCGCTCGCCCCCTCGCTCGCCCAGAGAAAGGAATGCCTTTCTTGCATGTGGGAGAAAAAAATGTTCTTAAAAAGTCTTATGAGTGAAAAGGATGTTAGCTCATTAAAGGAAGGGCCATAAATCTGTCTCTCTCCTCAGCCTCACGGCTCTCTCTCTCTCTCTCTCTCTCTCTCTCTCTCTCTCTCTCTCTCTCTCTCTCTCTCTCTCTCTCGTCCAGGTTTTTCGGATTTACGGCCGAGAACCGCTTGTGTGTCACACAGTGGTGGAATACGTACTCACTTTTTTACTTAAGTAAAAGTATCAGTAATACTGCAATGTAGAAATACTTGAGTAAATTTGTACAAAAGCATTAAAAAAAAGCATCACATTGTATTATAAAGGTATACCAAAAGTAAAAGTACTCATTGTGCAGAATGTCCCGTTTTACATTTTCAAATGTATAAAAAAATCTTTTGAAAATAGCAGATCTACAAGCTCACAATGCGTCACATCGTGGCACATTGTTAGCCTGTAGATTGGCTATTTTCAAGTGGTCGAAATGAAGTGGTTAATGTACCCCACTGAGCATTTTTGTAGTCTAAATGGCAAAAAAAATTGGTCTAAAAACGGGGGTAAAAATAGTCTAAAAATCTAAGCTTTTTAGCAGTCTAGGCTTAGATTAGACGTTGAAACAACGTCTAAATGTAGACCGTCTATATATAGGCGTCTAATCTAAGCCTAGACTGACTATTTGTACATTTTTTGACGGTCATTTAGACGTCTAAAAGCCGAAAATTGCTCAGTGGGACGTTTTGTAATAATAATAATAACTATACTAACGTTTTCAAATAAATGTAGAGGAGTAAAAGCACATGCAATATTTGTTGCATGTGCAACACTTCCTCCGCCAGGTTGGCAGAGGAAGTGTAGTGCCCAGGATTATATTAGATAATTGACACTGGGTGAAAAAATAGGTTACAAATACATACTTAATTAATTTACTGCGCCAGCATAGTTTCAGTGTGTAGGCCCTTCCCTGCCAAGGTGTCCAAGCCGGATATCTTATTTTGAAGACCCCAAAATTCATGACCTATTAAACCGCAAGCAAAATCGTCAAAATCGGCTATAGGCACCCGAAACATTAATATAGTAACCGCAAAGCAGCGACACTTTATAGTTAAACATAGAGCCGTCTCCTTGTCTCGCCTGCTCTTTGGTTAACAGAAAACTAATGTTCAGCTCGGGATTCCACTTTCATCCAATCAGGATAGAGAACTCACACAGGATACAGGAGAAACAAGTGGAATTGGAAGTGATGACACCAAGTACACGAGCAGACTAAATTGGAACGGTAACACTATAACATGGAAGCTGATAGATGGGCACTCTCTCTCTCTCCTGACTGGCTGAGAAACATAAATTAAAGAAACATGAAGTCAATAAATATATATACTTTTCCTTCGGTACTATAAGTATATTTTGATGCCAATACTTTTGTACTAGTTACTCAAGTAAAATGTAACAAGATTCCATTTTTACCTCTACTATTTTTGAGGGGCGCTAGCCCCTCCTATATACAGCTTTTGTCCCCACACGTCTCATATTTGCCATTGACAATGAAAGAAGAAATTAGGGCAAATGTCCGCCAAATATGACGTAAATTTGTAAACATTAAATGCCATTGACAATGAAGGGAAATTTTATGTAATATGTAGACGAGCAAATTGGCGAACCAATCACGTGAATTCAGTTGTTCATGAGATGATGTACAGTATGATGATGTGCACTGAGCGCCCCTCACTGCACACAGGTGTGATTTTTATATTCTGACCTTGTTAAATCACAATAAAAAAATCACACCCGTGTGAACTGAGTGGTGTAAGGTCTTATATAGACTGATCAGCTGTGGTCTGACGTAATGTCTGACGTAATGAAATCACACCCGTGTGAACTGGGGGACCGTAGCAACCATGCTCATTTTTTGGTACGAACAGACAGACAGACAAACTAACAAAGCCAGTTGTAGGAGTGGTTTACACCACTCAAAAATAACACTTGTGTCATAAATCATACATCATCATACCGTACATACATCATCATACATGACATTCCGTGCTCAGCCAATCAAATCATCACAAATGCCATTCCGGCCAATCACTTTTGTTGTCTTCACTTTTATCCTCATATATGTACTTTGCTCAGCCAATCAATCAAAGCTGGGCATAGGAGGGGCTAGTGCCCCTCAAAAAAAAAAGAAGAAGAAATCAGCATGTTACTTAGTACGCCCGCCCCCTGCACCCAATTAGGTGAGCTCTGCATGGTGCCAGTGCTATGGTTGGAATTCTCTTTTGAGGCCAAACACTCTCCTATGTTGTGTGTAGACAGTCTATTAAACTCTGCTACTTGCACTAAAAAGATGTGTTTATTGTTGCCGTGTCTTTTAGCAGAGCCACTGCTGCTGACATGCAGAGTCCCTCATCCTGGTGAAATGGTGTTTTTGAGGGGCTATATTCAGCTATTAGTGTAGATTTTCATCTTACACAAACATTAAATTCCCGTTGACAATGAGTGGAGAATTTACTTCATATGTGGACGAGCAAATCGGCTATTTTTTCCCCACACAAAGATTTAAATTCCCATTGACAATGAATGGAGAATTTACGTCATATGTGGCTGATGATGATGATGTACGATGATAAGAGCGCCCCTCACTTCACACGGGTGTGATTTTTCAATTAAGATATCGCAATTAAATAACGTCTTTGTCGGCTGGAAACCTCATGACATTAAAAACTGTAACTTTTCAGGGTCAAAGCATCAAAAGCATTAAGAGTGACACTGTAGTGTGATCAAGTAGGGCAGTGTTTCCAACCAGTGGTCCTTGAGGCGGTTCCAGGTGGTCCCCAGCTGCATGATGGAGAGTTGGGAACCAAATGGACCCTTTCTTTGATCTTTAACTCCTGAGAGAGTCAAATGAAACCAAATGGACCCGTATGGGTCCATTTGGTTTCATTTTACTCTCTCAGGAGTTAAATTATTGCTAAGCATCTGCGTTACTTAATTTACTAGAAGTCTACACCAAAGAAAAGACAAAGCAAAGAGACAAGATCCTCCACAAATATATAATACAAATAATACAAAAGGAAAAAACTGCCTTGTTGACTTAATTGTTTTGCTAGATTTTTACTTGGAAAAAAATACCTTTAAAAAGTAACAAATCAACAGAACAGTATAGTGGACAGATTAGAGAATGTAGAAGAATTGTTATTTTGATCAACGTTTGCCTGTTATCTCTTGTACCAATACAGCATGGAATTGTTGACAACAAAATCTTATCCAACGACGACAAAATATTCTAAGGTTTGGGTCTGAGAGGCTAAATCCCATGAAATGGTGGTCCGTGGCTCAAAGGCCGAATAAATAATGGGCCTCGATATGAAAAGGCTTGAAAACCACTGAAGTATAGGGCATAAAACATGACAAAAAAGAAGGAAAAGGAGAATATAAGAGGTTTCCTCCCAACAGCAGCGACACACGGGTAGAAACGAGCATTTATTATATACTGTAACAGCCTTCCAACCCGGCTGAGTGAATTATTATTGCCTTCTCATATTGTATTCATTTTCAACCCATTATTGTAACATGGCGGGCAGCCATTTTGGCCATTCATTCCGTCTTCCCTGACAAATGAGACCATATAAATGTGATACCACAATATGTTAAAGCATCACTCCCAATTTGGTCGGACCTTGGTCTCGGGTCCGACCCCCCTGCGGTATGCCGTGGGATCTTTGTGTTTTTTTTTAAAGGGTTTTTACAACCAATCATGGATGAGTCCTTTTTTTTGGGTGGGGGGGGGGGGTTGGTGGACGTTTCACCCTGTCCCGTCTCTCCCACGGTCCCCCCCGCCCCCTCCGCCCGCCCCAACCAGCCAGTCCATCAGTGGTATGGAGCGGCGCGGTGACGTCGGGGCGGTGATATACGGTGACTCAACCCCCTAAGTGTGTGCACGGGTCGGAATGTCTCTGTACGTGTAGACAGAAGCACTAAGGCTGAAGGCTGACACGCAACGCCAGACGCTTCCAATTACATCCCCTGTATCTGTCAGAGAGAGAGAGAGAGAGAGGCCCCCGCTGGGAGGAACGCATGCATGGCTGTGGCTATACTATAGGCTGCATCAGTGCATCATGGCCTCCCCCGATGCCGCACCCCTCCCAGCACCCCACCGCGCCACCCCACCCCCCGGCCGTCCGCGCTGACGAGAGCACGCGAGGCCAGTCTGGCGTGTACTATTTGTGTGTTACTTGTGGATGTCCAATATTAATACAAAAAAATCACACCTGTGTGAAGTGAGCGGTGCAACTGTACTGTGTCCCCACACAGTACAGTTGCACCGCTCACTTCACACAGGTGTGATTGACCCGGGAGGGTCCCCCCGCAACATCCAGACCCTTCAGGAACGCACGCACCCATGGTGCTATAGGTGGCCCCGCAGTGAATACAAGAGCATGCGAGGCCCAGGGTGCTAGCGTGGGTATAGGGAGGGGTGCTATAGCGCGGGTAGGGAAGGGTGCTATAGCACGGGTAGGGAGGGGTGCTATAGCGTGGGTAGGGAGGGGTGCTATAGCGCGGGTAGGGAGGGGTGCTATAGCGCGGGTAGGGAGGGGTGCTATAGCGCGGGTAGGGAGGGGTGCTATAGCGCGGGTAGGGAGGGGTGCTATAGCGTGGGTAGGGAGGGGTGCTATAGCGCGGGTAGGGAGGGGTGCTATAGCGCGGGTAGGGAGGGGTGCTATAGCGCGGGTAGGGAGGGGTGCTATAGCGCGGGTAGGGAGGGGTGCTATAGCGTGGGTAGGGAGGGGTGCTATAGCGCGGGTAGGGAGGGGTGCTATAGCGCGGGTAGGGAGGGGTGCTATAGCGCGGGTAGGGAGGGGTGCTATAGCGTGGGTATAGGGAGGGGTGCTATAGCGTGGGTAGGGAGGGGTGCTATAGCATGGGTAGGGAGGGGTGCTATAGCATGGGTAGGGAGGGGTGCTATAGCGTGGGTAGGGAGGGGTGCTATAGCGCGGGTAGGGAGGGGTGCTATAGCGCGGGTAGGGAGGGGTGCTATAGCGCGGGTAGGGAGGGGTGCTATAGCGCGGGTAGGGAGGGGTGCTATAGCATGGGTAGGGAGGGGTGCTATAGCGTGGGTAGGGAGGGGTGCTATAGCGCGGGTAGGGAGGGGTGCTATAGCGTGGGTAGGGAGGGGTGCTATAGCGCGGGTAGGGAGGGGTGCTATAGCGTGGGTAGGGAGGGGTGCTATAGCGTGGGTAGGGAGGGGTGCTATAGCGCGGGTAGGGAGGGGTGCTATAGCGTGGGTAGGGAGGGTTGCTATAGCGTGGGTAGGGAGGGGTGCTAGTGTGGGTAGGGAGGGGTGCTATAGCGCGGGTAGGGAGGGGTGCTATAGCGCGGGTATAGGGAGGGGTGCTATAGCGCGGGTAGGGAGGGGTGCTATAGCGCGGGTAGGGAGGGGTGCTATAGCGCGGGTAGGGAGGGGTGCTATAGCGTGGGTAGGGAGGGGTGCTATAGCGCGGGTAGGGAGGGGTGCTATAGCGCGGGTAGGGAGGGGTGCTATAGCGCGGGTAGGGAGGGGTGCTATAGCGCGGGTAGGGAGGGGTGCTATAGCGTGGGTAGGGAGGGGTGCTATAGCGCGGGTAGGGAGGGGTGCTATAGCGCGGGTAGGGAGGGGTGCTATAGCGCGGGTAGGGAGGGGTGCTATAGCGTGGGTATAGGGAGGGGTGCTATAGCGTGGGTAGGGAGGGGTGCTATAGCATGGGTAGGGAGGGGTGCTATAGCATGGGTAGGGAGGGGTGCTATAGCGTGGGTAGGGAGGGGTGCTATAGCGCGGGTAGGGAGGGGTGCTATAGCGCGGGTAGGGAGGGGTGCTATAGCGCGGGTAGGGAGGGGTGCTATAGCGCGGGTAGGGAGGGGTGCTATAGCATGGGTAGGGAGGGGTGCTATAGCGTGGGTAGGGAGGGGTGCTATAGCGCGGGTAGGGAGGGGTGCTATAGCGTGGGTAGGGAGGGGTGCTATAGCGCGGGTAGGGAGGGGTGCTATAGCGTGGGTAGGGAGGGGTGCTATAGCGTGGGTAGGGAGGGGTGCTATAGCGCGGGTAGGGAGGGGTGCTATAGCGTGGGTAGGGAGGGGTGCTATAGCGCGGGTAGGGAGGGGTGCTATAGCGTGGGTAGGGAGGGGTGCTATAGCGCGGGTAGGGAGGGGTGCTATAGCGTGGGTAGGGAGGGTTGCTATAGCGTGGGTAGGGAGGGGTGCTAGTGTGGGTAGGGAGGGGTGCTATAGCGCGGGTAGGGAGGGGTGCTATAGCGCGGGTATAGGGAGGGGTGCTATAGCGCGGGTAGGGAGGGGTGCTATAGCGCGGGTAGGGAGGGGTGCTATAGCGCGGGTAGGGAGGGGTGCTATAGCGCGGGTAGGGAGGGGTGCTATAGCGTGGGTATAGGGAGGGGTGCTATAGCGTGGGTATAGGGAGGGGTGCTATAGCGTGGGTAGGGAGGGGTGCTATAGCATGGGTAGGGAGGGGTGCTATAGCGTGGGTATAGGGAGGGGTGCTATAGCGTGGGTATAGGGAGGGGTGCTATAGCGTGGGTAGGGAGGGGTGCTATAGCGCGGGTAGGGAGGGGTGCTATAGCGTGGGTAGGGAGGGGTGCTATAGCGTGGGTATAGGGAGGGGTGCTATAGCGTGGGTATAGGGAGGGGTGCTATAGCGTGGGTAGGGAGGGGTGCTATAGCGTGGGTAGGGAGGGGTGCTATAGCGTGGGTAGGGAGGGGTGCTATAGCACGGGTAAGGAGGGGTGCTATAGCGTGGGTAGGGAGGGGTGCTATAGCACGGGTAAGGAGGGGTGCTATAGCGTGGGTAGGGAGGGGTGCTATAGCGCGGGTAGGGAGGGGTGCTATAGCGTGGGTATAGGGAGGGTTGCTATAGCGTGGGTAGGGAGGGGTGCTATAGCGCGGGTAAGGAGGGGTGCTATAGCGTGGGTAGGGAGGGGTGCTATAGCACGGGTAGGGAGGGGTGCTATAGCACGGGTAAGGAGGGGTGCTATAGCGTGGGTAGGGAGGGGTGCTATAGCGTGGGTAGGGAGGGGTGCTATAGCACGGGTAAGGAGGGGTGCTATAGCGTGGGTAGGGAGGGGTGCTATAGCGCGGGTAGGGAGGGGTGCTATAGCGTGGGTAGGGAGGGGTGCTATAGCACGGGTAAGGAGGGGTGCTATAGCGTGGGTAGGGAGGGGTGCTATAGCACGGGTAAGGAGGGGTGCTATAGCGTGGGTAGGGAGGGGTGCTATAGCACGGGTAAGGAGGGGTGCTATAGCGTGGGTAGGGAGGGGTGCTATAGCGCGGGGTGCTATAGCGTGGGTATAGGGAGGGTTGCTATAGCGTGGGTAGGGAGGGGTGCTATAGCGCGGGTAAGGAGGGGTGCTATAGCGTGGGTAGGGAGGGGTGCTATAGCGCGGGTAGGGAGGGGTGCTATAGCGTGGGTAGGGAGGGGTGCTATAGCGCAGGTAGGGAGGGGTGCTATAGCGCGGGTAGGGAGGGGTGCTAGTGTGGGTAGGGAGGGGTGCTATAGCGCGGGTAGGGAGGGGTGCTATAGCGCGGGTAGGGAGGGGTGCTAGTGTGGGTAGGGAGGGGTGCTATAGCGTGGGTAGGGAGGGGTGCTATAGCGTGGGTAGGGAGGGGTGCTATAGCGCGGGTAGGGAGGGGTGCTATAGCGCGGGTAGGGAGGGGTGCTATAGCGTGGGTAGGGAGGGGTGCTATAGCGTGGGTAGGGAGGGGTGCTATAGCGCGGGTAGGGAGGGGTGCTAGTGTGGGTAGGGAGGGGTGCTAGTGTGGGTAGGGAGGGGTGCTATAGCGCGGGTAGGGAGGGGTGCTATAGCGCGGGTAGGGAGGGGTGCTATAGCGCGGGTAGGGAGGGGTGCTATAGCGCGGGTAGGGAGGGGTGCTATAGCGCGGGTAGGGAGGGGTGCTAGTGTGGGTAGGGAGGGGTGCTATAGCGCGGGTAGGGAGGGGTGCTATAGCGCGGGTAGGGAGGGGTGCTATAGCGCGGGTAGGGAGGGGTGCTATAGCGCGGGTAGGGAGGGGTGCTATAGCGCGGGTAGGGAGGGGTGCTATAGCGTGGGTAGGGAGGGGTGCTATAGCATGGGTAGGGAGGGGTGCTATAGCGCGGGTAGGGAGGGGTGCTATAGCGTGGGTAGGGAGGGGTGCTATAGCATGGGTAGGGAGGGGTGCTATAGCGCGGGTAGGGAGGGGTGCTATAGCATGGGTAGGGAGGGGTGCTATAGCGCGGGTAGGGAGGGGTGCTATAGCGTGGGTATAGGGAGGGGTGCTATAGCGCGGGTAGGGAGGGGTGCTATAGCGCGGGTAGGGAGGGGTGCTATAGCGTGGGTAGGGAGGGGTGCTATAGCGTGGGTAGGAAGGGGTGCTATAGCGCGGGTAGGGAAGGGTGCTATAGCGCGGGTAGGGAAGGGTGCTATAGCGCGGGTAGGGAGGGGTGCTATAGCGTGGGTATAGGGAGGGGTGCTATAGCGCGGGTAAGGAGGGGTGCTATAGCGCGGGTAGGGAGGGGTGCTATTGCGCGGGTAGGGAGGGGTGCTATAGCGCGGGTAGGGAGGGGTGCTATAGCGCGGGTAGGGAGGGGTGCTATAGCGTGGGTATAGGGAGGGGTGCTATAGCGTGGGTAGGGAGGGGTGCTATAGCGCGGGTAGGGAGGGGTGCTATAGCGTGGGTAGGGAGGGGTGCTATAGCGTGGGTATAGGGAGGGGTGCTATAGCGTGGGTATAGGGAGGGGTGCTATAGCGTGGGTAGGGAGGGGTGCTATAGCGTGGGTATAGGGAGGGGTGCTATAGCGTGGGTAGGGAGGGGTGCTATAGCGTGGGTAGGGAGGGGTGCTATAGCACGGGTAAGGAGGGGTGCTATAGCGTGGGTAGGGAGGGGTGCTATAGCGCGGGTAGGGAGGGGTGCTATAGCGTGGGTATAGGGAGGGTTGCTATAGCGTGGGTAGGGAGGGGTGCTATAGCGCGGGTAAGGAGGGGTGCTATAGCGTGGGTAGGGAGGGGTGCTATAGCGCGGGTAGGGAGGGGTGCTATAGCGCGGGTAGGGAGGGGTGCTATAGCGTGGGTAGGGAGGGGTGCTATAGCGCGGGTAGGGAGGGGTGCTATAGCGTGGGTAGGGAGGGGTGCTATAGCGCGGGTAGGGAGGGGTGCTATAGCATGGGTAGGGAGGGGTGCTATAGCGCGGGTAGGGAGGGGTGCTATAGCGTGGGTATAGGGAGGGGTGCTATAGCGTGGGTAGGGAGGGGTGCTATAGCGCGGGTAGGGAGGGGTGCTATAGCGTGGGTAGGGAGGGGTGCTATAGCGTGGGTATAGGGAGGGGTGCTATAGCGTGGGTATAGGGAGGGGTGCTATAGCGTGGGTAGGGAGGGGTGCTATAGCGTGGGTATAGGGAGGGGTGCTATAGCGTGGGTAGGGAGGGGTGCTATAGCACGGGTAAGGAGGGGTGCTATAGCGTGGGTAGGGAGGGGTGCTATAGCGCGGGTAGGGAGGGGTGCTATAGCGTGGGTATAGGGAGGGTTGCTATAGCGTGGGTAGGGAGGGGTGCTATAGCGCGGGTAAGGAGGGGTGCTATAGCGTGGGTAGGGAGGGGTGCTATAGCGCGGGTAGGGAGGGGTGCTATAGCGTGGGTAGGGAGGGGTGCTATAGCGCAGGTAGGGAGGGGTGCTATAGCGCGGGTAGGGAGGGGTGCTAGTGTGGGTAGGGAGGGGTGCTATAGCGCGGGTAGGGAGGGGTGCTATAGCGCGGGTAGGGAGGGGTGCTAGTGTGGGTAGGGAGGGGTGCTATAGCGTGGGTAGGGAGGGGTGCTATAGCGTGGGTAGGGAGGGGTGCTATAGCGCGGGTAGGGAGGGGTGCTATAGCGCGGGTAGGGAGGGGTGCTATAGCGTGGGTAGGGAGGGGTGCTATAGCGTGGGTAGGGAGGGGTGCTATAGCGCGGGTAGGGAGGGGTGCTAGTGTGGGTAGGGAGGGGTGCTAGTGTGGGTAGGGAGGGGTGCTATAGCGCGGGTAGGGAGGGGTGCTATAGCGCGGGTAGGGAGGGGTGCTATAGCGCGGGTAGGGAGGGGTGCTATAGCGCGGGTAGGGAGGGGTGCTATAGCGCGGGTAGGGAGGGGTGCTAGTGTGGGTAGGGAGGGGTGCTATAGCGCGGGTAGGGAGGGGTGCTATAGCGCGGGTAGGGAGGGGTGCTATAGCGCGGGTAGGGAGGGGTGCTATAGCGCGGGTAGGGAGGGGTGCTATAGCGCGGGTAGGGAGGGGTGCTATAGCGTGGGTATAGGGAGGGGTGCTATAGCGCGGGTAGGGAGGGGTGCTATAGCGTGGGTATAGGGAGGGGTGCTATAGCGCGGGTAGGGAGGGGTGCTATAGCGCGGGTAGGGAGGGGTGCTATAGCGTGGGTAGGGAGGGGTGCTATAGCGTGGGTAGGAAGGGGTGCTATAGCGCGGGTAGGGAAGGGTGCTATAGCGCGGGTAGGGAAGGGTGCTATAGCGCGGGTAGGGAGGGGTGCTATAGCGTGGGTATAGGGAGGGGTGCTATAGCGCGGGTAAGGAGGGGTGCTATAGCGCGGGTAGGGAGGGGTGCTATAGCGCGGGTAGGGAGGGGTGCTATAGCGCGGGTAGGGAGGGGTGCTATAGCGCGGGTAGGGAGGGGTGCTATAGCGCGGGTAGGGAGGGGTGCTATAGCGCAGGTTAGAACAGGTATTGCATACAAGGTTCCCAACTTGCATTGTTCCCAAGTAGGCCGGTGGCCGATGGGCACAGGTCTAGTCCTACTATAAATGCACCACGTCTCTGTGTACGTGTGTACGTACCACGTCTGTAAACCACGTAACTCAAGAACCGTTAGCCCCACCGACTTCAAATTTGACGCACGTATTCCACCACCACAGGGAGTGCAGTGCGTCGAGTCGAGTCGGTCAGATTCGCAGTCTACTGGGGATGGAGCCCCTTTGAGGATCGTGCACGCAAGCCATGCTCAGCCATTCACAGTTTTCGCACCTCGCTAACAAAACATGCAGATCGACGCTGCTGAGTGTCACAGCTTGAATTAACAGGAATGGCCGACCTGGCTGGATGCATATCAGTGGTGACGGTCCATTGTGTCGACCTGCTAAGTAGCCTATACTGTAGGTGTCAGATGTTCTGTCTGAAGCAATCTATAAAGAGTTGGATAACTGTGGCTGGTAGATATGTAGATATGTAGGCACGGTTGAGGAAGATAGATTATGTAGTCTGTGTGATCTAAAGGAAATTGAAAATGAAATGCATTTTGTTTTGTATTGTCCATTCTACAACTCTAAGGGAGAGACTTTTTAATAAGATAGATCCAAATCATGAATTTATATGGTTGGAGGACTTCGAGAAACTGAAACGCCTATTTCAAAAGTACACCTTTACATTTGCCTCATTCCTTGAAAAGGCCTGGTCAATGAGGAGGAGGGCCATTTACATGTAACATGGCCTTGCTTTATTTGTTTTCATTTTGTTTAAATTTTTGTTCAAGTATACTGTACAAATATGTATTCATGTATTTAATAATGCATTTTGGAATGTGAACAGGAAGGACTGTAATGTCAGTTGTTTTCAATGTACTTTGTTAAATGTGTCATATAGTCCCATATGGGATGGGCCAAAGTGTCATGACACGGAAATAAATCATTCATTCATTCATTCATTCATTCATTCATTCATTATAATGCAATTTGATATACACTATAGACTATAGAGGGTAGGGTATGTTCATAATGCATAAAGTGAGTGGCAAAGTGAGTTTAACGTCATTTAACGTTGTTTGATGCAATCAGATAGGACTTATCTGTTTGGGCTGTCAAAGCCAGGAAGTAGTTTTTTTCCCAGTCAGTATGGCGTTCCCGTATAACGTCTGGGGATGAGGAAGTCACGTGCATATCCTCTACGGTGGGTTAATAAATAGGCCTACATATCAAAGACATTATTTCAATCGGTGATCACTCGGGAGTGCAGGCACGTGCGCGCAACACCGCGCCCCCACTAGCTAAAAGAATCCACAGCACATCCCTGCTTGTACTGACTGAGCACCCTTAATAAATTCCATTCAGGACGGGAACGCCTTTTGGTGTTTTAAGCATTATGTTATGCTTTAGCTATTGACAAATAGCAGATATACAAGCTCATAGCTTGTAGATCAGAGCTGGTAGATCTGCTATTTTTGAAAAATCGTGAAAATGTGGCGCAAATCTTTGAATATATATTCTTTCAGAGCGAACGTTTTTAACTCAAATCTTTGCTTCTGGGGGTTGCCTGGAACAACATATTTTGAGATTGGGGTCTGCGGCCAATTTCATATAATTCTGGGGGTCCTTGACATGAAAATTTGAGAACAACTTACATAGAAACAGGGTTTTTCAGACAACTGTCATGATGTAGAAGCTGCTCCAATGTCTTCTCTCTACATGCACTTCCAAGCTAGTCTCGCATCTCTCAGCGGCCTACAAGACATTGATAAAACAATAAGCTGAGCATGATGGGTCAGCTATAGCTTTTGAAAACGTCATCACCAAGTCGCATGAGATGCTCAAATGCGTTCTCAAAGACATTTCCGGCTTATATGCACAACAACAATAAACAGTATAAAACACAATTTTATACAATATGTAATGATATATGTCTCTCTCCGGCGCTAAGGGGACTGGAAAACGTTGAAGACACCAAATCTCTCTGCAAAGAAATGGCAGATCTGCGTTGTTGTGCCGTTGCGGGGAGCTTGTAGATCTGCTCTTTTTGCCGAATGTTCTCCCCCTCCAGTGTCGCGTATAAGTCAGGGTTTCTCGTGTTTAACCCATTAAGACCGGGAATGTTTCACTTTAGATTTGAACCACTTTAACTTGGGCTATACAAGCCTGCAGTGGGTCACTTTGTGCCGCGCTACACGCTTGTAGATCTGCTATTTTTAATTATGTTTTTAATCGTGAAAGGTTGTCCAAATCTTTTAACAGTTCTACTGCGAAACACACGTTACCCGCTATTTAATCAAATATTCTACGCTGCCGAGATTGTTTTATTACCTTTGCCGCATACGCCGAAGTATTTGCGCTTTTGATCTGTGAAAATCCGTTAGTAAACAGTCCCAGCCGACAAAAAAGCCACTTCCTTGATCCGGGTCACAGACAAAGAGCAAAGCGAGCCAAGATTGTCTCTCCCCCCTCGTTCACTTGCATTGGCCTCAATTTCCCAGAAGCCCTAGCAGCCCAGCGTATGGGTTGATTTCCGGTTTCGTCATCTTAACATGAAGGTCTCGTCACCAGGTCCGCGGCAAAGACAGAGTTTCTTTTTAATTATTAAAATACAGCGAATTAAACGCATCAAACAAATAGCGGGAATGTTGTATTTCGCGCGGTGGAACCCTGGATTAAACAATTAGCGGCCGTCAAACTGTTAATATTTTTGAGGGGCGCTAGCCCCTCCTATATACATGTTTAATGTTTGTTTTTAGTTCAATGTTTGTTTTAAAAACACCATTGACAATGAAGGGAAAATGTACGTCATATTGTCCCTCATTACGTCATATTGTAATTAATGTTTGTGTTGGCACCGTTTGTTTTACATCATCGTTACATCACCTAATCAACACACTTTAATATATTAGCCTCACTAAAGCATGTTCAACTCAAGTCTCTGCTTCTGGTGGTCAATGGTACAAAAGATTTTGAGATGGGGGTTCCATGGTCAAATACATATATTCGTTTGGTGGGTCCATGACCTGAAAAGGTTCGAGAACCACTGATATAGCAACATAGGTTTTTCAGAAAAAAATTCAAATTTTAGAAGGTAATTTGTTGAATCGGCCTAAACGTACAGTACAGTATATACAGGCGTAAAGGTTTCGCCCCCCGTTTTCGCCAGCGCTATCTATCTATCGCCACGGCTCCCAAACCCCTACATGCACATAATATAACCTCAGCTGTCCTTTATAACAGGGCCGGGGCGGCTCTTCAAAGTGAGCCTGCCGCTCTGGCTCATGCCAAAGGGAATTAACTGTAGCGTTGGCCAGACCTCCAGCGCACAAAGGAAGCTTTGGCTTTAATGTTATCACTAAAGCAGATCCATGTCCGTGCGGCGATGGCGTAATGATGCCCCCGCTCCGCTCCCGCTCTGCTCACATGGCCCTCTCTGACAATATGCCTCATGGCTTCTATAACCGGGACCCTTAATACAACTATACAGCCATTAGACGGCCTCTTTTATTACGTTTACCAGTTTACCAGTTTACCAGTGGCCTGAGTGGAGCCCATTCATCTACACAGAGATGGATGGCCTCTTGTTCCCCCCCACCCCCTTCTTTTAGATTATCAAGATGAATGGTTTATTGTCGCTCTGTGGCGTCAGGAAAAACGGTGTGCGTGTGCGTGTGCGTGCGTGCGTGCGTGCGTGCGTGCGTGCGTGCGTGCGTGCGTGCGTGCGTGCGTGCGTGCGTGCGTGCGTGCGTGCGTGCGTGCGTGCGTGCGTGCGTGCGCGCGCGCGTGCGTGTGTGCGCGTGTGCGGGTGCGGGTGCGTGTGTGTGTGTGTGTGTGTGTGCGCGTGTGTGTATAGTGCATATATCATGAGAATGAAAACAGAAGTGGGTGAATAGGAACCAGTGGCCGCTATATGGGAGGAACATGCCCAGGCTATGGGAGGAACTGCCCAGCCACCCATGGGCTATGGGAGGAACTGCCCAGCCACCCAGGCTATGGGAGCCACTGCCCAGCCACACAGGATATGGGAGGAACTGCCCAGCCACCCATGGGCTATGGGAGGAACTGCCCAGCCACCCAGGCTATGGGAGGAACTGCAGCCACCCTGGGAGCATGCAGTTATAAGGGTTAAATGCCTTGCTCATGGGAACACGGCTGGAGACCTTCTGCATGGGGACCAAGGCGGCCATATAGCCTACTCTAACCCACTGTTTCTAAACAGTGGGTCGGGACCTAGCTCTGGTCCATAGCGGGACTTCTCCTTAAGGCTATGTTACTCTCGACTTCCTGTCACTGCATGAAGACTGCACAGCCTGTCGACTTCTGCAAAAATAAAAAGAAGGTTTTCGCTACTCACTAACACAAAGACGGTTTTGTGGCGGCGAAAGCCTACTTTCCCTAGTGGGCGCACTCGGAGCCCCCCACCACAGGTATAAATTGCACGTTTTGGCCATAGAAAGGATTTTGTTTTTCACCAGAAAGAAATATCTTGTCAAGGGGATTTTCTAGTCTCGATTGATTGATTTTTATTGACAAACGTATGTCCATGGTTCTCAAAACATGGACAGTGATATAATGTATTTGGCCGTGGACCCCCATCTCAAAATATTTTGTTCCAGGGACCTCCATCGGAAGCAAAGTTTGAAAAAAGAAAAAGAAAATAAATGGGAGCTCTACCGCGTTATGCTGCTTGTATATGTGCTATTTTTGAATAGCCAAAGTATAAAATGTTGTTTAAAATGGTTAACATTTTTAAATAACACAGATGGTTTATCCCAGTCTAAATGGGTTAATGTCACGATCCGTGTCCTTTCTGTATTTCTGTTCTAGTGTTCCTTGTTCCTAGTTTTATTTGGTGTTTTCCTGTTCTGTAGTGTTCCTTTTATTGTGTAGTATTTAGTGCCCTGCGGTTTCCTCTGTAGCTACTGTTGCCTGGCTTGTCTCATTAGTTTGCTCCACCTGTGTCCACGTTCAACATTACTTTCAGGCCAAGCTAGGACCTCTCAGCTGGGAGAGAAGTTTTTATTTCCAGAGAGGAAAAAAAGTCCGGGTCCTATTCATTTCGGCATACAGTAGCGCAAACGTCGATCACTCACTGCTGATTTCTGATCGTCTGCACCTTTGTTAAATTGACGCACACACGTATATATACACACACACACACACACACTTCTCTCTCTCTGTCGCTCTAATTAATTAGTCATGTCGCGCAGCTGCGTCGAGATTCTCCCGGCGGATCCTGCCGGGAGCTTCCTATGCCATAGAAAGCATAGGTGGACCCCAGGCTAGGAGAGAGATGACGCAGGGACCCCAAATTGTGTTGCAAACAGGGGTCATCAATGTGTCTGCACACGGACAAATGTGTCTGTGACTGTGGCAAAGACTTCATCTTGTCCGTGGCAAAATAAACAACCCCAAGAAAATGCACGATTATAATCTTATTTTGATCATAAGACCCAATTACTGAATGTCAATTCTCCAAGTTTTCATAAAAGTACAGTATGTACTGTATGAGACTTACTACGACACTATGAAATGATTTTGGCCTATTAGGAGTCCAACTAGTACTAATGGTTCTCAAATGTTTTATTTGCAAGGACCCCCTTAACTCTGAGAGTGGTACAAATTGAACCAAAGGGTCCATGTGGTTCCATTTATACACATTTATACACTTGCATTTTTCTTTTAGGTTTAATGACCTCAATTGCAGCCACACAACCTGAACATTGAACATTTAGTGGATTTTCTGTGGTCTGAGGTTTTCTCAGTGTGTTCTGAAGCCTTTTGCTGGCAGATTGTTATGTCATATATGGGATTTTTTTTGTGGACTCTTACATCACAGTCCACAGGAAAATCCGAGCACTGAATGTTAAAAGTTGAGGTTTTTCGGGTGCAATTGAGCTCAGAAACCTAAAAAAAGGTCAATCAGGGCTCTTTGTGTTACTTTCTGGTAATATTATTGTCCACTCCTTTTGTGTGTCCGTGGCAAAAATGGAATTTTGACAAAAATGGAATTTTGACAAAAATGGAATTTTGACAAAAATGGAATTTTGACAAAAATTGAATTTTGACAAAAATTGAATTTTGACAAAAATTGAATTTTGACAAAAATTGAATTTTGACAAAAATGTCCGCCACAAGCCAGCAGGCGTGATTTGGAATCCCACCGCCGTTCCAGGAGCCAGGACCTTACCGTGTGTCTGATTGGCTCCCGGGCGGGCATAGTTTCACTGAGGTTAGCGTTAGGGTTAAAGTTAGGGTTTAGGTCCAGTATAGTTTTAATCTTTTGAAAATAGCAGATCTACAAGGTCAGAATGTGTAGTATTGTGAGCTAAGGCTTGTAGATCGGCTATTTTCAAATGGCCGAAATGTATAGTTAACGTATGCTTTGTAATAATAATCGATATTCTACAAAGTAACTATAGGCCTAATAGAAGTAAAAGTATTGGAAAATGTAGAAAAAGTATAAAGAAAAAAAAACATTTGGTGGCCACTCTATTACAGTTCCAGTTTATTTTTATTATTATTAATTATTTTTGTATAAATGTTAAAACAAGCAAACAAATCTAATGAAATGAAACCATGAATAAAAAAAATATAAAGTAGTATAAATAGCCGATCTACAAGCTCACAACGTGGCGCAAAGGGACGCGTTGTGCGCTTGTAGATCAGCTGTTTTAATCTCTATTTTGGGTCTCGACCTGACAGGTTTGCGAACCACCGCTCTAGAAGCATCATTCTGCAGACATCTCTCTAGAAGCATCATTCTGCAGACATCTCTCTCTAGAAGCATCATTCTGCAGACATCTCTCTAGAAGCATCATTCTGTAGACATCTCTGTCTAGAAGCATCATTCTCTAGACATCTCTCTCTAGAAGCATCATTCTGTAGACATCTCTCTCTAGAAGCATCATTCTGTAGACATCTCTCTAGAAGCATCATTCTGCAGACATCTCTCTCTAGAAGTATCATTCTGTAGACATCTCTCTAGAAGCATCATTCTGTAGACATCTCTCTAGAAGCATCATTCTGCAGACATCTCTCTAGAAGCATCATTCTGCAGACATCTCTCTAGAAGCATCATTCTGCAGACATCTCTCTCTAGAAGCATCATTCTGCAGACATCTCTCTAGAAGCATCATTCTGTAGACATCTCTCTAGAAGCATCATTCTGTAGACATCTCTCTAGAAGCATCATTCTGTAGACATCTCTCTAGAAGCATCATTCTGTAGACATCTCTCTAGAAGCATCATTCTGTAGACATCTCTCTAGAAGCATCATTCTGTAGACATCTCTCTCTAGAAGCATCATTCTGTAGACATCTCTCTCTAGAAGCCTCATTCTGTACTGTAGACATCTCTCTCTAGAAGCATCATTCTGTAGACATCTCTCTCTAGAAGCATCATTCTGTAGACATCTCTCTCTAGAAGCCTCATTCTGTACTGTAGACATCTCTCTCTAGAAGCATCATTCTGTAGACATCTCTCTCTAGAAGCCTCATTCTGTACTGTAGACATCTCTCTCTAGAAGCATCATTCTGTAGACATCTCTCTCTAGAAGCATCATTCTGTACTGTAGACATCTCTCTCTAGAAGCCTCATTCTGTACTGTAGACATCTCTCTCTAGAAGCATCATTCTGTAGACATCTCTCTCTAGAAGCCTCATTCTGTACTGTAGACATCTCTCTCTAGAAGCATCATTCTGTAGACATCTCTCTCTAGAAGCATCATTCTGTACTGTAGACATCTCTCTCTAGAAGCCTCATTCTGTACTGTAGACATCTCTCTCTAGAAGCCTCATTCTGTACTGTAGACATCTCTCTCTAGAAGCAGAAGCATGTTTTTAAGTCCTCTATACATTTAACAGCTGAGGGCTATTTCCTGGATCTCGCGTGTCTCTGTTTTGTTTTCCCACACAGTTGTAAACAGAAGGATGTTCAGCATGTCATCTCTCCTCGGATTGAAACCTCGTATGTAAAAAAAAAAAGAAAAACACAAAAAACCCACTACTTTTCAGGAAATAGAAGGGGGAAAAAATAACCTCTGTTATGAATCAATTAGGGTTGTCCCGATCCGATTATGTGATCGGAAACCCCCAAATTGATACCAATTACCCCGCGGACCCCCGTTTGGAAAGATATGCCAGGGTCCCCCATAAGAAGATTTTTACGGCTCTATCAGTGATTCTCAACTTGTTTAATTCCAAGGACCCCCAGTTTGACATGCATAATAGTCTACGGACCCCCATTTAATGGCATTTCTATCTATGGGACCCCAATGTATAATGTAAAATCTAAGTTAATTTAACTCTGAGAGTGTGCAAATGGAACCATTTGTACACTCTCAGAGTTACAGACCCATAAGGGTCCATTTTGGTTCCAAACTATCATTTAGCTGCGGGACCCCCTGGAACTCCCTCAAGCACCCCTGGTGGTCCCCGGACCCCACTTTGGGAACCAATGCTCAGTCTATACCATTAATTTTTCGAAAACGCATACAAAAACGGCTGACATTTGGAGATGCGAGGATTCTCCCAGACAGTGTTTCCCTCCAACTGTAAACACGTTATCAGGACCCAGACAGCCATGTGGTGGGGAAAAAAGTACTCGCACGTTTTACTTTTAAATAAAAGTATCAATACTGCAACGTATAGAAGTACTCTGTTAACGAGTAAATTCAAAATGTGCTTGAGTAAAAGTGCTAAAAGTATTGGTATCAAAGTGTACTTTGCACCGTCCGAACGTGAACGTACTGTATACACTCATTGTGCAGAATGTGTCCCATTTCCCATGACGTTTTCAAATGTATAATGATCTTTTGAAAATAGCAGATCTACAAGCTCACAATGCGTCGCATCGCGACGCATTGTGAGCTTGCAGATCTGCTGTTTTCAAATGGCCGGAATGTATGCAAGGGCTGACGTTGTCCATGTATATTTTGTAATAATAGTCAAAAAGGTTTTGAAACAAACGTATCGGAGTGAAATCGGAAATACTCAAGTAAAATACAAATACCTCCACGGTACTCGAACGCAAATGTACTTGGATACTTTCTACCACCGTGTATAGGGCTTTCTCCTGCATTCCACACACCCCTCTCTCTCCGGCTATATGCAGGCTGCTATAGTGTTTCTCCCCAAAGCCCTCCAGAGCGCTGCCTTGTTTATTTGAAACAAAAGCCGTAAAGAGCAGTAAAATGCTCCCTAAACGTCCCCGTCGCAAGGCCAGACGTCCTGCTACGGCCTTTGATGAACAACCCTGCACGCTGGATTCCACCACACGCACGCACACACACACACGCACGCACGCACACACACACGCACACAAGCCCCCCAAATCTTAATGGGGGGCTTTGATGTTGCTGGACGGTGACTGTTGTTATTTTTTTGTATCAGGGCTTATCACTGCTGCTGCTGCTGCACCCCCCCCCCCCTGCATCCATATACTGAGATTCACATCAGTGATTCTCTTCTCTTCTCTTCTCTTCTCTTCTCTTCTCTTCTCTTCTCTTCTCTTCTTCTCTTCTCTTCTCTTCTCTTCTCTTCTCTTCTCTTCTCTTCTCTTCTCTTCTCTTCTCTTCTCTTCTCTTCTCTTCTCTCTCCTCTCCTCTCCTCTCCTCTCCTCTCCTCTCCTCTCCTCTCCTCTCCTCTCCTCTCCTCTCCTCTCCTCTCCTCTCCTCTCCTCTCCTCTCCTCTCCTCTCCTCTCCTCTCCTCTCCTCTCCTCTCCTCTCCTCTCTCTTCTCCTCTCCTCTCCTCTCCTCTCCTCTGGGCCTTCATGGAGCCTGGGACTCCAGTGCTGCCAGACTCCCCCTGATAAGGATGATGGATGGAGCAGAACTATGGCTCCAGTCAGACCCAGCCGGCTTCCTGGGAGCTGAGAGATACTAGTAGGGCCCTCCACCGCTTAGCAGGGGTGTATAACTGCCGTGTGTGTGTGTGTGTGTGTGTGTGTGTGTGTGTGTGTGTGTGTGTGTGTGTGTGTGTGTGTGTGTGTGTGTGTGTGTGTGTGTGTGTGTGTGTGTGTGTGTGTGTGTGTGTGTGTGTGTGTGTGTGTGTGTGTGTGTGTGTGTGTGTGTGTGTGTGTGTGTGTGTGTGTGCCTCTCCTCTGTCCTTCTCTGAAAACAAAAACATTTAATGAGGAGTATCTCGTTGTCAGACATAAAGTATCAACAGACATTATTGGTTCAACTGAGATTTAATAACTTAACGCTACTTTGGCGAAAGACTCACTCGAAACCGTGAAATGTATAGTAAAAATGGTTAAAGAAAGAAAAAAACCTTGTGAAATGTTTTACAAGGTTTTAGAAAAAGGTAAAACATAAAATGTACTGAATCAAGTCAAACCCACTGGAGGAATGTTCGAGTTTAATCCATTCAGGGCAGGAACCCCTTTTTGTGTTTTAAGCATTATGTTATACTTTAGCTATTGAAAAAAAGGAGATCTACAAGCTCATAGCGCGGCACCGAGTGCCGCGCTACGAGCTTGTAGATCTGCTACTTTAGATTATTATTTTTTAAATGTGGCGCACATCTTTGAATATTTCACAGCGAACGTTTTTAACTAAAATCTTTGCTTCTGGGGGGGGGGTCCTCCCTGGAACAACATATTTTCAGATAGGGGTCGGCGGCCAATTACATATAATTTTTGGGGGTCCTTGACATGAAATAGTTTGAGAACGACTGATACAGAAACATAGGGGTTTTTCAGAAACCTGTCATGATTTAGAAGACATTTTGTAGAGAATCTGGTGTGAGGTCAGAATGGTTTAAATTCTTCAGATGACGATGCTGTTGGATGTGTGTTGTTTTTGTGACCTCTCGGCCATGCTGCTGCATTAATGTTGTGTTTGTGTTGTGCCACGATAAGGTTTTAATTGAGCGGACACATCGCTGAATTTGAGCGCTCCTGGCTCTTGACGGCTTCCAGGAAAAACATGTTGCTCATTAGGCCAGTGGTGGTTCTCAAAGTAGGGTTTAGGGACCCGTCGCCGGGTTCTTAAATTACATTTAGTTTTAGCCACATTTTTGTCATCTGAAATGTTTTGTTTTCTTCTTCTTCTTCTTCTTCTTCTTCTTCTTCTTCTTCTTTATTTACCCATGGGTATAGTATAGCTGAGCACCAGTGCTCATTTTCAGCAACACCCTGCAATAGAAACGCACAGACACACGTATAAAAACATGGGAGCTGACCAGTACAACCACTGTCTGATACTGTTGTACTGACCAGTACAACCACAGTCTGATACTGTTGTACTGGGAGCTGACCAATACAACCACAGTCGCATACCGTTGTACTGGGAGCTGACCAGTACAACCACAGTCTGATACTGTTGTACTGGGAGCTGACCAGTACCCCCCCCCCCCCCCACACACACACACACACACTCTGACAAACACATGGAATCATATGGAGTTGAGGAGGCATTACATTTCATCTGACTCTGTTCCACACAGAGATATTTGTTCTATTTTTATTTTTTACGTTTATTCTTCTTATTTTTTAGAGGTATTAATATGGTCTTCCCAGAGACCTTACATCATCTCCCCCATATCATTTGCATCACAGTGTGAGAACCATATAATGTGTATATCTATCTCTAATAAGCCTGTTCAGATTCCATGTTATATAGTATAGGGTCTCCCGTCTAAGACCCAGGTCTTATTTTCAGACCTCTGTACCAAAGGTAGATTACAGAGTGACTCTGCGTGCGTGCGTGCATGCATGCGTGCGTGCGTGCGGGCGCGCAGGTCCGTGCGGAGCGGATGATTTAAGGTGTTTATGCTGCCGTACTCAAACATTTACGGAGCGGGACAGAGAGAAGCTGAGAACAGGAATGTGGGATTGTCCCCTTCTGTGACCCCCTGAGATCTGTCTGTCTGTCTGTCTGTCTGTCTGTCTGTCTGTCTGTCTGTCTGTCTGTCTGTCTGTCTGTCTGTCTGTCTGTCTGTCTGTCTGTCTGTCTGTCTGTCTGTCTGTCTGTCTGTCCCCCCGAGAGCTGTCCAGCTGTGTGTCTAATAGGGGCGTGCCAATATATCGATATTACGATATTTCGCGATACTTTCTTGGCTGTGGCCGTTTTTAGCCCCAAGGAGTGTTTTTTTTGTGCAAAACTAATGTTTGAAATGGATTCAGAATCATGAAGAATCTCCCGGAAGGAAGTCACTAAGTCACTGAGGTAGTTAAGCAGCTCCACAGTGGCGAGGCTCCGGGGGTTGATGAGATTCGTCCAGAAATGCTGAAGGCCCTGGGTGTTGAGGAGCTGTCTTGGTTGATAGGCCTTTTCAACATTGCGTGGAAGTCTGGGGCAGTGCCGAGGGATGGGCAGACCGGGGTGGTGGTCCCACTGTTTAAAAAGGGGGATCAGAGGGTGTGTGCCAATTACAGAGGTGTCACATTACTCAGCCTCCCTGGGAAAGGTGCTGGAAAGGAGGGTCCGGCCGAGAGTCGAACCTCAGATTCAGGAGGAGCAATGTGGATTCCGTCCTGGCCGTGGAACAACTGACCAGATCTATACTCTTGCAGGGATCCTGGAGAAGGGCTGGGAGTATGCATATCCAGTCTACATATGTTTTGTGGATTTGGAGTCCGGGTCTCTCGGGAGGTTCTGTGGGAGGTGCTGCGGGAGTATGGGGTGAGGGGGACCTTGTTGAGGGCCATCCAATCTCTGTCCACCCAAAGCGAGAGCTGTGTCCGTGTGCTCGGGAGTAAGTCGGATTCGTTTCCGGTGGGGGTTGGCCTCCGCCTATCCTGTTTGTGATTTTCATGGACAGGATCTCGAGGCGAAGTCGTGGCGGAGAGGGCATTCGGCTCGGTGACCTACGCGTTGCATCACTGCTTTTTGCAGATGATGTGGTCCTGGTGGCACCATCGGTCCAAGACCTAGCACCTCTCACTGGACCGGTTCGCAGCCGAGTGTACGGCGGCTGGGATGAGGATCAGCGTCTCCAAATCTGAGGCCATGGTTCTCAGCAGGAAACCGGTGGATTGTGCAGTCCGGGTTACGGGAATGAGGCAATACCCCAGGTGAAGGAGTTCAAGAATCTCGGGGTCTTGTTCAAGAGTGAGGGGAGGATGGAGAAGGAGATCAGCCGGAGAATCGGAGCGGCAGGCGCGGTATTGACCTGTTGTGAAAGAAAGAAAGAACAATCTCTGAACAATCACACACACACACACACACACACACACACACACACACACACACACACACACACACACACACACACACACACACACACACACACACACACACACACACACACACACACACACACAAAGCTGAACTTAGGAGGGGCTAAAAAGTACACTTGTGTGAAGTGAGGGGCGCTCTTATCGTCATGACATACATCGTCACATTCCGTGCTCAGCCAATCAAATCATCACTATGGGGTACACACAGACGCACAAAGCTGGGCATGGGAGGGGCTCCCTTCAAAGCGCGGCACTCGCAGGTCTGCTATTTTTGAAAAATCATGAAAATGTGGCGCAAATCTTTGAATATAATGCTTTCACAGAGAATGTTTTTAACTCAAATCTTTGCTTTTGGGGGGTCCCTGGAACAACATATTTTCAGATGGGGGTCCAAATACAGATAATTCTGGGGGTCCTTGACATAGAAATGGTTGAGAACGACTGACATAGAAACATAGGTCTTTCTGAAAACTGTCAAGATTTAGAAGCCATTTGTAGAATCGTCCTCACGAGTGAGGGGAGGACGGAGCAGGAGATCAGCCAATCAGAGCGGCAGCTATAGGGTCGGTATTGCAGTCGCTGTATGGTCCGCACTGTTGTGACGACGAGAGAGATGAGCAAGAAGGCAATGCTCTCTGTCCGTCTATACCGAGCAATCTTCGTTTCCTATAGCCTACTCTCACCTATATGGTCATGAAGTGTGTGTGGGTCATGACCGAAAGAATAAGGTCGCGGATACAAGCGGCCGAAATTAGTTTTCTCAGACGGGTGGCAGGTGTCATGATTTATGACCTTAGCTGTTTGGCTCAGTGGTCGAAACACTCATCTGCATATTGATACCAATGATATGATGACTGCTGTCCACTGTCCCTATACTGTATCAGAGACACTGTATACATACACGTACGAAATGATATGAGATGCATGCTCTGTTCCTGTTCGTGAAACCATGCCTGCTCGCCTTGCATTTGGGTCCTATACTCCACACTCGTACTCTTGACAATGAAAATAAATGCCATTCATAAAATATCCGCCCCAAAATGTCGGTGACCTCATACGTACGTGCGTGCGTGCGTGACTGCGCATGCGTACGTGCGTTCAGTGAGCTTGGTACAGTGTGTTATGCGCGTGTGACTGCGCATGCGTACGTGCGTTCAGTGAGCTTGGTACAGTGTGTTATGTGTGTGTGACTGCGCATGCATGCGTGCGTTCAGTGAGCTCGGTGCAGTGTGTTATGCGTGTGTGACTGCGCATGCATGCGTGCGTTCAGTGAGCTCAGTGCAGTGTGTTATGCGTGTGTGACTGCGCATGCGTAGGTGCGTTCAGTGAGCTCGGTACAGTGTGTTATGCGTGTGTGACTGCGCATGCGTAGGTGCGTTCAGTGAGCTCGGTACAGTGTGTTATGCGTGTGTGACTGCGCATGCGTAGGTGCGTTCAGTGAGCTCGGTACAGTGTGTTATGCGTGTGTGACTGCGCATGCGTAGGTGCGTTCAGTGAGCTCGGTACAGTGTGTTATCCGTGTGTGACTGCGCATGCGTAGGTGCGTTCAGTGAGCTCGGTACAGTGTGTTATCCGTGTGTGACTGCGCATGCGTAGGTGCGTTCAGTGAGCTCGGTACAGTGTGTTATGCTTTGGGGTTCTATATCTGCTCTGGCTGTTCGTGTGCATTTTTCATCCCAACACATTGTTTTGATCCGGTTCCTCTCTTTAATGACCCATAATCCCTCGCTGCGAAGCGCCTGGCCGCAGATCCAACGGTCGCCCCGCGGCTGACTTATGATCAGTTTACTGTTCAGCATCACTACGTAAATAAATGGAACCACACTGTTTGTTTTAATGTCTCTTTTATGATCTCTGAGAATCTTCACTGCTGCTTGCCAAGGTCATCCCCCCCACCCCCCGCTTTATCTTCTCCTCTGACTCTGTTTACCCCCCCCCCCCTTCTCTCTCTCTCTCTCTCTCTCTCTCTCTCTCTCTCTCTCTGTCTCTCTCTCTCTCTCTCTCTCTCTCTCTCTCTCTCTCTCTCTCTCTCTCTCTCTCTCTGTCTCTCTCTCTCTCTCTCTCTCTCTCGTTGGATCAGTCACAGACTCACAGTGCTCAGGTGTTCTGTCACTGTGTATTCTCAGTGTTGGTTTTTTTCTTAGCGACAAATTCCAGTTGATCCTGCATGGTCTTAATCTTACAATAAATTGCACTGAATTTCTGTATATACACGTATACGTCTGTAATCCACACGTCCCGAGAACCGGTTCGACTGACCAGAAATACCACCAGAAATATAGGCTCTGCAGGCCCAAATGAGCCAATTGATTGCCGTGGCAACCCAAGCCTATATAAGCTTGATTTGGCACATTCCCCACACCTGCCATTTGATACTAGTCAATCCACTTTCCACTGTCACTTTGCACTCTTCACACAATCTCCACCACAGCACGTTGCACAAGGGCTTTCAAAGCAAAGCAAAGTAAGCAAAGTTCTTTGTTTACCCAGGGAAGTGGACTAAGCTCGAGATGCTTGTTTACAGCCAACACCCTGCTCATAGAACATTTCATGGTAGGGGTTCAATGCCTTGCTCAAGGGCACTTCAGCGGTGGTAATTTTAACGTGCCGGTCCGGGGATTCGAACTGGCGACCTTCCGGTATCAAGACCACTCCGCAAACCGTTCGGCCACCGCAGCACCAACCATCCACCCAATATAACCATATATGCCCAATGCCCATGTATGGTTGGTCATAGCTCTGGTCCATAGCTCTAATGCCGTCGCATTTAGAGCTATGTTACCGATGACTTCCGGGGCTCGCATGAATGCAGACCAACCTCTCGTCTTTAGTGTAAATAAAAAGAACGTTTTTGCTTCTCACCGATACAAAGGCGGGTTGTGTCATTAGAAAGCCTACTTTGCTTAGTGAAAGCACTCCACCACACGTATAAAAGGTACTTTTTGGCCAGAAAAGGATTTATTTTTTCACCAGAAAAATATTTCTTGGAAAAATATGTAGAGGGCGCAGTGGTGTAACTAAAACTATTTTTTTCCAGTGGCCAAAAAGTACCTTTTATACATGTGGTGGGGGGGGCTCAGAGTGCTTCCACTAAGGAAAGTAGGCTTTCTTTTTTTTTTAATGTTTTATTTTTGGCTTTCGCATTTATTTTATATATTTTATGGAGGGACAGACAGTAGGCTGGCAGGAAATGGGGAGTGAGATGAAGGGGAAGACATGCAGTAAAGGCCGTCGGGATCGGGAGTCGAACCCGCGGCACACTGCCAGACTGGATTACCAGCCAAGCAAAGGTGCCTGGACCACTGAGCCATGGCCCAGGCCGAAAGTAGGCTTTCTAATGACACGTGTCGACATGTATTGGTGAGAAGCAAAAACTTAATTTTATTTACACTAAAGACGAGAGTCTGGTCTGCATTCATGCGAGCCCCGGAAGTCATCGGTAACATAGCTCTAAACGGCAACGGCTTTAGAGCTATGGACCAGAGCTAGGTTGGTCATATAGCCTACTGAGAACATCAGGGATCTCCATATATGGGCATAAAAGGGACAAGGGGACCTATTTGATTGAATACTGTACAGTATCGGTCAGAAATGTAAACAGCACAGAGGTACACTAAGAGATTATAGGGCTGAAAAGGATAACACAAAATGTTCCCAGGGATTTTGTTTCCATTGTTTGTCCTATTATGTATTCAATGCATAAACATAACATTCAAAATTAGCCTGGTAAAACCGCCCCAGTTGCGTCAATTACAGTTTTTCACCCATTGTTTGTTAACACACAAAAAGCAAACATTTGGCACAATATTTCACGACCTTCACTTCATAATTGCTTGACACAATTTGGTACTACTTCACCGTACTCCCTTATCTGCACCAGACTCTTTCCTTCTTTACACTCTGATGTCAATTACACATCACCTTGTTGTTGTCCAAACACTACACACAATGTTCAGTTTGTTGCAAACACTTCTCACGTAAAATCTCAAAGCATCAACATACAACACACAAATATTCAAATCTCTAAACATTAGTTCGGGTCATGGAGGAGGCTTGTGGCGAGTGAGTGACTTTGACTTTCCTTCTTTACACAGCTGACGTCAATTACACACTATCACCTTGTTGTGCAAACACTGCACACAATGTTGTTCAGTTTGTTGCAGTGTTGTTTTTGGCAGCACATTTTGATTTTAGTTTTAGTCCTAGTCTCTTGAATAGTTTACATTTAGTTTTAGTCACACTTTAGTCACCTGGAATGTCTTAGTGTTAGTCTAGTTTTAGTCGACTAAATATCATACAATTTACAATTTACAATTTAGGCATTTAGCAGACGCTCTTAATCCAGAGTTACATTAAGCAAGAACAAAAAGCATGGGAATACATCACATAAAAAAGCATTTATCATGAAACATGCGTACCGTAAGCTAAGAACGTAACAGTGGAATATCTATATAATGAAACTATACATATAAACTATACATATAAACTATACATATATGCTATACTATGCTATACATATGTACTATGATGTGCTATGACTACATACAATGCAATTATAGTGCTGTCTACATAACATGCTATAAGTCTGTGTCTGTATCAAATGATATCTAAGTCTACAGTAATGCTATCTAAGGGGGTAGGGTAAGTGCTATGGGCCATGATGGAGTCTGAAGAGGTGGGTTTTCAGACTACGGCGGAAGATTGAAAAGATTTTAGTCGACTAAATCTACAGTTGATTTAGTCGACTAAAATGTATTTTGGCGGGCCTTGGTGCTGTCGTAATGACTGTTTTTACACTTGCTGAAACTGGCCGATCTACAATCGATCTACAATGTAGATCGGCTAGATCGGCTATTTTCAGCATGCAACCTGGTGTAAAATGACTTATACTGGATCTCTTGTCCACTATCCCTTCATAACATTTTAGTCGACGAACTTGTCGATCTATTTAGTCTTAGTTTTCGTCGTCATAGCTTAGTTTTCATTTAGTTTCCATTTAGTTTTCATCAGTGGAAAAAGGTCGTCGACGAACATTTTACGTCTTAGTTTTAGTCGACGAAATCAACACTGGTTTGTTGCGCACACTTCTCACGTAAAATAGATTTGGGGGGGAAATGGTCAACTGGGGGCATCTATGAAACAATTCAAGGCCAACATGTGCGGTACGTTGGGACAGGATTATCGGCTGAGTCAGGTCAGGGTTTAGCATTTTGTGTGTGAGGTTTTCAGTTTTGTGTGTGCGGTTTAGATTTTTTCATTTTCCGTTATAGTAGTTATAGTGTAGTTAGGTGTGAATCCATACGACCACCAGGATGTTGTACCAGGTTTACAGTATTACTGTAACCCGTCTATAGAACACTAAACATACATTTTGTCACACCATCACTAAACACAGGTATATTTTACCCAATGTCAAATATTCCATGAAAATGTTTTTCTTGAGAACACTGGATTCTATCCCCTATGTAGACCCCTGGAAAATGGATTGCTGAGGTGGAGTGTCACACCTTATACCATCAGCTGTGTGTATGTGTGTGCGCGTACAACGATGAATGCACGTGACGTGAGTGAGTGCATGAGTATAGGCTACGTTCCTTTGTATTCATGGGGGCGGAGGTGTGTGTGTGTACAGTAGGAGGTGTGTGTGTGTGTGTACAGTAGGAGGTGTGTGTGTGTGTGTGTGTGTGTACAGTAGGAGGTGTGTGTG
>NC_136789.1:54857948-54862948 GCF_951216825.1 Electrona antarctica | reverse complement strand
GTGGAGGACAGTCAGAAGGAGCAGGAATAACTGCACTGCAATGCAATGCAATGCAATGCAATGCAATGCAATGCAATGCAATGCAATAAGGGTTGTAATGGTATAGTAACTGTATCGAAATATCGATTTTAATTAAAAAAACACACCCGTGTGAACTGAGTGGTGTAAGGTCTTATATAGACTGATCAGCTGTGGTCTGACGTAATGTCTGACGTAATGAAATCACACCCGTGTGAACTGGGTGACCATAGCAACCATGCTCATTTTTTGGCACGAACAGACACGTAAACTAACAAAGCCAGTTGTAGGAGTGGTTTACACCACTCAAAAAATCGAAGTATATCAATATGTAAACAGCAAATATCGTATTGTATCGTTTGACTTTGTATCTTATAGTTTTGCAATGGAAATAATCAATGTAATCAATAGGCTACTATAAGTACTAGTGCATTGTAGCCTATTTAGCCATTTTAAGAAGAAAAAATAAAAAGATGGGTTGAATTACTTTTCCATTCCATATACAATTGGTCTATCGAATAATTTGTGTATTCTCTGTTTTCATGTCAAGGCGTGGGTGTGTCTATGGGTGTGTCTAGGCATGGGTGTGTCTATGGGTGTGTCTATGTGTCTATGGGTGTGTCTATGTGTCTATGGGTGTGTCTATGGGTGTGTCTATGTGTCTATGGGTGTGTCTATGCGTGGGTGTGTCTATGTGTGTTAAAATACAATGTCCATCAATTTGCCAGAGAATCACTGTGTTTACTTATTTATATCCACAATAATAAATCTTTCCCTTAAAAAACCTGCAATATCCACACGTTTCACACATATTTGATGTAGTTTTTCAAATCATTGAATCGTATCGTATCGCCGATAAGTATATAAGTATAAGTATAGGCGAGTAGAAGTAAAAGTATTGAATATTGGAAACAGGCCTATACTACAGTGAAAGTACCTCCACATTTTGACTTAAGTATACAGCCCTCGAGTGCATGTACTTAGTTACTTTCCACCACTGTTCCCCCATAATCCCATAATAAAGTGTGGGTGCGCTGACCTGGGGTCACCTGGGGTCAGATGTTTCAGATGCCTGACTATCTGAATGACAAGGATCAGTAATCAAAGAATTTGTTGACCCCCGAACTCTCCCCACCCCCCCTCCCCCGCCTGCCTCCCTTAACACCCCTCGCACGCACGCACGCACGCACGCACGCACGCACGCACGCACGCACGCACGCACGCACGCACGCACGCACGCACGCACGCACGCACGCACGCACAGGCAATATATTATCACTATATTCTCACATTACAATTATGCCATCTTTACTTTATTCTTTTCTTCTTGCTCTACAAGATCACAACATGCTGCGCTGCGATGCGTTGTGAGCGGCTATTTTCCGCACAGGACACCGGCGCGCAACTTAAGATACTGAATCACCATAACTCCATACCGGCGCTAAACGCCAAATCTTAATCCCTAACCCCGACATGAAAGTATTATTCGGAGAATTGTCGCCTTTAAATTCTATATACTTGTATAAAGTATAGTGATGCACGAACGCGCGCACGCGCACACACACACACACACACACACACACACACACACACACACACCTTTGACCCCATCCTCCTATCACCCGCCGTGCCTCCATCAGTCCGTCTCGCTCTCTCTATCTCTCACTCTCCGTGGAGAGAGAGAGATAGAGATACAGAGTGAGAGAGAGAGAGAGAGAGAGAGAGAGAGAGAGAGAGAGACAGAGAGAGAGAGAGAGAGAGAGCGTGGTACATCACTCTATCTGTCTCTCTGTCACTCCCCCTCCCTCTGCATGTTGTCTTTAAAGGTCACCGTTGTTTGTTTGCTCAGAGGTCAGGCGTGTGATCACCCACCCCCCCATAAAACAGGCACACACACACACACACACACACACACACACACACACACACACACGGTCTCATCTTTAACCTGAGCAGCTATCAGTCAAGCCCGTCTCCTGCGGTCTTGTCCTTTTAAAGAAAGGAGACATTTCCACAGGAAGTGACAGAGACAGACAGATAGGGAGCGCGTCTGTCTCCCGCTGCTGAAATGCCTTGCTCGTAGGCTCAATGAGCATATATATTTCTGCTGTCGGGGAGAAACCACCTAACTATACAAAATCTCCATTTTTCAGGAAATGTTTTTTTTGTTTTCTTTTTTGTTTTATTATGAAATGAAGAAAACCTTTTTTAGTAAATAACAACGCAATACTGCCTCGTCAAAGTTGGTATTGTGACTTTAAATGTTGTCAATTACTTGCATGAGGTGGTGGAGTTAGCTGTTTTAGCAGACAGTTTTGAGGGTCCAATGGAGTTAAGAGGTTTTGTCCGAAGTGCTTTTTAATACTTTTCATTGGCTCACTATTTGTTTCAACCAACACAGACGTAAAGGGTGTTCAATAGCATTGAACACTGAGCAACTTTTAGCTTCATAGGGTCCAGGATAGATCCCTGCATGGAGGGGAGAGGGGGGGGGGGGGGTGCATATCGCCCCCAAGTTGTTGCCCCTGTAGTGCCTGCAGTGCCTGCATCTGCATCTAGTATCTATCCATTTAGTTTCAAATCAAGTTTTGTATTTTAAATACATTATTGAATAGAAGCCAACTCCACTTTTGAAAGCATTCACACATAAACACAAAGCTTTATGTGTTTATGTGTTTACATCCTGCTCAACGGGTTGCCAGTGAGTTGAGTTGAGGTTTCACACATTGTGGGGCTGAACTCTGTGTGTGTGTGTGTGTGTGTGTGTGTGTGTACGTGCGTGTGTGCGTGCACTGCAGTGGTGTAGTAACAATTCAAGTACGACCCAACTCAGGCTGGAGTTGACAGAGTTCTCAACGGGCCTGAACATTTAGGCCCTACCTTAACTGGGCCCTACTGGGCAGGCCCGAGGCTCGTCCCGACCCTAACAATTATCATCATTTTAACGGCACAGAACACGGCAGCAGAATGGAAAGATCTATGATATAAACCCAAAACGTGTTCATCTGGCTTGTAGGCTATTCTGGGCTTTCAGATCTGTTATGTTCGGCGAGCGACGGGACAGACAGACAGACAGACAGACAGACAGGCAGGCAGGCAGGCAGGCAGGCAGGCAGGCAGGCAGGCAGGCAGGCAGGCAGGCAGACAGACAGACAGACAGACAGACAGACAGACAGACAGACAGACAGACAGACAGACAGACAGACACCACGCTTCACCAATGCAATATACAAATCAGGCTTGAGCGCTTGAGCAATCAGGATAGAGAAGGCAGTCAGGATACAGATTAAACGAGTGGAATTGTAAGTGATGACACAAAAAAATGAGCAGACAAAATTGGAACTGGAACACTATAAAAAAAAATTAAGCTCATAAATAGCTATACTCTCTCCTGATTGGCTGAAGTTTTGTCACTTAGCTGAATATGTTTATTAAAGAGCAGGAGAGACAGGGAGACCTCTGTTACTGAACAACTGAAATGAAATGAAATGAAATGAAATGATTACTGTATTTACCCAGGGTATCTGGGCTAAGCTCAAGAACTTGTTTCCAGCCGGGCCCTGCTCATAGAACACATTTCATCGTAGTGGTTCAATGCCTTGTTCAAGGGCACTTCAGCGGTGGTAATTTTAACGTGTCGGACCGCTGATTCGAACTGGCGACCTTCCGGTATCAAGACCGCTCCGCAATCCTTTCGGCCACCGCTGCCACATATACATATACATATATAACTGAGTCTATAGCAATGATTACTGTCAGAATATAGTGATTTAACCTTTTAACAAAAAACCTTTTGTTTTAACCAGAACATATCACTCACACTACCTTTAATGTTATTATGTCGATGTTGTTGATCAATCCCCCTTAAGTCTGTGTCAGAATATCCAGGTTTGAATGTACCTTTCCTGTGATTTATAACGTATTACAAAATTGTGAAACTGCGTTCTGTCTTTAAACTTTCACACGCAGAGCGGACTCCGGCGGAGCCAACGCAGGCACGCAGCTGGCTCTGAGACAGAATTAACCGTGTATACAAAAGTTCTGTTTGTGACGTCATCCCAACAACCTGGCCGCTAGTACGGTATATAGGTTACATACTGAAGTGATTTCGTAACGACACCGATCCTCCTTTGGTTCATTGGTTATAGGCTTCAATGCCGAAGTGCAGACAGGGATATAGGCGCCTGTTCTCTGATGCCTGAGTCACGGAACCCGAGGCTCGGGGGTATAGGGTCGTGTTCGGGCAGAAATTGAGAACTGTAACGCAGGCACACTGAGTCTAGTACAGTGGTTCCCAAAGTGGGGGTCCGGGGACTAAATGATAGTTTGGAACCAAATGGACCCTTATGGGTCTGGAACTCTGAGAGTGTACAAATGGAACCAAATGGACCCGTTCTAGTGAACTAGTGAAAATAGCTGCTGTGCTGTGGACATCTCTGTGGACATCCCTGTGGCGACTACTAACAGTCCGACAGGCATTAGTAGTCCCACACCCAAAACCCAAACCCTATACCTAACCTCACAGGAAGCCACAGGTCCGTTTTAACCTGCCACGGGTTAGTTGTAACCTGCCACGCATGTCGGAAGCGACGGTGTTGTCGGACTAATGCCTGTCGGACTGTTACCAACTTTTGCACCCTCTCTCTCTCTCTCTCTCTCTCTCTCTCTCTCTCTCTCTCTCTCTCTCTCTCTCTCTCTCAGAGTCAGATTGTGTGGCAGACTGAAGAGGTTGTTATCAACTCAGAAGTTGAGAGAAGTTCATAGGCCACAAGACTTGACTGATAGAAGCCTCTGTGTGTGTGCGTGCGTGCGTGCGTGCGTGCGTGCGTGCGTGCGTGCGTGCGTGCGTGCGTGCGTGCGTGCGGAATCACCTCCACCATATCTTCCTCCTCCAACTACTTATCACCCCACCACCCCCACACTCATCTGCATGTCAGTCACATGTAGGTGACAGCTGTCAGTCACAATTAAGTGACAGCTGC
>NC_136789.1:54192269-54237533 GCF_951216825.1 Electrona antarctica | reverse complement strand
ATAACTTAGGCCCAAACCAAAGCAACTCCTTGCAACATGCAACTACTTGCAACCATTTAACCCCAATGGCAGTTGCAAGGAGTTGCATTGGGTGGTTTGTTTTGTTGCATGGAGTTGTGACTAGTTGGTGTGGTGGTTTGGGCCTTACGAATAGAATGGACCAATATGTCATTATAGAATGTGAATGCGTGTGGAATGGATATATTTTATCCTTGTGTTCAGGCTCTGCTACATTTTTCTCCCTGCTCAACACAATTAGATCACCATCATTAACCATTAAAGGAGAATTCCATACTAAAAGGCTTTCTTACCTTTCTTTGTAGTTGTTACGTCCCCACCAAAGAGGTCCAGGTGTTATTTTGTGCAAAAGCTCCTTATTGGCTATTTCCCCTACCATAAGCCCTCAATGAATTGCATTGAATTGAATGGGAATTGAATGGGGCTAATTCGCTTATTTCCATCGCTCAAAATATTTTTTTTGTATATATCCTCTCTTCATAATGTAAATAATATCCCAAGCGGCACACTTTACTACTTATTTCGATGGAAATAAGCAAATTAGCACAACACCCCATAGCCCCATTCAATTCCCCATTCAATGCAATTCATTGAGGGCTTATGGTAGGGGAAATAACCAATAAGGAGTTTTTGCACAAAAATACACCTGGACCTCTTTGGTGGGGACGTAACAACTACAAAGAAAGGTAAGAAAGGTAAAAAAGCCTTCTAGCATGGAATTCTCCTTTAAGAGGACAGGGAGATGGATATACAATAACAACTAAGGTTGAACTAATGGGGGGAACAGAACTACTAGCAGAGCCCCGCCGGTAGCGATGCAGGGAGCTAGCAAACGGTGCATAACCACTGTGCAGAAGTAACACAGCTTTGACCAATTGGTCAGCTGATTGCCCCGTCAGCGTATATAATGACGCATGGGACTTGCAGAACACTGTATACACCCGTGTAGTAACGCAGCGTGTTAACCCCTCAAATAATATGCTGCCTGAACGAAGTCGCAGCCCGCTACGTATCGTTTATCTAAAAAAAAGAATCCTGTTGAGGTGCAGCTGTGTTGGCGTTCTGTGTGTAGCCTACAGCAGTGGTTCTCAACCAGTGGTCCTTGAGGGGGTTCCAGGTGGTCCCCCAGCTAAATAATGGAGAGTTGGTAACCAAATGGACCCTTCTAGATCTTTAACCCATTCTGAACGGGAACCCCTTTTGGTGTTTCATTATGCTATTGAAAAATAGCAGATCTACAAGCTCATAGCACGGCACCGAGTGCCGCGCTACGAGCTTGTAGGTCTGCTATTTTTGAAAAATCGTGAAAATGTGCCTCAAATCTTTGAATATATATTCTTTCAGTGCGGACGTTTTTAACTCAAAGCTTTGCTTCTGAGAGTTCCTGGATAACATATTTTCAGATGCGGATCTGCGGCCAATTACATATCATTTTGGGGGTCCTTGACACGAAATATTGAGCACTGACTGACATAAAAACATAGGGTTTTCAGAAAACTTTTAGGCTTTAGAAGACATTGTTTTAATTTTGACGTCAGGTCTAAATGAAAATGAAACCAAATTGACCCTCACACGAGTCCATTTGGTTTCATTTTACGCTCTCAGCGAGTTACGTTATTGTTAAACATCTGCATTAGTTTAATTTACAAGCAGTCTAGACAATTCAACGTTTGACTGTTGTCTCTCCTAATGGTACCAACATCCATAGCCTACTACAGCACGGAACTGTGGACAAAATCTTGTCAACAACAACAACATATTCTTTAGGTTTGCGTCACTCTGAGAGGCAAAATGTCATCAAATGGTGGTCCGTGGCTCAAATACCGTAACGAATAATGGACCTGGACATGAAACGGGTTGACAACCACTGGCCTACCGGTCATGCATGTGTGCTGTAGATCAGGGGTTCTCAACCCGTGGGTCGCGACCCCTCGGGGGGCTCGCCAAATTATTTTAGGGGGTCCCTAAATATTAAAAAAAAAAAAAAAAAAAGTTTTTTAATTTTTTTTCACGATTTTTCAAAAATAGCAGACCTACAAGCTCGTAGCGCGCCACTCGGTGGCGCGCTATGAGCTTGTAGATCTGCTATTTTTCAATAGCTAAATTATAACTATGCTTAAAACACCAAAAGGGGTTCCCGTCCAAAATGGTTTAAGGTTATTGTAGCAGTCAATTTATATTGGGGGTCGGGAGGGGGCGGGGCGGGGACCTTGCCAAAGCATTTCCGGGGGTCCCCGGCCAAAAACGTTGAGAACCCCTGCTGTAGATCAGTGCTTCTCCAAGTAGGGTTTGGGGACGCAGCGACAGTAGTTAGCCCATTGAGGCCTGACGTCGAAATAAAAAACTATTCTAAATCCTCCAGTTTTCTAAAATATATTGTCACGATTTTTCAAAAATAGCAGACCTACAAGCTCGTGAGCTTGTAGATCTGCTATTTTTCAATAGCTAAAGTATAACATAATGCTTAGTTAAAACACCAAAAGGGGTTCCCGCCCCAAAATGGGTTAATGTAGTTACTAGTAATAGCATCACAGTCATTTGGACCCACTTTATCCGGGGCGGCGGTGGCTCAGGGGTAGAGTTTCCGGATGGTAACCGCAAGGTCGCCAGTTCGAACCCGGGCTCCCCCAGAGTTAGTGTCGAAGTGTCCTTGAGCAAGACACTGAACCCCAAATTGCTCCTGATGTGCTGGTTGGTGCCTTGCATGGTTTCCGCTGCCATCAGTGTATGAATGTGTGTGTGAATGAGTGAATGTAATGCACAATCTATGTAAAGCGCCTTGGATAAAGGCGCTATATAAATGCACTATTTACCATTTATCCATTTTATATCGAGTTAGCCTACCTATAGCAATAGCTTTAATCTTTTCTTATTCTCTCTTTTTACAGTGTTTGAAAAGTACTATGTTGTTGTATGCTGTCCTCTCTTGTCTTGTTATGTCAGTATTGTTTAGTGTTCAATGTCCGGGGACTATGCGGATGGACAATATAGCATCTCTGCTAAATCCGGTGTATTTACACTACACGTTTAATGTAATGTTCATTAATATACTCTGTCCCGATCCAAATAAAGTAAAGTATTATGTTGGCCAATTCATCAAAAATTGAATTTTAAAACACACATGTTCTCTTCCGAGGGCGTCCTCCCCTGGCACAACACATTTTCAGAGCGGGGTCCGCGGGCCAAAAGCATATCAAATATTGGGGTTGCGGGGGTCCTTGACTTGTGTGAAAGTTGCCGCTGTAGAGCCTCGTGCAGTTGAATATATCTAGTCATTGTGACTGCAAGAAGCCGGTCAGTGTGTACACCACTAACAGTACCTGCTCGTGGGGGAGGGTGGGAGGAGGGGGTGGGAACACCAGTATAAATCAAGCCTCGGTCGAAACACGCCGGCTGACGGGCCAGAGGGGGTCATTCATTGTGGACGAGCAGGCAGCGAGGTCACGTGACCTCGGTCGCCATGCCGACACCGGTGGTGTCATGGCTGGTTTCCCACGGAGAAGGGGGAGGAGGAGGGGGGGGGGGGGGGGGGGGGGGGGGCAGGGACAGTAGGTCACGGGTTCAAGCAGGAAACTTAACACGCACAGTCTCTCTCTCTCTCTCTCTCTTTCTTCCCCCCCTCCTCCCCCCCGTTGCTGTATACTCGACATTGTCATTTATGTCATAACTCAGTGGTTCTCAACCAGTGGTCCGGGGACCACCAGTGGTCCTTGAGGGGGGGTTCCAGGTGGTCCCCAGCCGAAATGGTACGATGGAGGGTTGGTAACCAAATGGACCCCTTTATTAGATATTTAAATGATTGTTTAAACATCTGCATTACATACTTAATCCACAAGAAGTCTACACGGTTAGAGAACATAGAACAATTGTTAATTCAATATATTTTGGACTATTGATTATTCGTCGCCTCTCCTAATGGTACCGACATCGATACATCATGGAGTTGTGGACAAAATCGTATTCGACGACAACGAAACGTTTCTTTCGTTTTGAGCCTGAGAGGATAAAGGCCATCAAATGGTGGCCCGTGGCTCAAATGCCAGAGAAATAATGGACCACCTTGATTAACCCATTTTGGGCGGGAACCCCTTTTGGTGTTAGCATTATGTTATGCTTTAGCTATTGAAAAGCTTGTAGGTCTGCTATTTTTGAAAAACGTGAAAACGTGGCGCACATCTTTGAATATATATTCTTTCAGAGCGAATGTTTTTAAACTCAAATCTTTGCTTCTGGGAGGTTCCTCCCTGGAACAACATATTTTCAGATGGGGGTCGGCGGCCAAATCCAGATATTTTTGGGGGTCCTTGACATGAAAAAGGTTGAGCACCACTGACATAGAAACATGAGGTTTTTCAGAAAACTGTGTAGGATTTAGAAGATATTTGTAGAATTGTTCTCAGGTCAAAATGGGTTAAGAAAAGGTTTGAAAAGCACTGTGATAACTGAACACACAGTCTTCTCTGTCCCAATATGCTGGTTACTGTACTCAACATTACAGTATGTCATAAGATCAGGCATCGCGTCGTAGATCTTCTAGTTTCACTATTATGTTAAATATAGAGCTTACCGTACGTGGTTAATTCATAACGTAATTCCCCCCCCCCTTCCTAGAAATGTAATGAGGTGAAACATACAATATTCGTCTCTATATAAACTCTTATATACTCGTATAAACCGGTGTTGCATTACAAAAATGGCAACGGGCCAGTTGATAAAATGACAATATTATCAACTGAAAAGTAAGTAAATACAAATTCAAGTAAAGTACAGATACAGATGTTTTTGAGTGGTGTAAACCACTCCAACAACTGGCTTTGTCTGTTCGTACCAAAAAAATCACACCCGTGTGAACTGAGTGGTGTAAGGTTTTATATAGCATGATCAGCTGTGGTCTGACGTAATGTCTGACGTTAAAGATCTTTGGCTAGGTAGACTCGTCTTCTGATGTGATGATTTGTGACCATGAAGTTGATTCAGCTGGAGTTTTTGTCCGATGTGAGGTATTATATAAGGTAAGGTATTATATAGCCTGATCAGCTCTGATCTGACGTAATGAAATCACACCTGGATGTGATTTCACAACTGGCTTTTTTTGTGCAGAGAAAATGACCATGGTTGCTACGGTCATCCAGTTCACCCGGGTGTGATTTAATTACGTCAGAAATTATTTTGAACATAGCAACCATGCTCATTTTTTTCTGCACACAAAAGCCAGTTGTAGGAGTGGTTTACACCACTCAAAAAGCTATGTACCCGTGTCTGTCCGTACCAAAAAAAATCACACCCGTGTGAACTGAGTGGTGTAAGGTCTTAGCCTGTCTGACGTAATGAAATCATGTCTGACGTAATGAAATCACACCCGGGTGAACAGGGTGAACATAGCAACCATGCTCATTTTTTCTGCACAACAAAGCCAGTTGTAGGAGTGGTTTACACCACTCAAAAAATGAGCACGGTTTCTATGATTTCATTACGTCAGACATTACGTCAGACCACTGCTGATCAGTCTATATAAGACCTTACACCACTCAGTTCACACGGGTGTGATTTTTTTAATTAGGTACAGTAGGTACAGTTTCTTACGGTCCCCCCCCGGCCCTCAGTATGACATACACTAGCCCATGGGTTGGCAACCTTGACGCTGGCGAGGGCCAATATATTTCCATTCTATCTATTTTTGCTATATTTGAATTGAAAACCTGATTTTTGAGTGGTGCAAACCACTCCAACAACCAGCTTTGTCTGTATGTGTGTATGTGTGTACCTGTACGTGGGGCCACGTATAGATGAGCGCGGTTGCTATGGTTAGTGTGCGACGTCACTGCACCACTCAGTTCACACGGGTGTGATTTTCTTTTGTTATTTTTTAATTGGAAACCTGAAAAGTAACCTTTTTATTGAATATAAAATGCATTACTGACACAAAAAGACAATAGCATTTTAATAGTAGTCATTATTAGGTACTAGTTATTTAATACTAGTCATGAAGTAATTAAAGCGGGTTTGGAATTGTAACAGTTGAAATCAATACTATAATATCAGTATTCTGATATTAACATGCGGGCCGCGTTAAGTGAAGGTGGGGGCCGCATGTGGCCCCCGGGCCCGCCAGTTGCCCACCCCTGCACTAGCCTATAGAGTGTAAGGTCAACGACCTTTACAGGAGACGGATACCCTTACCTACAAGTAGTCAGCTCATGAATATTTAAACGGCGTTCAAATGTTTTACTTAACCCATTTATTTAACCCATGACTTCGTAATTTAAAAAAATTTCTTCGGAATCCTGTCGGTTTCCTGCAATACCTCATGTTTCTATGTCAGTGGTGCTCAATATCTCATGTCAAGGACCCCCAGAAACTATATGTAATTGGCCACCGACCCCCATCTGAAAATATGTTGTTCCAGTGTACCTCCCCAGAAGCAAAGATTTGAGTTAAAAACGTTCGCTCTGAAAGAATATATATTCAAAGATTTGCACCACATTTTCATGATTTTTCAAAAATAGCAGACCTACAAGCTCGTAGCGCGGCACTCGGTGCCGCGCTATGAGCTTGTAGATCTGCTATTTTTCAATAGCTAAAGTACAACGTAATGCTTAAAACACCAAAGGGGTTTCCATCCCTATTCATATTGGTAAATGGTAAATGGTAAATGGTGCATTTATATAGCGCCTTTATCCAAGGCGCTTTACAGAGATTGTGCATTACATTCACCCATTCACACACACATTCATACACCGATGGCAACGGAAACCATGCAAGGCACCAACTAGCACATCGGGAGCAATTAGGGGTTCAGTGTCTTGCTCAAGGACACTTCGACAGTAACTCTGGGGGAGCCCGGGTTTGAACTGGCAACCTTGCAGTTACCATCCAGGCACTCTACCCCTGAACCACCGCCGCCATATAAACGAGGCCCATTCTTTTTTCTGCGTTTACAGCCACGGACCACCATTTGATGATCATTTAGCCTCTCAGACCCAATACCAGACTAACCCTATTTTCTGTTAGCGTTCGATACGGTTTTGGCAATATCAATTCCCTTCTGTATTGATGTGGGACCATAGAGAGAGCGAGAGGGAGACAAATGGATCCGTTTCACAAGAGTGATCTATGTTTGATGAGGTCACAACAGGTCAGCTCCATATATGGAGATCTAAGGGTGGCAGCGGGGGCGGTGTCTTGAGTTTACAGGGTTTGATGAGGGCCCAGGTAGGGCCTGGGCCTTAATTTTCGGGCCTGTAGAGTGATTATCCAGTCTTCTCCATGTATGGCTATCCAGGGTTTGATGAGGTCAGTGTCGTGATCTTCATATATGGAGACGGCCATATATGGAGCGTGTCACGAGGCGCGATTGACCGACTGCCATATATGGTGGCGTGACGGAGCGACGGACAGGTTTTGCAGGTTTTCATAGTAATCTGCGACCTACCGTCGCAATTATTCTTTTCCTGATTTTCATTTTCCTAAAAATAAATGAAAAAAGTAAAAAATAAATAAAAACACAGGCATCTCACGTATTAGGAGTATCAGTCACCAGAAAATTAGCCTCAGAAACGCAGACGTTTTTATTTCTAGGGAGAAAAAAAAAGTCTGGGACCAAGTCCACTTCAATTCGGCATACAGTAGCGAAAACGTCCCTCACTCTCTGCTGATTTCTGATCGTCTGCACCTTTGTTAAATTGACACGCACACACGTACACACACACACTCCTCTCTCTCTCTGTCGCTCCAATTAATTAGTCTCATGTTGCGCAGCTGCGTCTAGATTCTCCCGGCGGATCCTGCCGGGAGCTGCCTATGCCATAGAAAGCATAGGTTGGACCCCATGCTACCAGAAAATAGGACGGGTGTTTTCCATTAATGGTTAAAATAGAGTTTGAAGTTACAATGGGTTTGTATAGGAAGGGGGGCACGGCAGCTAAAATGAATATCAAATACGGTATCTAAATGGATAAACTGAATCGAGCAACTCAAACTGTCCGGGGTGTTGTTCACATAAGCCTGAGTAGACGATGAAATAGCCCTTTATAGGCATAGTATACATGTAACTTTGGCCTGTGTTTTACATAATAATTTGTGTTTTTTTTATTTTTGGCAGCCCGAAAACGTCTCCATCTGCCAAAACAACCTGTGTGTGTGTGTGTGTGTGTGTGTGTGTGTGTGTGTGTGTGTGTGTGTGTGTGTGTGTGTGTGTGTGTGTGTGTGTGTGTGTGTGTGTGTGTGTGTGTGTGTGTGTGTGTGTGTGTGTGTGTGTGTGTGTGTGTGTGTGTGTGTGTGTGTGTGTGTGTGTGTGTGTGTGTGTGTGTGTGTGTGTGTGTGTGTGTGTGTGTGTGTGTGTGTGTGTGTGTGGCGCGCGCTCCATTCCATAATGTCAACCCCAATCAAAAATGTTCACACAGTCAGATTTATAAATTCATATCATACTTTCTCTCTTTTTTTTTAATGGGGAAACTCGGCGGTTAAGAGTCGCTAGAAAAGTGCAGTTATGTAAGAGAGGTCGTGGCCCCAGAGAGACATTTGGAAAATCCGATTGTTAACGAGCAGCACCTGAGTTTGAAATAAAGGCTGTGCAGCAGAAAGCAAGCTGTGGCAACCCAAAGCCCCTCGCGCTTGGAACACCCCCAACAATGATTATTATTATTATTAGTTTTAGTCATAGTCCTTTTAAAAAAATGTTTTTTTTTTGTGGCTTTCGCCTTTATTTTATATTTCTTTATGGAGGGACAGACAGTAGGCTGACAGGAAATGGGGAGAGAGATGGGGGGTGACATGCAGTAAAGGCCGTCGGGATCGGGAGTCGAACCCGCGGCACACTGCCAGACTGGATTACCAGCCAAGGTGCCTGGACCGCTGAGCCACGGCCCAGAGTCATAGTCCTTTTGAATAAAATTGCATTGAGTTTCAGTCATATTTCAGTCATCTGAAACGTTTTAGTGTTGGTCTAGTTTTAGTCGACTAAATATCAGTGATGTAAATAGGTTTTCATAATGGGTCCCGGGGACCCAGGGGTGGTCTTTTACATGGGACCCAGGGACATTTTATGAGTCCTACTTCAACGACGTTAGAGTACAGTACTGAGTACAGTATTGCATTCCAGGACCCCCGGAGGGTGACGTGATTGCATCCTTTCTCAATTTTTAGTGAGTCTTAACACTTAGCGCGCCATTGCCGACGATTAAAGTCAATTGAAGGCAAATTTTGATACTGGCGCTGACGGTCTTCGGCAATTGAGCTTTTATAGCGTGTTCGATTGCTTGAGCCAAAATGCTACTCACGTTAGCCGGTTAGCTAGCTGTGTTGTTAGCACAGCACTGGATCGCCAATCTTAGATCGTCGTCGCCATAAGAATCCATTCTATCCATTTCTTTCAATCGCCTGTATCTCCTATTCCTTGTCCCAGATGGCATTTTGGTCAAAACAGCGTTTCTTTGACGGCACAGATCGGACGATGTAGAGCTCTCCAGAGCTCCGGTCTGGCTTCAGATGGTAAACAAGGTCTGTCCGCTCCGTGTAGCTTCCTAGGTTATGACTACTGCTCATGGACCGGAAATGGCGGCTTTTCAAAATAAGAGCTCAAATTTAAAAAAATGCTGGCGTGAATTAGATCCTAATTTTTCAATAAATGCTAGCGGCCTAAGTGTTAAGGATGCAGGATGCAGGCTATTTGCATCTCTGTAAATAAATATCATAAAACTTTAAATCTACAGTTGAATATGTCGTCGGAAATGGATTTCGGCGCGCCTTGGTGGCGCCGTAATGCCAGATTGTACACTTGGTTCCATCAGATCTACAAGCTCACCCGTTTTAGTTCTACTCCACTGGTTCCTCCCTAACATTTGAGTCCAGTTTTTGTACATGTCGATGAAATTGCCAATATATTTAGTCTTACTTTTCAGTCATCGCTCATCATAGCTTAGTTTTTGTTTAGTTTTCATCGGTGAAAAAAGGTAGTCGTCGACCAATCTTTTTTCGTCACCGGTTCCAGTTAGTAACATGGTTTAGGGTTACAATATGAATGCACACATTTTGAACAATGTGATCACACTTTGCCAGTCGGGCACTCAATAGGCCTATTTACTCTCAGGTAGAGCTGCCTGCAATTATCAATTATATCTTCTTGGCAATTATTCTATCAATTGCTTTTTGGATGAATCAAATTATTGAGAGGCTCTTAACCCATTTTGGGCGGGAACCCCTTTTTGGTGTTTTAAACATTATGTTATAATTTAGCTATTGAAAAATAGCAGATCTACAAGCTCATAGCGCGCCACCGAGTGGCGCGCTACGAGCTTGTAGGTCTGCTATTTTTGAAAAATCGTAAAAATGCGGCGCAAATCTTTGAATATATATTCTTTCAAAGTGAATGTTTTTAACTCCAAAATGTCCAAAATGGGTTAAAACACATTGTGTACATATTTTACAATTGAACGTTGTAAAAGTGCTTCAGCGCACTTTGTCGTACAATGGTGTCATGCAAAACTAAAAGGAAAACGGCAGATCTACAAGCCCACGACACAATTATTTAATCATTTCTTTGAAACCTTTTGCCCATAATGACATGCCCAAACATTAGGCTTAGCTTGTTAATCGGTAATTGATCGAGTAACGGTTATATTTTCTTATAATCGATGATATCAATTAGTCTGATTTAACCCATTTTGACCTGAGATCAGATTCTAAAAATGTCTTCTACATCCTGACAGTTTTCTGAAAAAGCTATGTTTCTATGTCAGTGGTTCTTCGATTTTTCAAAAATAGCAGACCTACAAGCTCGTAGCGCGCCACTCGGTGGCGCGCTACGAGCTTGTAGATCTGCTATTTTTCAATAGCTAAAGCATAACGTAATGCTAACACCAAAAGGGGTTCCTGCCCCAAAATGGGTTAACTGTCGCACCCTTCGTGGTCGTGGCAGAGGGAGCCCCAGGATTCCTGGTCTTGATGTTATAATCTCAAGTTGTAAACAAGTCAAAGCCAAAAGACTTCACGTTCATTCGGGGTCAAGTCCAAGGCTATAGCTCCAGTTCCTACTCGACACCAGCTTGACGGCAGAGCCGCAAATTGGATTTGGATGACTTTGCATCATTAGGTAACCCAATATAACAGAGTCGGGATGCACTGGCAATCTGGTAGAGGGTCTCTGAAAGGCAAAGCCACGTAGTTACAGGCCGTAGAGGGCAGGGGTTATCAACGTTTTTGGCTGGGGACCCCCGGAAATGCTTTGGCCTCGCGACCCCCACCCCACCCCGCCCCCCCTCCCCCTCCCCACCACCAATACAAACTGACTGCAAAAATAACCTTAATAATAGAGAAAATATATCATGAATGAATACTGAAACCAGATATAATCATTAAGGAAAGTTTATGCGTACTATATAAACTCTTAATTTCCCCCCCCCCCCACCCACGGGTTGAGAACCCCTGGTATAGGGCATGGCACTGGCCGTGGTATTCTGGCACCACTGAAAAATCGGCCATTCATTTCCCCCCCATAGAGATTTACACAAATATTGATATCAATTATTTTCCCATCCATCCAGGACACCTTTGATTCTGTGATCTTGAATGTTTCTGTGATATTATGATATACTACATTTAATACATTTAGTTAAAGCTGCTATAAGCAATAATATGTTAATGTTAATGACTTATTTCTTTCTTTTTTTGGTATTCAGACAGCAATGGGTAGAACGCTCCCCCCAAAAAATGTAGTCTCTGTGACACATCTAGGGGCCACAATCTGCATTCAAAGATGTTCCTAGAAGCTTTGTCATTGGTCGAAAAAAACCCGGCCGCAATGACTAACCAATCAGGAAGTAGACGGGCAAATCGACCAATGACAAAGCTTCTAGGAAAATCTTTGAATGCAGATTGCGGCTTCTACAGAGACTAAATTGTTTTTTGGAGCGTTCTACCCATTGATGGCTGTCATTAAAATGTTGACATATTATTGCTTATAGCAGCTTTAAGGTTTTATGGTCATGGCTCAAGAGGGCAATCAATGTGTTTCACTGCTTACTGTACTACTCCAGTAGAAGCTGATAATAACTGCCGGTGTCGAGGGAAAGGACGGGTAAAAATGCATTTATTGTTTTGTTATCAAGGGCAAAGTTGTATACAGTACGTTGCTTTTAACTACAGTAGTTTATTGATAAATTAGTGATGCGTGTGGCTGAATAATTCAGCCTTGTTGTATTCAATTAGCCCTTCACTAAGTCCCTCCCCAACCCATCCTTGTCCAATAGGCACGTTAGCAGCGAAGAAAGCTTGACCTGCATAGCAACCGTTTCTAAAGCATTTTGATTGGCATTGGACAATCGCTTTTTGGGGTGGGATTTAGTGAAGGGCTAGAAATTCACTCAGAAGTTAGTTCATGGACTGAGGAAATTCACTATTAACCCATTTAGGCCTGACGTCTAAATTTAAAAAATGTCTTTTTAAAATGTATTTTCTATTATTATTAGTATTATGTTTTTATATCAGTGGTTCTCAATATTTCATGTCAATGACCCCAAAAATGATGTAATATGCCTCCGCCCCCCCCATCTGAAAATATGTTGTTCCAGGGACCTCCTCCCAGAAGCAAAGATTTGAGTTAAAATGTTCACTCTCTAATAATATATATTCAAAGATTTGAGGCACATTTTCACGATTTAAAAGAAATAGCAGACCTACAAGTTCATAGCGCGGCACTCGGTGCCGCGCTATGAGCTTGTAGAGCTGCTATTTTTCAATAGCTAAAGTATAACATAATGCTTTAAAACACCGAAAGGGGTTCCCGCCCCGAAATGGGTTAAGTTAGAATGCAGTACAATCATGCGGTTTCGGACGGTCCGGGCCGGCCTAGCGGTCACTCCCTAGCCCCCCCCCCCCCCCCCCCCCCCCCCCCCCCTTTCCTGTCAACTTACTATGCACTATCCAATAAAGGCAGAAAGAAGCCCCCATATCTTAACCAAAAAAAAGAAAGAAAATCGTGCAGTTTTGCTGCGTGGTGATAATGCTGAGATCATCTGAATTCTGTCACACAAGAAACAAAGTGTTATGCCTTCCTGATGGGCTCCGATAGAGACGTAGCGCGTAGGCAGTGCAGGGGGATCAGACGGAGAGAATGGAATAAAAATGACCCGCACTTCGTCTGCACTTGCAAAACAAAATATAGGGACAATTATTGTATTTGAGCGCTTTGTCTTTTGGGTCACATCGGCCTTCTGCAGGCAGCTCAGATGCCTGGAGAAGGTCTATGTGACAGAAACGTTGCTTAAATAAAATTGTCCCTATTGTGCAAGTGCAGACATTGTGCAAAATTATGCCAAATGTGGTGATGAATTGAGCACCAATCTCTTATGTCGTAAGTACATCTTCAGCCGTGCCGTGTGGACCAGAGCTTGTACTCAAACATTTTCATGTCAAGGACCCCCGAATGATTGATTGGTTGAATAATTTTAGGCCTGACGTCGAAATAAAAAAAATGTCTTCTAAATCGTGACAGTTTTCTGAAATACCTATACGTTTCTATATCAGTGGTGCTCAATATTTCATGTCAAGGACCCCAAAAATTATATGTAATTGGCCGCAGACTCCCATCTGCAAATATGTTGTTCCAGGGACCTCACCAGAAGCAAAGCTTTGTGTTAAAAACGTTCACTCTGAAAGAATATATATTCAAAAATTTGTGCCGCATTTTTACGATTTTTCAAAAAGAGCTAACTCTCTCTCTCTGTCTGTTGTCCCTCTCCAGGCTGGTGTCTAACTCTCTCTCTCTGTCTGTTGTCCCCCTCCAGGCTGGTGTCTAACTCTCTCTCTCTGTCTGTTGTCCCCCTCCAGGCTGGTGTCTAACTCTCTCTCTCTGTCTGTTGTCCCCCTCCAGGCTGGTGTCTAACTCTCTCTCTCTGTCTGTTGTCCCCCTCCAGGCTGGTGTCTAACTCTCTCTCTCTGTCTGTTGTCCTTCAGGCTGGTGTCTAACTCTCTCTCTCTGTCTGTTGTCCCCCTCCAGGCTGGTGTCTAACTCTCTCTCTCTGTCTGTTGTCCCCCTCCAGGCTGGTGTCTAACTCTCTCTCTCTGTCTGTTGTCCCCCTCCAGGCTGGTGTCTAACTCTCTCTCTCTGTCTGTTGTCCTTCAGGCTGGTGTCTAACTCTCTCTCTCTGTCTGTTGTCCCCCTCCAGGCTGGTGTCTAACTCTCTCTCTCTGTCTGTTGTCCTTCAGGCTGGTGTCTAACTCTCTCTCTCTGTCTGTTGTCCCCCTCCAGGCTGGTGTCTAACTCTCTCTCTCTGTCTGTTGTCCTTCAGGCTGGTGTCTAACTCTCTCTCTCTGTCTGTTGTCCCCCTCCAGGCTGGTGTCTAACTCTCTCTCTCTGTCTGTTGTCCTTCAGGCTGGTGTCTAACTCTCTCTCTCTGTCTGTTGTCCCCCTCCAGGCTGGTGTCTAACTCTCTCTCTCTGTCTGTTGTCCTCCAGGCTGGTGTCTAACTCTCTCTCTCTGTCTGTTGTCCTTCAGGCTGGTGTCTAACTCTCTCTCTCTGTCTGTTGTCCTTCAGGCTGGTGTCTAACTCTCTCTCTCTGTCTGTTGTCCTCCAGGCTGGTGTCTAACTCTCTCTCTCTGTCTGTTGTCCTTCAGGCTGGTGTCTAACTCTCTCTCTCTGTCTGTTGTCCCCCTCCAGGCTGGTGTCTAACTCTCTCTCTCTGTCTGTTGTCCCCCTCCAGGCTGGTGTCTAACTCTCTCTCTCTGTCTGTTGTCCCCCTCCAGGCTGGTGTCTAACTCTCTCTCTCTGTCTGTTGTCCTTCAGGCTGGTGTCTAACTCTCTCTCTCTGTCTGTTGTCCTCCAGGCTGGTGTCTAACTCTCTCTCTCTGTCTGTTGTCCTTCAGGCTGGTGTCTAACTCTCTCTCTCTGTCTGTTGTCCCCCTCCAGGCTGGTGTCTAACTCTCTCTCTCTGTCTGTTGTCCCCCTCCAGGCTGGTGTCTAACTCTCTCTCTCTGTCTGTTGTCCCCCTCCAGGCTGGTGTCTAACTCTCTCTCTCTGTCTGTTGTCCCCTCCAGGCTGGTGTCTAACTCTCTCTCTCTGTCTGTTGTCCTTCTCAGGCTGGTGTCTAACTCTCTCTCTCTGTCTGTTGTCCCCCTCCAGGCTGGTGTCTTCCATCCATGCCGTCATGGCCACCACAGCGGGAGTCATCGTGGTGTCGTCGTGCCAGGGTGACGTCATCAGTGACAGGTCAGCTCAAGACTAGGGCATTCACTTCTAGTCATTTTTTGAGTGGTGTAAACCACTCCTACAACTGGCTTTGTTATTGTTGAGTGGTGTAAACCACTCCTACAACTGGCTTTGTTAGTTTACGTGTCTGTCCGTTTACGTGTCTGTCCGTACCAAAAAAATTAGCATGGTTGCTATGGTCACCCAGTTCACACGGGTGTGATTTCATTACGTCAGACATTACGTCAGACCACAGCTGATCAGTCTATATAAGACCTTACACCACTCAGTTCACACGGGTGTGATTTTTTACTAGTTGACTAGTTGCCTAGTTTACTAGTCGACTAGTTACGCAAACTGCGTTCACTTCATGGGCCTTCAGTCCAATGGCGGCTCTCCTACAAAGACTACGCATTGAGCGTGGGGACGACCAACGGGCCCAATTAAGTCCTGGACCGGAAGTAGGCAGAAATGCATTGGACTCAGGCAACAGGCAACAGCCCAGCTTTAATGATCTTAAATCCCTTTTAAATTTAAATTGTTTTGTAGTAATAGTACAACATAAACATTAAAGAGACTTTAGTTGTCACTGTACAGTACTTTAAAACAGTCAGTCATGTCGCACACATGCTTAAAATAGCCGCCCTCGTTGAAAACAATGTATTTCCAACTCCAGCTTGGCTCAGTTCAGGCTGCATGAACGGCGCTCGAGCGCTCGGTTTCTGCCCCCTCGACGTCGTAACTCTTCTATTGGATGGCTCTGGAACACCTGTGAAGGAAGTTAGGCAGGGGGCCTCCCGTAAGTAGGAAGGAGTTATTCTGTGTGCATAGAGCCTATTGATTGCCATAGCAACCTGCAGCCCCTAAAGCCTGATTTGACAAACTCCCTGTCGAATTCCCCCTCCCCCCTCCCGCACCTGCCGTCCGATTACTTGGGTAAAGTTTTGCACTCTTCAGACATTCTCTGCACGTTCCATCACAGCTGTTTTGCCACTTCGACGAACACCTGTCTGCTTTCGTGAAACTCTTGAGAGGCTATACGAGCGGAACCCGCTGTCGGCGACGGGAGGTGTCACGTGACGCCATATGCAGGAACTCACATCGAACCCACGAGACCACGTAGATGATACTGTAGTAGCAGTTAGGCCTGACGTCGAAATAAAAAAAACGTTCGCTCTGAAAGAATATATATTCAAAGATTTGTGCCGCATTTTTACGATTTTTCAAAAATAGCAGATCTACAAGCTCGTAGCGCGCCACTCGGTGGCGCGCTATGAGCTTGTAGATCTGCTATTTTTCAATAGCTAAAGTATAGCACAATGCTTAGTTAAAACACCAAAAGGGGTTCCCGTCCAGAATGGGTTAACCCATTTAGACCTAAGGACGATTCTACAAACGCCTACTAAATCCAATACAGTTTTCTGTCAAAAACCCTGATGTTTCCATGTCAGTCGTCCTCAAACAATTTCATGTCGAGGACTCCCAAAAATATATGTAATTATGGCCGCCGACCCCCATCTGAAAATATGTTGTTCCAGGGACCCCTCCCCCCGGAAGCAAAGATTTGAGTTAAAAAACGTTCACTCTGAAAGAATATATATTCAAAGATTTCCACCACATTTTCACGACTTTTCAAAAATAGCACATCTACAAGCTCGTAGCACGGCACTCGGTGGCGCACTATGAGCTTGTAGATCTGCTATTTTTCAATAGCTAAAGTATAACATAATGCTTAAAACACCAAAAGGGGTTCCCGTCCAGAATGGGTTCAAGTTTGGGTGTAAAGTTTTTAGCGCGCCACCGAGTGGCGCGCTACGAGCTTGTAGGTCTGCTATTTTTGAAAAATCGAAGAACCACTGACACACAAACATAGCTTTTTCAGAAAACTGTCATGATGTAGAAGACATTTTTTAGAATCGTTCCCAGGTCAAAATGGGTTAAGACACAAGTAACTTACAATACACTTAACTATAACACAAACACCCACTAGTAGGCCTACATTCACAACAAAACGGCACGAGCAAAATACACCAGTGATTTTCAACCTTTTTCACATCGAGGCCCATTATTTATTCAGTATTTGAGCCATGGGCCACCATTTTGATGAGATTTAGCCTCTCAGACCCAAAACTGCTGTTTTTGGATAAGACGAGAGACAACAGGCAAACCTTCATCAAATTAACAAATCATCTTCTTTTATGTAATGCAAATAAAGGAGCATTCAGGTGATTTGGGTGATTTGGAAAAAAAAACCCGGTCCGGGTCCCTGTCCCCCCCCACTACAGTGGGGCCAACAGCACACACACCAAGGCCCGCCCCCGCTCGATCATGATTGGCGGAAGGCCCCTCTCTATTCTGATTGGATGAAGGCTGGGCCACCTATAGCCAAAAACGAAACCTACGTTTTTTTTGACCCCCAGGGGTTAACTGGGGACAGGGAGGAACTCCTTATATGGTCAGCACGCTCTATAGTAATTGATATTTGAATTAAGTGAAATCACATACTGAATATACCTTAACAACAATTTAACTCTTCCATTTGGTTTAATCGTACGCTCTCAACAGTTTAAGATCTATAAGGGTCTATTTGGTTGGTTATACCAACTCTCCATCATTTTGCTGGGGACCACCTGGAATCCCTTCAAGGATTGAACTGGTGGTCCCCGGACCACTGGTTGAAAATATACATCATAGCAGTAGAACTCTGCATCTCTGACATCCAAACAGAACATTAGTTCCCAGCACTGACTGGACAAAGTCTTAACCCATTCAAGACGGGAACCCATATTTGGTGTTTTAAGCATTTTAGGCCTGAGATCAGATTCTAAAAATGTCTTCTACATCCTGACAGTTTTCTGAAAAAGCTATGTTTCTATGTCAATCGTTCTTCGATTTTTCAAAAATAGCAGACCTACAAGCTGCCAATTACATATATTCTTTTGGGGTTCCTTGACATGAAATGGTTTGAGAACCACTGCTATAGAAACGTGGGGTTTTTCAGAAAGCTGTCATGATTTGGAAGTCATTTGTAGAATCGTCTTCAGGTCTAAAAGTCTTAAACGGTCTCAGGAGGAGCACGTCACCCCGCCAGCCGGACTCAGCTGGCGCTCGCCAGGTGAAGACACTCAGGGCAATTGGACTCCTCTAGGCCACCGGGGAGAGTGGGAGATAAGAGGGGAGAGGAGATTGGGCCCAGGGGAATTATAGGAGCGGGGCGCAATGTCACGACGGGGCAAAAAGTGACGGGGAAAGGGCGGCCATGATCGTGACACCAACGGAGCCTTATTGGTCCTCACTAATGCTCATTAGAATATAGGCACCATTTCTGTCACTATTCACTGAGGAAAAGGAAAGGGTTCGGTCATTTCAAAGGAGATTTCAACCTGGCTTCCATTTCAGCATGTCGACATTCCAGGAAGAATAACTCTTACTTACTTCCGGGAATCGGGGCCTCTACTGACTTTTATTCACAGGCTTTACCAATAACACTAATTAATTAAGGCTCTGTTCCATGACCATTTGGTGTGCAGTGGTTCTAGAAACTTTCACATTTCAAGGACTCTGAGAGTGTACAAATGGAACCATTTGTACTCTCAGAGCTACACAGACCCGTACGGGGGCCATTTTGGAACCCACTCAAGGACACTTAAATTGAGACCCACTGCTGTATAGCGGTGTTTTTCAGTGAGCCAACACGCACTCCTTCTCTTAAAGGACCACTTCACCACTTTTCAACTTCTCTTCCTATAATTGGTCCTAACTAATGTTCATGATAAAATACCACCATTTTTTTCTACTCAGTCTGTGTCTCATAGGAAGGCTGTGGGCAGTTCAGAAACACGTCCACCAGTGACATCATCGATGGTGAATCCAAGCTAATAGAAACGGCAGGCTTTCTTTTCCTGAAAAGTTGCAATGCAAAAGTTGAAGCCATCGTTCTCATGATAATACAAATCTGAATATATTTTAAAACAAATCTTGTTTAAAAGAAATATGCCTAATGATGATGTCACTGGTGGACGGGTGTCCGAACTGCCCAAAGCCCTCCTATGAGACACAGACTGAGTAGGAAAAAATGGTGGTGTTTTATCATGAACATTAGTGAGGACCAATTATATGAAGAGATGTTGAAAAGTGGTGAAGTGGTCCTTTAACCCATTTATGCCTGACCTCAAACTTAAAAAAAAAAAAAAATCTAAATCCTCTAGTTTTCTGAAATAAATATTTTCACGATTTTTCAAAAATAGCAGACCTACAAGCTCGAGTGGCGCGCTATGAGCTTGTAGGTCTGCTATTTTTCAATAGCTAAAGCATAACATAATGCTAACACCAAAAGGGGTTCCCGCCCAGAATGGGTTAAAGTGGACGCTGATGGTGGCACTGCATGGGAACTGGGCATTCATGCTAACGGCTAGCGGCACATGCAGAGAGAATGAAATAAATACTTTCTGAAACGTCTGACAATGGGTGCCGTCTCGTAATGAGCATTTGTGAGGATTATAGTTTGAAAATGGGTTTGAAGTGCTCCTGTATAAGTGTCCATTTGGTTCCACTTGTACCCTCTCTCTACTCGGAGCTTAACCCATTGAGACCTGAGGACGATTCTACAAATGTCTTCTACATCTGAAAAACCCATGTTTCTATGTCGGTGGTTCTCAAACTATTTCATGTCAAGGACCCCCTAGAATTATATGTAATTGGCCGCCGACCCCATCTGAAAATATGTTGTTCTAGGGACCCCCCCCCTCCCTCCCCCCAGAAGCAAGGATTTGAGTTAAAAAATATATATTCAAAGATTTGCGCCACATTTTTCAAAAATAGCAGACCTACAAAAAAATAGCAGATCTACAAGCTCATAGCGCGGCACCGAGTGCCGTAGATCTGCTATTTATTTTAAATAGCTCAAGCATAACGTAATGCTCGAAACACCAAAAAGGGTTCCCGCCCAAAATGGCTTAAAAACACTTGCCACTGTCGCTCACACACACACACACACACACACACACACACACACACCACGCCAACATCTGTCGACCCACTTCCGACCGCAGAGGACGCCTCGTTCAGCCCCATCTGTCTATTTATGAAACCCCCGCGCTTATACTGTCCCGCTCACACCAGCCGCGCGCGTGCGCCGCTTGGAGCCGCGGCACGCCCCCCCCCCCCCCCCCTACCCCCCAAATCCCTCCTCATGCCCTCCTGCAGAGGCCGCTTCCTGCCTGGCCAAGCCACCTGTCGTCCAGTTAGCTTCGCTTGACTGCCCGCATGCGCTTATACACCTATACCGTGTATATAGCATTAGCATCCCGTAACCCATTTAGACCTGATACCAGATTCTACAAATGTCTTCTAAATCATGATGGTTTTCAGAAAAAGCCATGTTTCTATGTCAGTCGTTCTCAAACTATTTCATGTCGAGGAGCCCCGGAATTATATGTACTTGGCCGCCGACCCCCATCTGAAAATATACTGTTGTTCCATGGACCCACCCCCAGAAGCAAATATTTGAGTTAAAAAAGTTCGCTCTGAAAGAATATATACTCAAAATATTTGCGCCACATTTTCACGATTTTTTTCAAAAAATAGCAGATCTACAAGTTTGTAGCGCGGCACTCGGTGCTGCGCTACGAGCTTGTAGATCTGCTATTTTTCATTAGCTAAAGCATAACACGATGCTTCAAACACCAAAAGGGGTCCCCGCCCAGGATGGGTTAAAGCAATTTGCACCGCTTTGACTTGAATATAAGCTACGACGACGAGGGGAACCTATATCGTTAATCCCGACGCGGGCCATTTCGCTACACGCGTGTCAATGTCGACCCCTTCCCCCTGGCATGATTAGAGAGAAGCCCTCACCCTGCAAACTGGGCCAACTTCTGATGCTAAGCTAACAGTTACAGCTATGGTTGGGACTAATCCAAGAAGTCTTTTTTTTTTCTTTTTTTCTTTGCCAGACCTCAGGCTGCGTGCGTGCGTGCGTGCGTGCGTGCGTGCGTGCGTGCGTGCGTGCGTGCGTGCGTGCGTGCGTGCGTGCGTGCGTGCGTGTGTGTGTGTGTGTGTGCGCGCTTGTGTGCGTGCATGTGTGTGTGTGTGTCTTTATGGGACATCCAAGCTGGTAATCCTGCCCCCCCCCCCGGCTTAAATGTCTCCTCACACTGCTCACTTCTGTGCTCTGCCCTCGTCTCTCATTTGCACACAGACAGACAGGCAGGCAGGAGGTGCCTGCTTGTGACATGCGCGCCCGCGCACACGCGCACGCGCGCGCGCGCGCACTCACTCACTCACTCACTCACTCACTCACTCACTCACTCACTCACTCACTCACTCACTCACTCACTCACTCACTCACTCACTCACTCACTCACATACATGTACACTTCAGACGCACGCACGCACACGTCTTAACAATAGCCCATTTTAACTCCTTTATCCATATGTTACACCTTAGCTATTGAAAAACTAGAATATACGTGTGCTGTTTTGTGACATTTTTTAAAGTTCCTATAATAGGCCTATACTTCATAAACCTTGTTAAGTTGTCATGCGTGATTATAAACGTTTGTAACGAGTGTTATGAAGCGTTGTGGGCCCAAACTTTAAGTAAAAAAGTGTCACTGACTTCATAGTATATATGTTAGTTCCATCGATCCAAGCCGCAACACGATCGATTAGTTGATCATTGAAATTAAGGATGTCCCGATCGCGTTTTTTTCTTTTAGCTCCCTGACCGATTCCGATCATTCGAAAATGACGTGATCGGCCCTGTGATTTCCGATCACGCGATCGGGATCGGGACGACCCTAATGAACCTGCTCTGACCACCCATCTGACCAGCACCTATAACACTTACGACGTGGTCAGATTGGGTGGGCCAAAGGTCTCCAGGTGGGCCCTGAAAAGATCCAGAAGAGGTTTGCTTTAGCTATTGAAAAATAGCAGATCTACAAGCTCAGAGCTTGTAGGTCTGCTATTTTTGAAAAATCGAAGAACGACTGACATAGAAACATAGCTTTTTCAGAAAACTGTCAGGATGTAGGAGACATTTTTAGAATCCGATCTCAGGTCAAAATGGGTTAAGTATAGGACTACGCTGTGAAAGCCTCAGTGGTCGTCTGGAGCAGAGTGGAGAGTAGGAGAGTACTAGCAACACGCTGTGATCTCGCCGCAAAGCGGGTGCCTTATGGGCTATAGTTCCAAACATTGCTCCCATGGCTGGAACTATCCCATTGAGATAGAATGAGCACTTCCGCATTCCATTGTTACAATGGGAGTCAACGCTATAGTGTCGCCACTCTCTTACTAGATTACTCTGGTCTGGAGAGCCTAGAAAACGTAACTTTTTTTAATGAGGGGCTCTGAGTAGAATAGAAGTAGAATAGAATAGAAAATCACAACAATCAATGTGGTATTTAGACTTTGAGGCTGATTTTTAAAAACACCTTCTAAATCCTCAACTAAGTTTTCTGAAAAACGTATTTTTATTCCAAAGTGTAAAAGTCAGTATATTTAAGTCTTAGTTTTAGTCATCGTAGCTTAGTTTCCATTTAGTTTTCGTCAGTGGAAAAAAAGGTAGTCGACGAACATTTTTTTCGTCTTAGTTTTAGTCGACCAAATCAACACTGTACATACAGTAACAGGAGGTTCACAATAAACACATATGGATCCAATGCAGCCGGCCAGAGGAGCGGGGTTATCTGGGGTATATAAGGGATCTGACCAAGACCAGTGTTGAGATGAAGAAGCCCAGCGTGATTTAACGCCATTCTTAGAATCTTTTGCTAGGGAATTTCGGGCCTTCAGGACCGAAGGGAGAAGGCATTCCAGTGAGTAGTGACTGCGTAATAAAATAAAACACACCCCAACCCCCTCTCTCCCCCCATCCTGTTAAGCGCCCCGAACCTGGGGGAGAACAAACTCATATGAACAGCATCCCTCAACTCTGCGAGTTTTTAAATGGAAACATTAAAACAGACGATTTGACCGTGTATCACGTTGACGATCTAATTTTTCAGAGAGAGAGCGAGAGAGAGAGAGAGAGAGAATATTAGACATAGTGCTGAAAAGCGGGAGGCCTTGAATGACCTCACCCTCCAAAAGAATACTCCTGAAGGCTCATTCATAAAAAACGTGTATGTCCTCGGATTTATGCTTAATATTAATCTTAAAAGATCCCCCCCCCCCCCCCCCCCCCCCACAGGGTATACGCTTACACCTGATTCACGGCGAAATGCTCGAGACAAAGGAGTTATGTAAGGTCACTTTTTTCCAAGTCGTCTAGCGTTGGGGGAGGGGGGGAGGTGGGGAGCTTGATTGATGAATCTCAAATGAGCGTACAGTAAATTTATGCGCATGTGAACGCCGGTTCTCTGGAAAAGGACCAAGTACAGATTCCCCCCCCCCCCCCCCCCCCGTAGCTATGGAAGAGAGAGAGAGAGAGAGAGAGAGAGAGAGAGTTTATTCAGATTGAAAACCACGGAAAATAAGAGACTTAAACACCTGAGGGAAATTAAACCTGCGGCACAGAAGTCCTCTTTTATATGTGCTGCCCATTGGCGGTTTAAATGGAAAAGGCATTGGGGCAGTTGTCTAGCTGTCAATGTAGCCTATTAACGTACGCAGAATGGCCCAGGGATAACAGTGGGTGGGATTGGGGCTAAGGTATACCTATAGTGGTTCTCAAAGTGGGGTTGGGGGACCCACAGATGGGTCCTTGAACGATGGGGAGTTTCTGAAGGGTCTCCCCAGACAAATATTTCCAATATTTCATCAAAGTCATTTTAAGCACTTTCAACCCGATTTTATACATTGCCATTTCAGATCTGCAAAGCTCGCAACAAGTCACATCATGAAGTCATAGATGAAAGAAATCTCTCTCTCTCTCTCTCTCTCTCTCTCTCTCTCTCTCTCTCTCTCTCTCTCTCTCTCTCTCTCGCTCATTCATTCATATAACAAATCTAATCAAAATGATTTCGAGGACCACACATTTCTCATTGGGGTCCCTCCTGGCACAACATCTTTTCAGATGGAGTCCTGTGGCCGCCAAATACATCAACTCTTCTCCCTCCTGGCTCCAAAACAATGGAATGATCTCCCCGTAATTGCTATCAGAACTGCAGATTCACTCCCAATCTTCCGCCGTAGTCTGAAAATTCACCTCTTCAGACTCCACACAGTAGTAGTAGTAGTTAGTAGTTTATTTATTTTGTTTTTTAAAAGAGGAAAACGGATTAATACAGTGCATTTGATAACGTCTGAAGTGAGTGTTACTGTACTGTACTGTACTGTACTGTACTGTACTGTACTGTACTGTACTGTACTGTACTGTACTGTACTGTACTGTACAAGCTCTCCTCCCTGGCCTCTCTGTGTGTTAGGCTGCACAACAGTGACACTTGGTGGTGACAATATGCTATTTCCGTGCTCGGACACAGGGACACAGGGACACACACACACATAGCTGTCTATTGGAGTGGGTTGCACCACTAAAAAAAAAACAGGTATAGACTGAAACTTTAGCTTATCCCATTTTGGGCGGGAACCCCTTTTGGTGTTAGCATTATGTTATGCTTTAGCTATTGAAAAATAGCAGATCTACAAGCGCATAGCGCCACCGAGTGGCGCGCTACGAGCTTGTAGGTCTGCTATTTTTGAAAAATCGAAACATAGCTTTTTCAGAAAACTGTCGGGATGTAGAGGATATTTTTAGAACCTGATCTCAGGTCAAAATGGCTTATTGTTCCTACCTAGCATTTGAATAGCTTGGAGATAATACAACAACAACAACCTTAGCCCGTAGCACATGCCGTAGAACTTAGCCCTAGCCTCGACGACCTTGATAGCTAAATTATGTAATTTAGAAAGCATATTATGTAGATATAGCATTCTATAGTGTATACTTATACAGTATAGTTTCATTGTACAACTATTCCACTGTTAGACGGATGTTATAGGTTCTTGCTTATTACTGAAAGATCGCTCTGGATTAACCCATTTTGACCTGAGATCAGATTCTAAAAATGTCTTCTACATCCTGACAGTTTTCTGAAAAAGCTATGTTTCTATGTCGGTGGTTCTTCGATTTTTGAAAAATAGCAGACCTACAAGCTCGTAGCGCGCCACCGAGTGGCGCGCTACGAGCTTGTAGATCTGCTATTTTTCAATAGCTAAAGCATAACATAATGCTAACACCAAAAGGGGTTCCCGCCCCAAAATGGATTAATAACGTCTGCGGCTACATTGTAAATACAGCATGGGTGTCTGACCTGTCGGAGATGGCTCCATCTAGATTAGAAAGACCCTGTAGTGGCGAGGAACCTCCGAGTGGAGAGGCATAGAGGGTATGCGCACGGATAAAGTGAGTGGCAAAGTGGGTTTAACCTTGTTTAAAGGGGAATTTCTCCCTAAACCTTTTTTTACAAAAGTAAGTTGATAATTATGTATATTGACCAAAAGAAAATAAAACTAGAAAAAGTGCCCTTCTGGGCACAGGTCTCCACCAGGAGGATAGGACTATGTGAGATGTTTGGCAAAATGTTTAGGATTAATATAAACATGTTTTTGAGACATTTTGTTCCAAAAATGTGTTTTGCAAAAATCAACCTGTTGGTGGCGCTATAACAAGCCAATGTGAAAAGGGTGGGATATATTCCTCAGCCTAGTAAGAAAATGTGTGAAAGATTTCACGTAAATTGCATGCTGCGTTCATGATCTGAGGCTTTTGTTCAAAACGGGGCAATCTTGCAAACTGTGAAAGCTAATTATAGCCAATTAGGATGGAATATGAAATATCGGACAGATCCGACTTGAGCACATGACCATAGAGATAGTGTGTAACGATTTGTGAGATTTTTGGACAGAATCTGGAGGAGTAATATCAAAAAATGTGTTTTACAAAAGTCGGCCTCCTGGTGGCGCTATAAAAGGCAGATGCGGAAAATGCAGGTCAACGGTTTGTCCTTGGCCTCTAGGGAGTGTGCATGCAACGTTTCACGCAGATCGGTGCAGTTTTAGGTAAAAAATATGAAAAGCTGCCTCATGGTGGCGCTATAACAGGCCGTTCTGGAAAATGTGGGGCAGAGGTTCATCGTTGGCATCCAGGGAGTGTGTGTGCAAAGTTTGGCATCGACCGGGTTAACGGTGCCGGAGATTAGCTGGTAACAGACGGACGGAAGGACGGACGGACGGACGGACGGACGGACGGACGGACGGACGGACGGACGGACACACACACGGACGGAGTGCAAAACATACTCTCTCCCCATGCCTTCGGCCTGGTGGAGACAAAAAAAATAAAGATATAGGGGGGCTGGGGCTGGAGCTGGGGCTGCTGCTGGGGGGGTCTAACATCAGCTCACGTAGACCAGGAAGAGTGCAGTGTCAACAATGCATGGAGTGTTGCTGTCACATCATCTAGAACAGATGTAAACAAAAAAAACAAAACAATTTTGCGATTTGAATAGGAGTTCTAGCGTTAGACCCCTCCAGCCCCAGCTTCATCTCCAGCTGCAGCTTCAGCTCCCCTATATCTTTATTTAAAAAAAATATATACATAATTATCAACTTACCTTTGTAAAAAAAGTTTTAGGGAGAAATTCCCCTTTAAAGGAGAATTCCACGCTAGAAGGCGTTCTTACCTTTATGCGTAGTTGTTACGTCCCCACCAAAGAGGTCCAGGTGTTATTTTGTGCAAAAGTGCATTATTGGCTATTTCCCCTAATAGTTCCCAGCAGCGTCTCGTCATAGAGAGCCCCCCCTCTCTCTGATCTCCGCCCCCCTCGCCGTGTTGTGGGGCGAACTGAACCACAGCTGAACGGCGTGAATGACTGATTGAACAGAAAACGAATGGAAAGACGAGGCTTGCGCTCAACATACGTACAAGTATGTACAGTATTTGGAAGAGAGTTTATCTCCGCAAAATCGGGGATATTATGACCACACGACACTCACACACAGAATGGAAATATTTTGACAGCTACTGCCCCACTTTAAAGGCTATCCAAATGATGCGCAGCGCAGTAGCCTACCTTTATTGAAGGAACGAACTATATAGGCCTACATGTAATTGCTTAGCAAAAACATCTGCAGAAATCTTTCATGCCCCATGTTTATTTTAGATCGTGTCCAGAACCTCTCATGGGAGGACCATCCCACTAAAGCTCAGATTTATGGAGGCATCTCAGTTGTTGTGGCAGAAAGAAGACTCCGCTTTGCCGGACACTGCCACAGAGCAAAAGACCAGGTCATTTCGGATATTCTTCTGTGGAGAGAGAGAGGAACAAGACCTCTCACATTTCCAGATGTTCTGAGTAGGGACTAGGGACTGACTGTGAATGAACTTGGTGTGTGTCGATGAGACAACAGAGACCAGCGGAAGCAGCTTGTGTCGCAGATCTCGAGGGCACTCGAAGGATGATGAATAGTGATATATAAGTATATAAATAAAATCATGACATGACCAGCTAGACACCCAATTAAAATAGAAACCTCATAGATTATATAAATGTGTATGTGGCTTAATTAAATGACCAGTGCTTGGCTGTTATGCATCCACCGTTCTGTGCGCCGTCAGCGCCGGCACATTAGCTGATACTTGATTGTTCGATAGGAAAGTCCAGACAATAAAATCCTCCCTTCTAAAGTCCTTCTGTTATGGCACAAGTATGAACCGAGCAAATCTGCACCTTTAAAGTAGTGTAACAGCATGGAAAAGTGACTGTTTACATTTACAAGCTCGTCGTGTCACTCTAGCAAAGTGATTGATCTCTCCTAGGGTCCTACTTGCCCCACAACAAGGATGCGGGCTGGGAGCGACACATGTTTACGCCCCTTTTGTGATATTTTGCTGGGCCCTATATAAGCCCTCTATAGAGCGTCGCAGTCCCGCCCCCTACCAGGGCCCAGGAAATGATTCCCTGTTCATTTTCCTCATAGACTTTTCAAAAAGTATTTATTTAAAGACCTTTTAAGCCTCGTACAAAGCCAACTCGAGTTGTGACAAATCATGACGACAAACAAAAATGTTTGGGCCAAACAAAGAATTAGAAAGAAGAAAAACACTTTTTTTTGTTGTTTTTCTTCTTTGTAATTATTTGTTTGGTCCAAAATATTGCGTTTGTCGTCATGATTTGTCACGAATCGAGTTGGCTTTGTCCGCGGCGTAACCGTCTTTAAATAAATACTTTGTGAAATGTCTGGGAAAAATGCATTGGGAATCATTTCCTGGGCCTGGCGTCGTCATGAAAGGGGGCGGGACTGCGACGCTCTATTGGGGGTTGGGTTTTTGTGCTAATTCACTTATTTCCATCGAAATAAGTGTACCGTTTGGGATACTATTTACATTATGAAGAGAGGATATACAAAAGCTATGGAAATAAGCGAATTAGCACAACAACCCAATGCCCCATTCAATTTAATGCAATTCAATTCATTGAGGGCTTATGGTAGGGGAAATAGCCAATAATGCGCTTTTGCACAAAATAACACCTGGACCTCTTTGGTGGGGATGTAGCAACTACAAATAAAGGTAAAAAAAAAAGCCTTCTATCATGGAATTCTCCTTTAATGCAATCAGACAGTACTTCTCCGTTTGGATGGTATGTATGGGCTGTCAAGGCCCGAATGTATAGTTTTTTTTGCCACTCAGTAGGCGCTCCCGCATGACCTCCGGTCATGATGATGATGTCACGCACATACCCTCTATACCAGGACACGTATGGCAGGCCTACAGCGGTGCCACTCTAACAGAACCTAGGTTCTAACTAGGCCTGTCAGTCGATTAAAATATTTAATCGCGATTAATCGCATGATTGCCCATAGTTAATCGCCGATTAATCGCAAATTAATCGCATATTTTTTATCCGTTCTAAATATACCTTAAATCAGTGGTTTTTAAGATTTTTCATATCAAGGTCCATTATTTATTCTGCATTTGAGCCACGGACCACCATTTGATGACATTTAGCCTTCCAGACCCAAACTAAAGAACTGTATTGATGAGAGAGATAACAGGCTGTATGTTGATCAAAATAACATTTTTTCTAAGTTATCTAATTGTGTAGACTTCTTGTAAATTAACTTTAAGTAATGCATTTGTTTAACAATTATTCAACTCTTGAGAGTTAAAGATCTATAAGGGTTCATTTGGTTACCAACCCTCCATCATTTAGCTGTGGGCCACCTGGAATCCCCTCAGGGACCACTGGTGGTCTTTTCAAGTTTTAAATACTCAACATGGGAGAATGCTTGCTTTATTGCAAATGCCATGGAAGGGGGAAACAAAATCATAAACTCAACACACACACACACACACACACACACACACACACACACACACACACACACACACACACACACACACACGAGAGCCCCTGCCCCTCTCTCCTGCAAGTCAACATTAGCTTTAGCACTCATTAGCATGGTCTGTGTAGCATGATTAGCATCAAGCTTCCACAACTAACTAACTATGTTTGTCAACCAAAACTGCCAGAGTTTTGCTTTTGCCCAATGCCCACTTCAAAGAGCTTCTGATCTAACACATTGTGAAGCAAATTAATTAATAACGAGCCGAACGGAGGCATTCAGCCTCTGCTCACAGCTCAACTGTGCGCAGCCCTATAGTACTGACGGTCCGGAGTCCGGACTGAGTGTGGGAATGGTAGAGAGAGAGTGGGGGGGGGGATGAGAGAGAGGCGGGGCTATTGGAATCTGCCTGCCTGCATTCAGATGCATGCGTCTCTCAACCGTTCTGTCAAACTTCACCGTGCGTTAATCGCGCGTTAATTAAATTAACGCCGTTAAAAGGACGTTGAGTTAACGCACGATTAACGCGTTAACTTTGACAGCCTTAGTTCTAACAGAACGCTATGCCACTAACAGAACCTAGGTTCTAACAGAACGCTATGCCACTAACAGAACCTAGGTTCTAACAGAACCTACAGCGGTGCCACTCTTAACAGAACATTTCTGGGGAAATTAACCCATTTAGACCTGAGGACGATTCTACAAAATGTCTTCTAAATCCTGACAGTTTTCGGAAAAAATGTTTCTATTAAAGGACCACTTCACCACTTTTCAACATCTCTTCATATAATTGGTCCTCACTAATGTTCATGATAAAACACCACCATTTTTTCCTACTCAGTCTGTGTCTCATAGGAGGGCTTTGGGCAGTTCGGACACCCGTCCACCAGTGACATCATCATTAGGCAGATTTTTTTTAAAACAAGATTTGTTTTAAAATATGTTTAGATTTTTATTATCGTGAGAACGATGGCTTCAACTTTTGCATTGCAACTTTTCAGGAAAAGAAAGCCTGCCGTTTCTATTAGCTTGGATTCACCATTGATGTCACTGGTGGACGGGTTTCTGAACTGCCAATTAGGACCAATTATAGGACGATAAGTTGAAAAGTGGTGAAGTGGTCCTTTAAGTGTGGGAACCACTGCTAGCGGTGTGTGTATATACAGTATACAACCATCCCTCCTGGTGCTGCTGGGCCCAGAATAGTGGGAGATGCCAGTGTCGGCGGCGGCGGCGTCCTGGATATACGATGAAATCGGAATCCGAGGAAGAACCATTATTTTTTTATGAATGAAGCCCCTGTTGTTGCTGTTTACAAACACCGGGGGGGGGGGGGGGGGGGGGGGGCACTAAAGTGACCAGCTTAAGACCCCCGCCTGCCTGCCTGTCTCGCTGCGTCAGCTGTCTTTATTAAGCCGGGGCCTGACCCCCCCCCCCCCCCTCCCCCCCTTGAGAGGCGGGCAACTGCGTGGCGGGTCAGCGGGGTCAGCGGGGTCTCGTTCCCATTCCGTGTGCTCCCGTAATGAACCATAACTGTAAGCTGGATTCATTAGAACACAAGCTCTTTATTGGACTTTGGTAAGCTGCTGCGTGACTCCCCCCCCCCCCCCCCCCCCCTTAAAGCCCTTTGTGTACAGTATGTGGCATGTGTGGGAGTGCGAAGCATTTCGTGTGCGTGCGTGCGTGCGTGTGTGTGTGTGGAGTTCTATACTTGAGGAAAGTAACTAATAAGTACATTTACTCAAGTACTGTGCTTAACCCATTTTGGGCGGGAACCCCCCTTTTGGTGTTTTAGGCATTATGTTATGCTTTAGCTGTTGAAAAATAGCTTCTTCTTTTTTTGGATGTATGAGCTGTCAAGGCCAGAAAGTAGGTTTTTTGCCACTCGGTACTGGCGTTCCCACATAACCTGAGAAGTAGAGAGTGTTTCCATGTTTAACCATAACAATAACACACACGCGCCTCGTGTGCTTGTCGGTCGGCTATTGTTGGTGTTATTGTTATGGTTCAAAATGGCAGGGGGAAAAAATAGCATTCATAAAAGCACCATCCTAAAGTGTTACAAACTGTGTGCGGTGTGCGTGCAGTACTTGCACGATACATTTGTATGGCCAGATGTCTCCACCAGTAGGCCTGTAGTAGCCTGGTGAAACCACTCCCCCTGCTGGACAACATTTGCATTCTGCCAGCAGGGAGAGTCTGGGAACTCTCAGGCAGAGATGATGTACTCCGGTCCAATTCTGGTCGGAGCGATATGCGGCCGCTAGAGGCGGGATCAACGCGAGACTTATGACATATTGAAGCGCTGCCACAGCGCAAATGTAAACACAACCTAACAAGACTACAACTCAAAATGATTATGGAGATATCAAATGTTTGTCCCGCTGCGTCCGGGTTCATCGTTTCTGCTTGAGAGATCCCAGATGCAGGCAGGAGGAGGGAACTGGTGAACTCAATACTGCCGCAATCTGGCAAAGTCGGGTTAAAAGGCCTGTAGTACAACTTGTAATGATGACCTTGTGAGGACCATTTTCCTGAAGCCAAGAGAAACGCTGTTTTCATTATGGTTAACAAAGAGCTATGCTTATACAATGCATGTTGTGTCAGAGTAATTATTGAGGCATTTAGTGGTTAGGTTTAGGTTCAGGGTTAGGCGTGAAAAAGTTCAAAATGGCATTTAAAATGAGAAATGGCTAGCTACCCTGCTGTGTGTGTGTGTGTGTGTGTGTGTGTGTGTGTGTGTGTGTGTGTGTGTGTGTGTGTGTGTGTGTGTGTGTGTGTGTGTGTGTGTGTGTGTGTGTGTGTGTGTGTGTGTGTGTGTGTGTGTGTGTGTGTGTGTGTGAATGTTGCTAAGTACTTCTTAGAACATACAATCCCCAGCTTGCCCAATATGAAGTTACACAGTTAGCCAGCTTAAACTTTGAATTGGTGAAACAAAGATCATAGATTTAGCTCACATCATGTAACATACTGTATTATGTATGTTAGACCTGCATATATATTTTTACCATGCGTGTGCAATTGCCTGATGTGGTCTGTGTGTGAATTCATAAGATCTCATTCAGTTTTACAGTATTAACCACATTTTATACATTTTGAAAATAAATACACGCCTATAGACATCATGCCATCGTCGCAAAGCAACAATGTATTTCCGGGTAGGTCACACAATGGAGCCAGTATTACACCTTAAGCTTATTTCTAGAAGAACGGGCTGAACAGGACACTTATGTTGCGTTCACACGGGCAGACACAAAGATAAGAGTTCACACAATGCAGTCGCAAAGATGCAGTCTACCACTCATTGTCAATGGAAGCCAGCGACATGACGATGCAAAGATACAGTCTACCACTCATTGTCAATGGAAGCCAGCGACATGACGATGCAAAGATACAGTCTACCATTCATTGTCAATGGAAGCCAGCAACATGACGACGCAAAGATGCAGTCTACCACTCATTGTCAATGGAAGCCAGCGACATGACGATGCAAAGATGCAGTCTACCATTCATTGTCAATGGAAACCAGCGACATGACGATGCAAAGATACAGTCTTCCATTCATTGCAAAGACTTTCAGGCACTGGCTGGCTACCTATTTCTACACTAACTTTTTCAACCCGTGGGTCGCGACCCCTCGGGGGGGGTCGCCAAATTATTCTGGGGGGTCCCCAAATTATAAAAAAAAAAGAAAAAAAAAAAAATGTTTTGCAACTGAATGGCTGGAAAATGGAAATGAAGAGTTTACATATAGTACACATAGTACATACATACACCTTCCCTAATGATTATATCTGGTTTCAGTATTTATTTATGGTGTATTGTCTCTATTATTAAGGTTATTGTAGCAGTCAATTTATATTGGGGGTTGGGAGGGGGCGGGGCGGGGCTCCCGAGACACTGCCAAAACATTTCCGGGGGTCTCCGGCCAAAAACGTTGAGAACCCCTGCCTTAGGTGTGCGTATATGCTATACCACCTATCGGCACAGAAAAAAAGCTAATAACGATTATTTTCACGTTTTCCTTCCAGGCACTGGCTGGCCACCTATTTCTACACTAATAACGATTCTTTTCTCGTTTTCCTTCCAGGCACTGGCTGGCCACCTATTTCGTGGTGTGGTACGGCGTGCCGTACATGACCTACGACATCTACGCCATGTACCTCAGCCACTACTACCGCTTCCAGATCAAGGGTCACGAGGAGTACAAGCGCCACTCGCTGCGGACGGTGAACTCGTTCCTGCGGCGGGAGTTCCTGCTGGTGCTGCACCATATCGCCCTGCTCACCATCCTGCTTCCTGTCACGCTGGTAAGGACATGCACACGCACGCACGCATGCACGTGCACGCACACACACACACACGGGCACGCCGGGCAGGGCAGGGTGCCACGCCGTGGAGGGCTGGTATGAATATGAATCCTTTTAAGACCTGGAACACGTCTGTGTCGCCATGGCTTTCAACCACTTTAACCAGTTTTTTTTAAAATAGCAGATCTACAAGCTCATAGCGCGGCACCGAGTGCGCTTCTGCTATTTTTTTTTTTCAAGTCGTGAAAATGTGGCGCAAATCTTTGAATATATATATTCTTTCACTGCAAATGTTTATAACTCGTATCGTTGCTTCTCTGGGGGGGTACCTGGAACAACATATTTTCAGATGGGGGTTCGCAGCCAAATACAGATAATTCTGGGGGTCCTTGAAGTGAAAAAGGTTGAGCACCAATGACATAGAAACATTTCAGAAAACAGTTTTTTGGATTTAGAAGCCAATGTTTTTAGAATCGGCCTCAGGTCTAAATGGGTTAAACTAAGGGACATGCGACCCCAGGTTGATTGTAGATTGTGGTTTGTTTTCCTGTTCAGGTTTAAAACTAGGTTTAAAACGAATGAATTAGTTATTAAATGAATAGTGGGTATGTTAAGGCTATATGCTCCAATCTTAGCCATACACCCACCCACCCACCCTTTCTTACCATACCTGCCATACAGCAGTGGTTCCCAAAGTTGGGTCCGGGGACCCCCCCAGGGGTCCTTGAGGGAGTTCCAGGGGGTCCCCAGCTAAATGATAGTTTGGAACCAAATGGACCCTTATGGGTCTGTACACTCCCAGAGTTAAATTAACATTGATTTTACAATATAAATTGGGGGTCCCAGAGATGGAAAAGCCATTAAATGGGGGTCCGTAGACTAATGCATGTCAAACTGGGGGTCCTTGAAATTAAACGGGTTGGCATGGGTGTCCGCGGGCTAATTAGTGAATTTTGGGTACTTAACTGGTTTATGGCCAGTGACGTAATTGACGTAATGAAATCAATAAATCCCTTATGGCCACTGACGTAATTGACGTAATCGATTGATTCCCAATAATCGGGAGCTTATTGTCGCAAAATTTAGCATTTTTTAGCTAATTTGGCTAACGGCCGATGTAATCTTCCTAAAACCGGCCGAAAATCCGCGTGTGCACGGTCGATCGCGCACGCGCGTGATCGCGCATGCATCGCTGCGTAAAATGCGATGTTTTGGGCTTGATTAGAGCTTAATTTGACTTAGTTATGAAAATTACGACGATAGCTTAGCATTCCGGACATCTTTCATTGTGGCACACTAGCAAAGCTACTGCCGGATATTTTGATCCTAACCGGATGTGGTCATCGTTCACTCGCTCCTTTTGGTCAGAATCGGCAAAATGGTGACGTTACCGCCACCATCAGGACTGATTGTCCCAATACTATGGTCTTGCCCCGTCAGAATGAGATATAGTGTGTATATCGCGGATTTTTCTATTGGCATTAAAAAGACAAATTAAACATTTGAAAAATGCTGGCTGAAGAATCAATCCACTGTTAATTAGGCTTGGCCACAAGAGGGTTTTAAAGGAGAATTCCATGGTAGAAGGCTTTCTTACCTTTATTTGTAGCCGTTACTTTTCTACTCATTTCGATGGAAATAAGCGAATTAGCACAAAAACCCAACCCCCATTGAGGGCTTATATTCGGGGAAATAGCCAATAATGCACTTTTGCACAAAATAACACCTGGACCTCCTTGTTGGGGACGTAACAACTACAAATAAAGGTAAGAAAGCCTTCTAGCATGGAATTCTCCTTTAACATGAAAAACTTTGGGAACGACTGATTTACAGTATCCACACCATTATACTCCTTTGAGGCAACGCCGGGTCAACCGATCATTTTAGCTGATTCATTGTCTTAAAACGTTAATGGCATTAACTGTTTTTTTTCGAGAACTGCGTATAAGCCTCTGCATTCGATCCAGTGACAACTTAAGCATATAAAACGCAGTATCTGCTGGAGAGGATGATCGATACTCTGAAATGACTTCCAATTAGCTAATTAATCAGTCTCGTATATATGATACTGTTGGAAGAAGAAGAAGTACTCGGGTTGTTTCTTTCTTATACTTGAGCGACAGCAGCAATGCCACAATGTAACAGTACTCAAGTAAAAGTTACTTGAGTAAAACAGTACAGGAGTATCGGCATCGAATATCCCTGAAGAGTTTCTAATACATGATGAATATTTAATCGAGATCCTCTTAGCAACAAGTAAGAAAGCGACCCAACAAACGAAAGAACATTGGACATTACTGAGGAACTGTATGTCATGGAAAAACTAACATTCATACTTAAAGACTACAAGAGGATAAGTTCTATAAAAAAAAGTGGGATCTCTTCTTCCAGCCTATCGAGAATGTATGAGGAATTCATGAATGTATCCTGTAAAATGAAACAATGCAGACTTTTTTAGTTTTGTTTTCCCCTTTGTCTCTTGTTTTGTTTTTTCCTTTTTTTCCTTTTTGTATTTTTTGTCAATTTCTCTATAAAAATGAAGTGAGAAAACAAAACAAAAACATGATGGCATTAAAGCTGCTATAAGCAATAATTTGTCAAAGTTTAATGACTTTTAAAAAAAAATATTTTGGTATTCAGACAGCCATCAATGGGTAAAACGCTCCCAACAAAATGTAATCTCTGTGACACATCTAGGGACCACAATCTGCATTAAACGATTTTCCTAGAAGCTTTGTCATTGGTCGATTTGCCTGTCTACTTACTGATTGGTTAGTCATTGCGACCGGGTTTCTTTCGACCAATGACAAAGCTTCTAGGAACCTCTTTGAATGCAGATTGTGGCCCCTAGATGTGTCACAGAGACTAAATTCTTGTTGGAAGTGTTCTACTCATTGCTGGCTGTCTGAATACAAAAAAAAAAAGGTCATTACATTTTTGACACATTATTGCTTATAGCAATAGAATAGAATAGAAATAGTAAAGTATACCAAAATTAAAAGTGTGGAGAGGGTGCTGTAGGTGTTGGGCGGAAGTGTATGATGGAGGCTCTATGTCCTCCCGGTGGGGGCTCCTCCCTGGGAATAGACCTTTTTTTTTTTTTGCGCCTGCAGGTCACATTTACTATGAAATCGTGCATTTCCCGTCAGTCAGTCAGTCAGTCAGTCAGTCAGTCAGTCAGTTGTTTGGTTGGTCACCAAAGTTATGACTGCATTCGCAGCCAGCGAAAACTAGAGTTCTCAGCAGGCCCGAAAATGAAGGCCCGGCCCTATACCTGGGCCCACATCAAACCCTGTACACTCAAATCAAACCCAATACACTGCCCCCGCTGCCACCATTAGATCTCCATGTATGGAGTTGACCCATGTGGGTCTGCTGTCACCCAGGCGGATGCGTGCACGCGACCTCGCCCTCGGGCGTCTTACTTGTTGTTATACTGCAATCATGTTATTTGTGAATCATAAGTATCATATCCTGCTTACAAATCATGTTCTAAATGTTTTTATTATGTTATACATACAGTAGGTCGAGGACTCGTATAAGCCTCTTGGGCTTCTTGCCTTCTCCTAGCAGTTTCCTTTTTATATTTTGCATATTCTTTTGTATTGTTTTTTTATATGGTGCTAAATCAAATACAATCAAATCAAGTTGTATCAGCAGTAGGATACAACAGCAGTGACAATACAGAATCAATTGGCATGACGAATAAATTGGGGAGAACAATGGGTAAAACTCTTATTTCGTTCCCCCCCCCTTTTTCATACAAAAGACTCATTTGATGAAGATTGTTTTTTTTTTGGCAGACCTAAAATTGATTAACCCATTTTGGGCGGGAACCCCTTTTTGGTGTTTTAAGCATTATGTCATACTTTTGCTATTGAAAAATGGCAGATCTACAAGCTCACATTTTCACGATTTTTCAAAAATAGCAAATTTGGAATATATATTCTTTCAGAGCGAACGTTTTTAACTCAAATCTTTGCTTCTGGGGGGTCCCTGGAACATCATATTTTCAGATGGGGGTCGGCAGCCAATTACATATAATTGTTGGGGTCCTTGACATGACAATGTTTGAGAACCACTGTAGGGTTTTTCAGAAAACTGTCAGGATTTAGAAGGTAGATCCATTTAGCCCCGTTTTGGAACCTCGCCCTCCGCTGTTGGCTCCGAGAAGGCGTTCTTTGTCAGGAGATCCCTGCAAAACCTCGACCTCCAGGGCATTATCCCTTTTCGCAGTATCGTATCCAAAAAGTAACGCAGTCTTTTCTACAGAGCTACAGATGATAAACTTAGGAGGGGAAAGTAATAGTTTTAGCATGTGGTGAAACAGCAACCACTTCAATCAGGGAATTGGGCGGGAACCCCTTTTGGTGTTTTAAACATTATGTTATAATTTAGCTATTGAAAAATAGCAGATCTACAAGCTCATAGCGCGCCACCGAGTGGCGCGCTACGAGCTTGTAGGTCTGCTATTTTTGAATAAATCGTAAAAATGCGGCGCAAATCTTTGAATATATATTCTTTCAAAGTGAATGTTTTTAACTCTGGTCTAAATGGGTTAAATAGTAGTCAGCCTGTGGCCAGTCGACCCCCGTCCGCAGGCACAGTAATGCTTCCGTAAGATTGCATTGGGAAAACAATGGTACTGGCTGACTTCATAAGCACCGGTGGTTTCACCCCGCTCTAAAATGTTTACTTTTTCCACTCCTAATTTTATCATCTATAGCTCTGTAGAAATACCTTTTACCTTTTTGGATACGATACTGCGAATTTGTGCGAAAAGGGTTTCCCCCACTTCTTTTGGAGGGCTCGACCCATTTCGACTTGGGCACATGTGTTTGGTCCGACATACTAACAGGCCGACACGACAGACACCCTATACCCCAAACCCTAACCTTACCCTATAACCTCACAGGGAAGCCACGGGTTAGTTTGAACCCGCAACGGGTTAGTTTTAACAGTTTGACGGCCGATAATTGTTTACTCCAGTTTTCCGATGCTGCGTAATACGACATCCCCGCTATTTGTTTTATGTGTCTAAATCGCATCGCATTTATAATAATAAAAAAAGTCCGCCTCTGCCGCGCAGCAGAGGGAGTTAGCTTGATGTTATGACGAAACCGGAAATCGAAAAACTTAAGCTGGGCTGCTAGGGCTTCTGGGAAATTGAGTCCAATGCAAGTGGACGGGGGTTTTGTCTGACTACAACAGCCTCACAGCCCCCTCCATTCTGCTTGGCAAGATGGCGATTGGTGCGCTGGAATGAAAACAAACGGCGCAAGCTATTTTTATGTAATAAAACAATCCTGGCAGCGTAGAATATTTGATTTTAATGCGGGAAACACAGATTTCGCAGTAGAACTGTTAACCTGCCACACATGTCACAGGAGCCACGGGTGAGTTTTAACCCGGTCACGGGTTAGTTGTAGCCGGCAGCGCATGTCGGGAGCGACGGTGTTGTCGGACTAATGCCTTTCGGACCGTTAGTATGTCTAACAAACGTATGCACCCCTTTCCCCTTATACAGGGATATCCTCCTGACACAGAACCTCTTCTCTGAGACTATAACAGCGGAGGGTGAGGTTTCAAACGGGGCTATAATAAGATCAATTGTGATTATTATAATTTTTTTGGAATTCTTGTTCGGCCCTACAATTGAGCAGCACGCAGAGAGAGGCAAAGGCTGAAATCCCGTAAGAGGGCACAAATTGCGAAAATAGCCGATCTACAAGCTCTCGACGCGTCGCAGCGCACTCGGGGGCACTCTTTAGCTAGTACGACATGGATTTCTAAACAAATTTGTTCAACGCAAAATACTGTGTTCAAGTTCAGGAGACTTCGGGGAAAAAACTAAATTCTCCTGAATGCTGCATGCCCTCCGGGCATGGGAAGGAAAAGGAGTGGCATTTGCATTTCTTTCACCGTAGTAAAAATGCTGCATTTGTGGTCTGGAAAAGGCAGTTGTTTTACAGACGGGTAAAAGGGCAGGGGCTGAAGCCCCCTTTGATGGTAAATGGTGCATTTATATAGCGCCTTTATCCAAGGCACTTTACAGAGATTGTGCATTACATTCACCCATTCACACACACATTCATACACCGATGGCAGCGGAAACCATGCAAGGCACCAACCTGTAGCCTGGCTAATAAGCCAGACTAATATCACACAACACTGTCGCGGTATATTAGTCTGGGCTGGCTCCACTTGGATTTCATTTCCCGGGGGGCGGGTTCAAACATTTTCTCTTTGACGCAATTGGTCAGAGCTACTGTCAGTCAAAAGTCTCAAGCATTGAACGTCACTGTACCAAAGCCCGCCCATATTGCATACCGTGTCCCGATTGGTCCGACCTGTTCTCGGTTGTAGGAAAGAGGCGTGCTACTGAGCCTCGCCAGACCGTAATCCGCTGGTAGGCAAACTTTTTTTTGCCAACGGCTGATTCGGTCTGGTTTATTAACCAGGCTAACCAACCTGCACATCGGGAGCAATTAGAGGTTCAGGCCAGTATTATGCGTGTCTTAAGTACCAGGTCTTATGACTTAACTTAAGACCTGGAGGCGTGGTCAATGCTGTTTGGCCACTCGGAATAGCCAAATGGCATTGATCACGCCTCCAGGTCTTAAGTTAAGTCATAAGACCTGGTACTTAAGACACTCATAATACTGCCCTCAGAGTCTTGCTCAAGGACACTTCGACACTAACTCTGGGGGGGCCCGGGTTCGAGCTGGCGACCTTGCGGTTACCATCCGGCAACCGGTTACCATCCGGCCACTCTACCCCTGAGCCACTGCTGCCCTCTCTTATGTCCCTGTATACTGTGTTTGTCCAGTGCATTTAGCATTCCAGGTTAGCAGGCCAGGTGCAACCAGAAACCAGCAGGCCCCTTTGTTCGCTGTGCCGTGGCTGACAATGGGGACACGGGATCACCTTACCCTACATTATTTAGTTCCAGCTGCTGCCTGTCATCCCTCCTGTCCTGTCCTGTCCTGTCCTGTCCTGTCCTGTCCTGTCCTGTCCTGTCCTGTCCTGTCCTGTCCTGTCCTGTCCTGTCCTGTCCTGTCCCTGGTCCTTGTCCTGTCCCTGTCCCTGTCCCTGACCTACTCCTCTTCTCCTCCCTTCAGTGTTGCTTCCGTCGACTTAAAACTAAGACTAAAGCTATGACTAAATATGTTGACAATTTCGTCGAACAAATAAAAACTAGACCACAATGTTAGTTGTGAGCTTGCAGATGTGCTATTTTCAGCATGCAACCAAAGTGTAAAATCTGCCATTACTGCCACCCCGCTTTGACAATCCAAAAGATGTATTTATTTGTTTATTTATTTTAAAGAGTAGTACGGTTTCAGCAGCAGCCGACATGAAACGAGGGGTGATGTATATCGGCCACACTTACACATTAAAATACTGGAGTGCTAATGTTTAGTTCTTTATTGTCATTTCTCCTTTATTTAACCAGGGTGGGTCCCATTGAGGTTAGTATCTCTTTTACAATAAAGGGATCCCGGGGCCGCGGAAAAGCAACAAGCAGAGATTAGATTACCTAACATAAAAATACCATACCCTTTATAAAACAAAAAAAAGCGAAAACGCAAATTACACTTTGATGCAAACTCGAGTGAAACAGCCTCTCGTTGAAGTAAACCGTTTGATCGGCCAAAGCGATCAAACGATGTACTGAAACCATGAAGACACATACACACACACACGCAAACGCGCGCGCACTACACACACAATTTTATGACCGCAGGAGGTAGTCAGGTACTTAGTTAGGCGCGGTGTAGGGTTCCACTCTTGCGGTCTAAAAGTCATTCTTGGGCGTGCAGATGGCTGGCCAGGGCAGCGTGTGCACCCTCTCCTCATGGTTTATTTATCACCACCGGGGCACGCACACACACACACACACACACGTAGCAGAGTATAGCCGTGTGCCAGACAGCGAGCGGCTTGTGTTGTGCTCTGAAAATAGCGCAACACATAGATCTACAAGCTTGCAACGCGACATGTTGGAAGCTTGTAGATCTTCCATTTTCAGCATGCAACCAAGTGTAAAATCAGGCCATTAAGGCCTGCCGGAAAAAAATTTAGTCGACTAAATCAACTGTAGATGAAGGGCCCTATTTTCGTCAGTGTTAAACCCTTCATCCCTAAACTTCTTTGCCTTTTATTACTATTTTGTGTACAAAACTCTGATGCTGGCCTTCAAAGCAACCAAAGGTACCCTATACAAACCCACCCGCGCACTTCGCTAAAAACACCGGGACAACGCTCCACACGTCCCAAACTCTTCTCCCTTTGGCTCCAAAACTATGGAATGCACTGTCCATTACAATCAGAACTGCAGACTCACTCCCGATCTGAAAACACACCTCTTAAGACTCCACCTTAGCCCGTAGCACTTGCCGTAGCACTTGCCGTAGCGCTTGCCGTAGTGCTTGCCCTAGCCTCCTCGACAACCTTACAGGCGTATGCAAGACTCAACTTACGTAACTTAGATAGCATTTTATGTAGACATACCGTAGCACTCTATAGCTAGGGGTCTGCAACCTTTTCGACATGAAGTGCCGTGTCTTTATTTTCTTGATAGTCGGCGTGCCATATCGACATTACGTTTAATTATCACACCACATCCAAATTATATATTTCCATCCGATTTTGATTGTTCACACACATTTATTTTGTATCTTCTTCTTTAGAAACATTTTCTTTCACATCAGCATGTATGATTTTTAGACTCAATTTGTATCTGTACCACTGTCTCCCCAGTCAGAGTTCAATGAATGTGAGTTTAAATGAATGTAGAATTATGTGCAGGATGTAATTTGCATACATATGTGAATGGACTTAATTTAACTGTAAACCTTTTTTATATACATTTAAATTTAAAAGATAAATCATCTCTCTCACACTTGTGCCAGTGTGCCAGTGATCACCCTCTGCTGTGCCAATATTGGCACCCGTGCCTAAGGTTGCCTACCCCACATAGTTAATAAGTCAAGTCAATAAATAGATATTCCACTGTTCTTAGCTTACGTATGATTCTTGATGGCTATTTTTATGTATATGATGTATTACCATGTATTTGTTTCTTGCTTACTGTAATTTGCTCTTGATTAAGAGTGTCTGCTACAGTAAATGCATAAATTGTAAAGAAGTTTAGGGATAAGGGGTTTAGCAGCACTGACAAAAATAGGACCCTTAGTCGACTAAAACTAGACTAAATGCAGAGCCATAGAGTAAGACAGAGTTACGACAACTCTGTTCACTTCACGGGGCCAGGCTCTTCTACATAGACTTCTATTGGTTTGTCCCTTTTTGAGTGGTGCAACCACTCCAAGGAACAGCAATGTCCATGACGTTCAACTATGTGTGTGACGTTAATGAGCACCAGTACCAATGAGTACCAAAAGTGGCGCTGTTGTGCCAGAAACAGAGAGAGAGAGATATTGCTGCACTGTTGCCTGCTAATGAGAGAGAGAGAGAGAGAGAGGCGGGGGGGGATTTGCACCACTCAGTTCACATGGACAACCGGAAGTTTACGGAATGCATTGGAGTCTATGGGCTCGCGCGAGTACATGAACCACGTGACCAGGCTGTTTTCTGCCCCCTCAATGTCGTAACTCTGTCTTACTCTATGGCTCCGACTAAATGTAAAACATTTCAGATGACTAAAATATCACTAAAACTTAACTCTTTTTTTTTTTTTAAAGACTATGACTAAACTAAATCAAAATCTGCTGTCAAAATCAACACTGCATTGAAAATACGTCCGTTTGTAGGAAAGTGCCGATGAACGAACGTTGGATTTGACGGGGCTTTCCTCCTCGCCTTCCTTCCTTTGTGTCTCTTTGTACATTCCTCTGGCGTAAAGTCTGATTTACTTCTGTTCTTTGGATTGTTTGGCGTGCATAAAACATAAAACGTATGATAAGCCACTCGCTCTGCCCCAATGTCATTGTACCATTGTAGAAGTGGTGGAAAGTAAGTAAGTACATTTACTTAAAGGACAACTTTAGTTTTTTTCAACCATGGTTCATGTTCTAGGTTGTTATTAGAGAAAGTAAAAGATGAGTGTTAATTTTTTTTTAATTTGCTGATTTCTTTAGTTTTAGGGATTTTAGCTGTTTTTGACAGGGGGGTGCATGGGGGCATTTGAGCATGGGGCTAAATATGTCTTTTTTTACAACATTTTATAGCGATTTCTTTTTTTATTATTTACTATAGTCCTACTAGACGCCAAGAAATTACATCTGGCCACAAAAGATCACAGGATCTACTGAATGTGAAGGAGGCCTACTGGGGGGAAGCCACACTGTGTATCAAAGGCTCAATATGTCAGTTTGACACATTCAGTAGATCCCGTGATCTTTTGTGGCCAGATGTAATTTCTTGGGGTCTAGTAGGACTGTAGTAAACGATAATAAAATAAATAAATAATAATAATACAATTTTGTAAAACAAATACATATTTAGCCCCATGTTCGAATGCCCCCGCCCCCCTGTCAAAAACAGCTAAAATCCCTAAAACGAAAGCTAGCAGCAAATGAAGAAAAAAAAATCACTCATCTTTTACTTTCTCTAATAACAACCTAAAACATGAACCTTGGTTGAAAAAAAACTAAAGTTGTCCTTTAAGTAGTGTACTTAACCCATTCTGAACGGGAACCCCTTTTGGTGTTTCAAGCATTATGTTATACTTTAGCTATTGAAAAATAGCAGATCTACAAGCTCGTAGCGCGGCCCCGAGTGCCGCGCTACGAGCTTGTAGGTCTGCTATTTTTGAAAAATCATGAAAATGTGGCGCAAATAATCTTTGAATAGGCCTATATATTCTTTCAAATATTTGCTTCTGGGGGGTTCACTGGAACAACATATTTTCAGATGGGGGTCGGCAGCCAATTACAGATATTTTTGGCGGTCCTTGACATGAAAATCCCGACATAGAAACATGAGGTTTTTCAGAAAACGGTCAGGATTTAGAAGGCATTTGTAGAATCGTCCTCGGGTCTAAATGGGTTGAGTACAATTTTGAGGTACTTTACTCGATAATGTCCAATACTTTTACTTCGACTCCACTAGTACTACATCTCGGAGACAAATATTGTATTTTTAGTCCACTACATTTATTTGAAAACTTTACCTAGTTACTTAGATTATTATTACGAAACATAGGAACACTTCGGCCCTCGGTATATGCATTTCGCGACGCACTGTGAGCTTGTAGATTGGCTATTTTCAAAAGGTTTCTGCACACTTGAAAACTGAAACGAGACATTCTGCATGAAGACTATACTTTCTACTTTTGGTATACTTTAAGCACAATGCCAATTGTGCTTAAGTAACTTTAAGTTTGATGCCAATACTTCTGTACTTTTTACTCAATTTGCATTTTGAATACAGGACTTTTACTTGTAACAGAGTAGTTCCATGTGGCAGTATTGATACTCTTACTCGAGTAA
>NC_136789.1:54188575-54192069 GCF_951216825.1 Electrona antarctica | reverse complement strand
AATATGCGCTGTGACCCCTGATCTAGTATAACTGAAACGGACTCACAGTTAATTGTATTACCGTCTGTCGTGTGTCTACCTCGCTAGCTGTGCCTGCCAAAACGCCTGCTGTGAAAAGTGTCCGTCTCAACGGAGCAGACGCTGCGTGTGCCCGTTCAGCGCCTTGCGATAATCAAGCCTTTAAAAAGCGCCTGTGATAATATTAATAACCATAATAATAATAATACATCCAATTGATCCCGATGCTCAAAGTCGCTTTACAAAAAAGAAAAACGGAACAAAAGAAACTACTTCATTAAGAGAATACAACTAGAGAAAAAGCTAAATAATGAGCAAACGAAAACATTAAAAGGCAAAAGGGGGGGGATTGGAAATGGAATTAGGTGGGGAATGCAAGTCTGAAGACTTAGAAGGGCAAAGGGTGGCGTGAGCTGGGAGGGAGTTCTCAAAGGGAGAGGGTTTGCAGCAACTGAGAGAGCCCTCATGGCCGTCACCCCGGGGTCAGTTCCCTTGTCGTGGGGCCGTCTAGGAGGTTGGCATCGCCAGACCCCTAAGGGGACCGGGGAGGGTGCGTGACATTTGAGGAGGTCGGAGAGGTAGGGGGCTGGCTGTTCAGGGAATTGTACAGTAGGTGACAAGGCTGGCAGCGTACTGCATCGGCAGGCACCCGGAAACTATAGGCTAGCAAACTTACACTGTTGTGCATGGGAGCCAACCCAGGGCAAAGCCTGCAGGAGAGGCAAGCAGGGAGCCAGTGAAGGTGATATTATAGCAGTGCTGCCCAACCCGCGGGCCGCATGCGGCCCGTGCTTAACCTATTTAGGCCTGACGTCGAAATTTAAAAAATGCCTTCTGAATCCTGACAGTTTTCTGAAAAAACCCATGTTTCTATGTCAGTGGTTCTCAAAACATATTCATGTCAAGGACCCCAAATATATATATGACATTGGCCGCCGACCCCCATCTGAAAATATGTTGCTCCAGGGACCCTCCCAGTAGCAAAGATTTGAGTTAAAAACTTGCTCTGTAACAATATATTCAAAGATTTCAGGCACATTTTCACGATTTTTCAAAAATAGCAATAGCAAAAGTTCTCTACAAGAGCTTGTAGATCTGCTATTTTTCAACAGCTAAAGTACAAAATAATGCTTAAAACACCAAAAGGGGTTCCCGCCCAAAATGGCTTGAAATGAAATGAAATGAATGAAATGAAATGAAATGAAATCTATATTTACCCAGGGTATCTGGGCTAAGCTCAAGAACTTGTTTCCAGCCAGGCCCTGCTCATAGAACACATTTCATCGTAGTGGTTGATGCCTTGTTCAAGGGCATTTCAGCGGTGGTAATTTTAACGTGTCGGACGGCTGATTCGAACTGGTAACCTTCCGGTATCTAGACCGCGCCGCTATCCGTTCGGCCACCGCTGCCACGCTTAATGTATCTGTGGCCCATCATGGTGATACCAATACAGATATGATTAGTTATTTTCATTGATTTGAACTAGATTGTAGGTATAGTATTGTTTGTTCCAATGAAAGTGATATGGCCCTGAGTATCAGCTGAGTAGTATTAACCGCATACTTATGTATTCACCTGTGATAATCAGATGTCCATTATATGTTCTCTTCACATTGAAGTGAATGAAGCCTCAAATGTTTTTTGTTCATTGAGGTTTGGCCTTATAGATAGAAAATGTGGCTATTTACTCCGTTTCCTTCATTTTTAGACTAGTCGTGTTATATAAAATACATTTGTAAACGTTTCAAAAATAATACTGACATTTTTAGCTTTCGGCCCTTGGACTTTTGGAATTTTGCTGGGTGGTCCCTGAGCCATCGTACGTTGAGTAGCTCTGTATTATAGTGTCAAAACAAAAACAGAAGGGTTTGATTGAGAATGGCCACTTCTGGCCACTGGTTCAGAAAGGGCGGGTCACCGCGGGTGAGTTGTCTGACGTTAGTTCGGTAACTTTCTGTGGCTGAGCTATAGTAAAAGGGAGTCGGAGACTATTTTTATGCAACTACAGTTTTATTATCTTAGGAAGTATTCCATCGATTACTTTTTTTCTCTTAATAGAATAATCGATTAAGCACTTAAGCATTATTTGATACTTAGTCGCACAATTCTCTCTAGGCCGTCCTCAGACGAGCCCTACATCGTCGCGTCCAGTTCTCCAAACATCTGGCCAGTTCGATTCGTGCTTTGCAATCCTGCGTCTTTCTTGAGTATACATCCACATATTATGTTGATGTGGGACTCTACTCGTGACCGGTGCCCGTGTGTTGGTTCCCACAGCACCGGTTTGCTGGCTGGCAGCTCTTTGTGTCTTTGGCAGTGTCCTGCTAGTCTCATTCTGCTGGCTGCTATTTTCTGGCTCACCCTTGGCATTCCATCATACACATTCTTGTTGGTAACGTGTACTCTTGCTGATGTTAAGTACTGCGCGCAGCATTCTGGTGTATAGCACCCGTCTAGAGACTTCTGCAGGGTTGGCTTCAGGGTCCAGCATTCGCTGTTGTATAGGAGAACAGACTCTATACCGTTGCGTAGAAGAAGCCGAGTTTGGTTTGACGGGGGAGGTTGGAAGTTCCATACGCTGGCCATGCCTTTCAGGACCCTCCATGCAAGTGCCTTCCTCACTTTCAGATCTTGCTCCGTTGAGTTGACACTTAAAATCCTTGACTTCCTTCAGAGCCGTGCCTTCTGTTGTCAGAGGTGGATGTTCCGAAAGGATGTTATAGTTGGGTTTTTTTGGCATTCAGCCCAGAGGCCAATAACCTTGGCACACTCTGCCTCCACTCTGGTCAGGATAGCTCCTGAGCTTGTTCCACGCGGTCGGAGAGCAGGCTTGATGTCGTCCACGTAGTCCAGGTCTGTCTCAGGACTAAGGATGGGTATCGTTAGGATTTTTGTGAGTCCGGTACCGATTCCGGTTCTTCATATCCATTCCGGTTCCTAACGGTTCACTATTTCGGTTCCAAAATGTTATAACTAAGGTCATTTTTGGGCCGGAACCCCTTTTGGTGTTTTAAACATTGTTATAATTTAGCTATTGAAAAATAGCAGATCTACAAGCTCATAGCGCGCCACCGAGTGGCGCGCTACGAGCTTGTAGGTCTGCTATTTTTGAAAAATCGTGAAAATATTTATTTCAGAAAACTGGAGGATTTAGAAGATTTTTTTTTTTAATTTTGAGGTCAGGCCTAAATGGGATAACAAAAAGCTTTACTTTATTTCAGGAGTTTTCCATTGATTGTGAACGAGAGACCACCACCCTGACTTAGGGCCGATTCATACTCCTATTTTACCGCTGTTTCGGCGTTGTAGTGCCGAAATGATTTCGGCTCGTCAGAAATTTTCAGTAGCACCGAAGAGCCGACTTTAGGATGGTACCCGCCCCCCGAACCTCAAATGACGTCACATTGTAGGCTCTACAGCGCCGAACCGACTTTTATTCGGCTCTAAAATAGGAGTATGAATCGCGCCTAAGAATC
>NC_136789.1:54166075-54183575 GCF_951216825.1 Electrona antarctica | reverse complement strand
CCGTGTCGATGCTTGCCAAAAAACCCACAAAGAACAGATCTACAAGCTGAGCGAGGTCACAGCGTGACGGGGTTTTCAGCACGGTTCTGGAACACAAACTCTCGTTCGTCTCTGTCGGGTGGAAAAACCTCATATGTCCAAAACTGTTACTTCTTCAGGATTCCAATTCCCTGACATTTTTCGCGGAACCAGTGTGTAGACACCCGACACCAACGTGTCGGGTCGAGGCACATACAAATACATGAAATACTATAAGTCCTTAAAACACAATCAGTGCCGGAAGTCCTTCAAAATAGGAGCTCTGGGGTGCCGGAAAGACATGGCCGCTTTTACTCGGAAACCCACGACCCGGAAACAATCCACTAAAAAAAGTTTACTTTTCATTGCTAGCTTACATTGCGATCGTTTTAATTTATATGATATATGATCCAAAAAGCGTTCATATTTTGCGGGAGAGACGGATGAGGAGCAGAAATGAAGCGCCAGTATATCGATCCGTTCAACACCACGGAGAGCGCCCTGGATTAGGATAGATGTGTCATTCTTTCCGCCGCGCTAACAGCTAAGTCAACGGTAAGCTAACAATTGCCTAGAGTGTAGCATACGGTAGCCGAAAGGCGAACTGACAAATAAAAAAAAAGGCAAAAATTCAGAATATTCTTATCTCGCCCCGTATCATTGAGGATGCGCTAGGACGTCTGAGGACGTTGAATATGTACGCGTCGATTGGGACCCCGAGGACGTGTGGCGCGTCCTACGGACAGAAACGGTTAATACCACCACTTTTACAGAACAACATGAATGATACACGACCAAGTTTCAACAGACAACTGCACTGAAACAGACTAAAGTGATTTAACATTTGGCCCAGACCGACCCCCCCCGCCACAAGCCACCGGGCCGGCCTACCAAGTGTCGGCCCACCGTACATATTTCTAGTTCATTATAAGTATGAGCTCGAAACGCGCCGATTCGCGCCACGTTCCGAGCTTGTGGATCTGCTACTTTCGACGCTTTTTTGTGTGACGCTATAGTATGATCGAGTAGGGACGACCTACCCCAAACGTTAGAATATGGAGATAAGAGGTAAACTTGTGTGTAATGCCCAAGGATCATTGTCAAGGTGGAAATAAGCCTTTTTTTCATGCCTATACTTTGAGATAGACATTTCTCCCATGTCACTTCAACCCATTCGCACGGATAAAATAGGGCAGTTGTTTCAATAATCCTGTGTGTGTGTGTGTGTGTGTGTGTGTGTGTGTGTGTGTGTGTGTGTGTGTGTGTGTGTGTGTGTGTGTGTGTGTGTGTGTGTGTGTGTGTGTGTGTGTGTGTGTGTGTGTGTGTGTGTGTGTGTGTGTGTGTGTGTGTGTGTGTGTGTGTGTGTGTGTGTGTGTGTCATAATTAAATTCCTCGCAAACGCACAGTGTCCCTGTGGCAGCTCTCTCTAGCACTGAGATTAAGCCTTCCCGACACAACAATGTCCATATTTTGTTGTTGTCTCCACCAGGCCGAAGGCATGGGGAGAGAGTATGTTTTGCACTCCATCAGTGTGTGCGTCCGGCACTGTTAACCCATTTTGACCTGCGATCAGATTCTAAAAATGTCTTCTACATCCTGACAGTTTTCTGAAAAAGTTTCTATGTCAGTCGTTCTTCGATTTTTCAAAAATAGCAGACCTACAAGCTCGTAGCGCGCCACCCGCGCTACGAGCTTGTAGGTCTGCTATTTTTCAATAGCTAAAGCATAACATAATGCTAATACCAAAAGGGGTTCCTGCCCAAAATGGGTTAACGCGGTTGTTGCCAAATTTTGCACGCACACTCCCTGGATGCCAACGATGAACCTCTGCCCCAAATTGTCCAGAACGGCCTGTTATAGCGCCACCAGGAGGCCGACTTTTGTAAAACACATTTTTTTGATATTTACTCCTCCAGACTCTGTCCAAAAATCCCGCAAATCGTTACACACTATCTCTATAGCCGTGTGTTCAAGGCGGATCTGTCCGATATTTCATATTCCATCCGAATTGGCCATGAACATTGGCTTTCAAAGTTTGCAGGATTGGCCCGTGTTGATCAAAAAGCCTCAAATCGTGAACGCAGCATGCAATTTACGTGAAATCTTTCACGGACTTTCCTACTAGGCTGAGGAATATATCCCACCCTTTTCACATTGGCCTGGTATAGCGCCACCAACAGGTGGACTTTTGCATAACACATTTTTGGAACAAAATGCCTCAAAACATCCAATTGCCATCCAAGGTGTAAGACGAAATGGCACCCTTTTCACATTGGCCTATTATAGCGCCACCAGGAGGCCACAACCTGACCTGCCCTGGAGGAGCACTTTATCTAGTTGGTGTTCCCTTTTAAAATCCCTTTTAGGTTCTATGTATGCAATACCCAGTGGTGGAACAAGTACCCAGATGTTTATTTTTTTTCTACTTCTCTATATCAATACCACAAATAAAAATGACTATTTAACCCATTTAGGCCTGACCTCAAAATTATTCTAAATCCTCCAGTTTTCTGAAATAAATATTTTCACGATTTTTCAAAAATAGCAGACCTACAAGCTTGTAGCGCGCCACTTGGTGGCGCGCTATGAGCTTGTAGATCTGCTATTTTTCAATGGCTAAATTATAACAATGTTTAAAACACCAAAAGGGGTTCCCGCCCTAAATGGGTTAAAGTTTGACTTGAGTAAAAAGTACAAAAGTATTGACATTAACATGTCCCTTGCTTTACACTAACCAAAGTAAAAGTACTAATTTGTTTCAGAATTTGTAAAAAAAAATATATATATTTTTTATAGCCAAAGTATAGTGGTTAATGTGTGTTTTGTTTACACAAACTGAGTAAACATACTTAGTTACACAACATGCAGTGCAGTTCATCAAAATTGCCATAAATATCCACATAATATATGTTGTGTCTTCTCTACAATTCCTTGTGGGTTTACTTTGAACAATCCCCAGAAACCTTAGGATGTCCCTGTTGGTTCTGTTTGGTGAACAGCAGCATGTCCTGTCACTGCACCATGAATATTTAACACTAAACGGTCAGTAGACAGTGCAGAGCATTGGCTCCCTGATACTACCACCTCTCTCTCTGTAAATGGTAAATGGTGCAATTATATAGCGCCTTTATCCAAGGCGCTTTACATAGATTGTGCATTACATTCACCCATTCACACACACATTCATACACCGATGGCAACGGAAACCATGCAAGGCACCAACTTGCACATCAGGAGCAATTAGGGGTTCAGTGTCTTGCTCAAGGACAATTCGAACTGGCAACCTTGTGGTTACCATCCAGCCACTCTACCCCTGAGCCACCGCCTGAGCCACCGCCACCATCTCTCTCTCTGTCTCTGTCTCTCTCTCTCTCTGTCTCTCTCTCTCTCTCTGTCTCTCTCTCTCTCTCTCTGTCTCTCTCTCTCTCTCTCTCTCTCTCTCTCTCTCTCTCTCTCTCTCTCTCTCTCTCTCTCTCTCTCTCTCTCTCTCTCTCTCTCTCTCTCTCTCTCTCTCTCTCTCTCTCTCTCTCTCTGCCCTTTACCTATGCTCGCTCGTCCGCCCTAATGCGCTCATTAGGGCTGCAACCATCGATTGTCTTCTTCACGGTAATTCTATTGATTACTTTTTTCAATTAACCAAATAAACCCTATTTCTATCTTTTGTGCGGGGATTTTTATTTATTTGTGTATATCGATGCAGGAAAGGAAATCCTATATAGATTTTTTTTTATTAGCCTACTACACGTCATTCAGAGCTTCGGAAATGCGGGCCTCAGAAACCGTGTAGTTCGGGAAGCCCTTCCGAACTGGGAGATTTTCAGACATAATGTATGCCTTAAATTTGGCTTGTGGTACTGTTTGTCTTACAGTACGTCACAGATGTGACATGCCCATATTTGGAGAGCGCTTCAAATTCTAGGTGTTTAAGGCCTGAACACCAAAGTAAAATAAATTTGGTTTCAATAATGCACTGCACCTGCTGTAGTGACTGGCAACTGATTCTCCGGAAGCTCTTGAACCTTGGATGGAAGACTGTCAATGGTGTCATCTAAACAATCATTGTGTCTAGATGATAACCTTACTATCTATCTATCTATCTATCTATCTATCTATCTATCTATCTATCTATCTATCTATCTATCTATCTATCTATCTATCTATCTATCTATCTATCTATCTATCTATCTATCTATGCACCACGTCTCTGTGTGCGCGTGTGTGGTGTACGGCTGCAATCCACGTAACTCGAGAACCGTTCGCCCCACCGACTTCAAATTTGACACACGCGTTCCACACACGCACAGGGCGTGCAGTGCCCGGTGTCGAGTTCGTCGGATCGCCGGCTGTCCGTCTGGAACGAGCACAAAAGCCTGGACAGGGCCCAAATCCAGATCACCCGAGATCTCCATATATGGAGCTGGCCTGTTCTGACATCACAGTGATGTTCTGACCCTTAATAAGCCTATCTCACAGAATGTCCCCGCCCCCCTAAATACGCCCCCTTTCGGGGTTAGTGGTGATAGCGTGACGTCACTCCATAGACACTACATGTTAACCGAGGTAATTTAAGAAGTCTACAACTTTTGTTTTCTCAAGGTAAGGTTTGTTCTATCTGTTCGACCTGATTTACCATCTTGTTTGCTTCATAATAATATTGGTCTCACATTTTTACATTAGAAAATGTACTTAGATTCTCCAGAGAAAAAAACGTGTAAATGCCCATGTTAAAGTCACCACTATTTACCGGAAGTGGGCGTGGAAAGCGGGCTGTGAGATAGGCCTATTAGCCAACTGATCACACCTGACCACCCCCCAATGGGCACTGTTCTAGTTTTATATAATAACACGCACCATATAAATGTACGTTTTTCAAAGTTTGACCTTTGTCTTTTTTTTTAACCCATTCAGACCTGAGAACTCATTCTACAAAATGTCTTTCAAAACATGACAGTTTTCTGAAAAAACCCTATGTTTCTGTGTCGGTGGTTCTCAAACCATTTCAAGTCAAGGACCCCCAGAATTATATGTAATTGGCCGCCGACCCCCCATCTGAAAATATGTTGTTCCAGGGACCTCCCCCAAGAAGCAAAGATTTGAGTTAAAAACGCTCTGAAAGAATATATCGAATGATTTGCGCCACATTTTCAAAAATAGCAGATCTGCTATTTTTTCCAATAGTTAAAGGTATAACACAATGATTACAACAACATCAAAAAGGGGTTCCCGTCCTGAGTGAGTTAACCCATTGATTCCTGGTGCAACCTATACGTTGTTCTACCCTTGATGCCGGCGCTCTCTCTGTGTCTCATCAGCTATTGTTATAATTTAGCTATTGAAAAATAGCAGATCTACAAGCTCATAGCGCGCCACTCGGTGGAACTTGTAGGTCTGCTATTTTTGAAAAAACATAACTATTTAAAAAAATAATGAATCAAAATTTGAAGGTTTTCAGAAACCTTAGGTCAGGCCCTAGAAGGCGTTCCCAGATTCAGCCTCAGGTATCAATGGGTTAATAATGGTTTCAAAGTGAGTAGTTGAGGAGTTTCAGCCCTAGATAGTGCTGCTCATTATATCATAATGATAATCCTCTGGCGACGTTGAGATGGATGGCGTTCTAAATGCCATGTAAGCGGGAGGAGAGACGTTCTACGCCGTAAAGGAACGGTTGATGTATGAGCGTGCCATCGCTTTGCTGACATCTTGTCTTCAGCAGGGAGCCAAGGAGGAGGCGTTAATTCCAGCCTTGCGCGCTTGCCTTGCTTTTTTGGGCCAGATCAGCACTAACACAGCCAGCAGTGCAACAACTACTCCCATTAGCTTTTTTTTTTTAACTTAATTTGGCACTATGTAACTTTCCTCTTCCTAACCCTGGATTTGAACCCGGTTTGCTGCACCGGTGCTGAAATAGAAGGGTTTGCGCATGCATAAATCGAGTGGCAAAGTGAGCGACAAAGTGAATTTAATGTTGTTTAACCCATTTAGACATGGGAACGATTCTACAAATGTCTTCTAAATCCTGACAGTTTTCTGAAAACCCTATGTTTCTATGTCAGTCGTTCTCAAACTATTTCATGTCGAGGACCCCCAAAATTATATGTATTTGGCCGCCGACCCCCCATCTGAAAATATGTAGTTCCAGGGACTCCCCCAGAAGCAAAGATTTGAGTTAAAAACGTTCGCTCTGAAAGAATATATATTCAAAGATTTGCACTGCATTTTCACGATTTAAAAAAAAAAATAGCAGACCTACAAGCTCGTAGCGCGGCACTCGGTGCCGCGCTATGAGCTTGTAGATCTGCTATTTTTGAAAACTGTGCATTGAATCTTGAACATCAGGGCAAGACTCGTGTCAGACGAGACATTTGACCTTTGCCCCTAAATGTCGCAATTGAGAAGAGCAGGGAGACAAAGTACAACCACCCCAATTGTATAATTTGTATTGTTAAAACCCATTCAGGCCTGAAGTCGAAATTAAAAAAAAAAAAAGTTTTCTAAATCATGACAATTTTCGAAAGATTTGAGGCACATTTTAACGATTTTTCAAAAATAGCAGACCTACAAGCTCGTAGCGCGCCACTCGGTGGCGCGCTATGAGCTTGTAGATCTGCTATTTTTCAATAGCTAAATTATAACATAATGTTTAAAACACCAAAAGGGGTTCCCGCCCAAAATGGGTTAATGGTTAATGTGGTTAAACGCTAACGTGACATGGATGTGTTCCAGGTCTCAATGGATTAAAACCCATTCAGGGCGGGAGGAACCCCTTTTTGGTGTTTTAAGCATTATGTTGTACTTTGGCTATTGGAAAAATAGCAGATCTACAAGCTCATAGCGCGTAGTGCTGTCCCCGACTAAGGATTTGTATAGTCGAAATGAATATGAATAAATTTGCTGTTAGTCGACTGATAGTCGACTGAACAACACCCCCCTCCCCCGAATTTTTTTTTACTACAACTACAATTAGGATATACCAGTCATTGTGAGAACGTTTCTAGCATATGGCTTTTCTAGCATTAGTTGCCTAATTACTGTATGCCCTGTTGCACACCCTTCACATATAATGCTTGGGTTAATCCATCCCTGACCGCTGACAGATCATACAATAGCCTAAATATATATATACTAATGGTTTGTCATAATGGATATAGATTTTTAAAAAATGGTATCAGTGAAAAAATCAGTGTTTTGGTGAACATCGACTGAGAGGTTGTCAGTCGACTGAGCCCCTTTCCGATCGATTAGTCGACTATTCGACTAATCGAGGTCGGCACTAATAGCGCGACACCGAGTGCCACACTGGTTTGTCCCCAATTAAAGGCTTCAAATGGGGACAACCGGAAGTTTCCGGAATGCATTGGAGTCTATGGGCTCGCGCGAGTACATGAACCTGACGTGACCAGGCTGTTTTCTGCCCCCCTCAACTCTGACTTACTCTATGGCTCTGGTTTGAGCCATCCACCCCCTCTATGCCAAGAAAAGCTCGGGTAGTTTTAGGCTAGTCGGGTGGAAGCCAAAGTAGCTGGACTTTTGGACTCCGCATGCATAGAAGGAAGCATGAGGTCAGTCCTCTGTCCCACCCCCCAGTATAAGGTTGAAGTGGTTAATGTATGTTTTCTAATCAAAATTGAAATCTACAAAGTAACTGGTAACTAAAGTTTTCAAATTGTAGTGGAGTAAAGGTTACACTGTTGGCTCTGAGAGATGTAGTGGAGTAGAAGTAAACGTACTGGAAATTGGAAATACTCAAGTAAAGTACAAATACCTCAAAGTGTACACACTAGCACTTAAAAGTAAATGTACGTATAGTTACTTGTAGTGGATTATATAGAACTCACATCAGAGTCTTTAAGAAATAATCAAGGTAGAGAGTGGACTGAAACAATGTCACTTTTATTACAAGGAGTGGTCCGGACCAAATCCAGGGAGGAAGCACGAATGCAAGCCTCCCGAGCTGTTTACATCTCTCTCTCTCTTATACACAATGACAGAGCAAAGAATACATTGGAGGTGTGGTCAGTGGACATGGAGGTGTGGTCAGTGGACATGGAGGTGTGGTCAGTGGACATGGAGGTGTGGTCAGTGGACATGGAGGTGTGGTCAGTGGACATGGAGGTGTGGTCAGTGGACATGGTCAAAACAAGGGTCTATGTGAGAATAGGTCATCTGACAGGCGACCAACAGGTGATCTGTGATGACTCATGTGAATGCAGTCAAGACAGTTAGGCCCTTTCCCAATTCCTTTTTTAACCCTACCCCTCAGCCCTTGGCCCTACCCCTTATCCCTTGCCCCTTCCCCTTGTCCCTACATAATGAGTGTCAAGGGGTAGGGGGATAAATCATCACCCTAGGAAATGGAACGTCCCTAAATATTGAACGTCCCTTGTAGATATTGATATATTGATATAAAACCTGTTCTCAGAAAATAGCTGATCTGCAAGCTCACTACAGGCCAGTGGTCCCCAAACTTTTTCATGTCAAGGACCCCCAAATTGACACGAATTAGCCCGCAGACCCCCATTTGAAGAGATATGCCAGGGACCCCATAGTTTTACGAATCTAGCAGTGTCACGGACCACCAGTGTGACATGCATTAGTCCATGGACCCCCATTTGATGGCATTTCTGTCTCTGGGATCCCCAATTTATATTGTAAAATCAATGTTAATTAACTCTGAGTGTACAAATGGACCCTTATGGGTCCATTTGGTTCCAAACTAGCATTTAGCTGGGGACCCCCTGGAAGTCTCAAGGACCCCTGGGGGTCCCCATAACCCACTTTGGAAACCACTGCTATAAGCTGTAGATCGGCTATTTTGGGAGAAGAGATGGAACGTAAATATAACATGGCTGTGGTTATGATGAAATAAATATATTGTAATTTTGTCTCATCTTGGTAGCCCACCAGAATGTAATTCAGCTAGATATAGCTCATTCTGACACCTGCTCAACAGTTGTACCTGATTCATTGATTATTGTATTAACAGTTTGTATAGAATGGGTACAGTTATATATCATATAGCCTACAGGGTTAGAAAAAGGAAAAACAATTTACAGTATAGAAAGAAGGGGCTGTGGTCACTGTGTTCATTGTTTTTAATATCATTAAGAACAGTCATTTTCTATCATGTCCTATGACAAGTCGTGGTATGCTACATATGAATGATATGATATGAATGACAATGTTTCAAATTCAACAACATTTAGGACAAATGCCATCGTGATTCATCTCCATCCAATGTACAGACTGTACAGTAGCCCCATATGTGCCCTCTCCCTACGCTCATTCTGTAGCTCCGAGATGAGGTCACACACAGGGCCCCTCCCACCCCGTTCAGTGGGAGGGGTTCAATTGTTTCCACAATTCCACGATTCTTACCCTTTTCTAAACGCCACTTCACGCGTGAAGTGGCATGAAGGGTTTACACTAATTCAACGTCAACAACGCCAAAGAAAATCCAACTTTAAACGGTTACGAGCGTTACAGCGGTTGGTTTAGTCAGCCGCTTCCATGTTTATCAAGGGATTCGTGCGTGTGCGCGGGCATGTCGAGTGAACTGAAGTCAGTTTTGGACATTTTCGACCAGGGGAGGCGCCGGGGAGGCGCTAAAGCTTTTCAACTTCCTTGAAAAACATGCTAAACAACCGCTAGACGCTCGTGTAACCGTTTAAAGTTGGATTTTCTTTGGCGTTGTTGACGTTGAATTAGTGTAAACCCTTCATGCCACTTCACGCGTGAAGTGGCGTTTAGAAAAGGGTAAGAATCGTGGAATTGTGGAAACATGCTTCTGAACGGGGTGGGAGGGGCCCTGTGTGTGACCTCATCTCGGAGCTACAGAATGAGCGTTGGGAGAGGGCACATATGGGGCTAGCTGTACAGCAGCTTGCAGTCTGTTCCATAGCTGGTTTGCCTGGGGAAAAAAACACCATTGCTAATTAGTTATGTAACTTTTGCAACTTGTTGGGATTAGCATAACATTGGTCATGATAAAACCATACCAGCTATCACTGCAGCGAGTAGCCAACGTTATGCAGCGACAGCGTTGTGTAGGTACAGTAGGCTATTTCACGGCTTTTAAGAGCTCTAAAACTGCAGAATGTTGACATATCGGGGTCTGGGGGGTCGGACTGATGCCTGCTAGTTAAACTAGCTTGCGTCCGAGTTGTTCCACCGGGGCACCGGCGGTAAATAAAAATAAAAAAGCGCCGATGCCTCCAAACGTTACCGTAACGTTGTATGAATGCAACGCCGTAGCATATCGTTAGTTCAAGTGAGGTAACCTTTGCTAGAGATTGCGATATTTTTGGAGATGCAGATTGTTAACACATTCAAATAATATTGGTTATTATCATATTCTTCCATACGACAAAGGCGTCTTACCTCGTCCGCCTTCCGCAATCTGTGATGTCCCTCCGTTTTAAGTCTGGTCGCGAAGTCCCTTGGTTTGAAGGGGATCCTAACCCTACCCCTCGGCCCTACCCCTCGCTCCAAAGAGAATTGAGAAAACCCTTCCTCCTCACGTGAACGCGCATCAGCAAGGGCTAAGGGCCATGGAGAAGGGGGGAATTGGGAAAGGGCCTTAGTATTCTCATCTTCAAAATCCATTCCATACTTTCCACCCCAATGTGCTCCAGTACTCCTTCCTTTGGACCCCAGCTCAGCACTGACACAGCTCCCGAGCAGCCTCCTCCTCCTCCTGGGTGAGGAATGTCCGCCTGCTCTCTCTAGCTGTGGCTGTATAGCTCCCCCATGCTACATTTTCCATCGATCGCTTTGCTGGCACGGGGTGTCGCAATGAAAAGTAAAATGAAAGCTGTATAACTCGCCCTTTGCTCTTGTAAAGTGATATTAAAACCAATTAACCAAATATATGCACTGTAGATCAATCCCACGGGGGGGGGGGGGGGGGGGGTAGCCTGGCTTGGCCAGCCTCATAGCGGAGATTCACTGAAGATTCTTCCCCGCATATGAGTCTGGACTTCGGCCATAGGCAGCTTGAAAAGTGGGCGTTAGTAGTTGCCTTGACAGACAGATCCATCTAGCCAATCAGCGTAACAAAAAGCTGACGTCACCACACAGTGCGCTGGTCCGCTCCTCATACCACGGCAACCACGCTAAAAACAACAAGGTCTGTTTAATAGTTTCTACTTTATACGTGAGCGAGATATGTCGGATATATGTCAGAGTCTATATCTGAAATAACTGCTGTTCTTATCGTTTCTGTGTAAACTTTTAAACTTGTTGCGTTGAGGGCAGCCATTGTTGTTTTGAAAGTCCTGCAGCATGAATGTTACGTCACCATATACACATGAACCAATCAGAGGCTGCTTTTCACTGTTGTACGGACAGCCGTTGAAACGCAGTCACTGATTGGCCCGATTGGCCCCGGTCATTTTCTGATTTCTCCAGCTTCCGCATACACTGTCAATGAGCCCGAGTCCAGACTCATATGCGGGGAGGAAACATCAGTGAACCCTCGCTATGAGTCTGGCCGCGCCAGGCTAGGGGGGGGGGGGGGGGAGTTCTGGCCCTTTGGTGCTAGAGCTATGAAGTGAAAGAGACTAATTATAACGGAACACAACATCATGTACACACTGTGTGTACTGTATTTACAAGTGCTTTATAGAAGATGGGGGGGGAAATCAATGGACAGAAAATTAATCAGGTGAAACTTTAGTGACTGAATCTAGGTTTGGGACGCGCCGATCACCGCTGGTGATCGAGGGCTAAAGCGTGATTTCTTTCTACGTCCGATTTTAGACAGAGACCCGCCCTTGGTGACGCCCCGCGCGTCTGATTGGCCTGAGCTCGTTGTTGTCGATGTCAGAAACAGTCAACGCGCAGCGTTACTTTCTAACTTTCAGTGTAAATTGGTAAAATGAACAGAATGGCAGTGGCGTGCACAGATAGACACTAGGGGGTGCTAGAGCACCCCCTGCCCTTTTGGCAATGTGCCCTTTTGAAAAAAAAAGAAAAAAAAACTTTTTTCTTGCTTTTTTTTTGATTTTTCAAAAATAGCAGACCTACAAGTTCATAGCGCGCCACTCGGTGGCGCGCTATGAGCTTGTAGATCTGCTATTTTTCAATAGCTAAAGCATAACATAATGCTAACACCAAAAGGGGTTCCCGCCCAAAATGGATTAAGGCAACCGGCCGGTTCCACGCGCTGCACAAGGTGCCCTTTTTTAACTTGAGCACCTGCCCCTCTAAATGTCTGCACGCCACTGCAGAATGGGACAGAATGTCGTAGTATTCGAAAGGCACAGATGACGCTCCAGAATTAAAGGCAAACGAATATTGTTTACGCGGTTTGCTTTGATTGAATTGTGATTTGATCACAATGTTGGGTGTTCTAATAAATACAGTGTTTGTGTTGATTAGTGTGTGTCCGTATTCGGTCTAATACTACAAAGGATAAAGCTGAAGGGAATAGTATAAAAAAGTCCCTTTTTACAGTACAATAATGTTTCATGTTTATGTTGACATCTCTAGCGTGCTTTCTTATGGATACTGTTATTGACTTTGTCATAAAGACTCATAACATAAATTCACCGTCATGAATCATGATTATGATCATGTCATGCGGCGTCGGCGACAGGTAAATGTTGGTGTTTTAATATTATTATTTATTATTATGCTTCCGCGGCTTTTCGTTCTGTGTAAACTACAACAAAAAGAAGTGTTCACGAGACAATTACTAAGCCTACTTACTTCATACAGTTACAAGGCTTACCTTTTATCGGGGACGGCGACAGCTACATTTTGGCGTTTTAATATTATTATCGCTAAGCTTCTCCCTACTTCCTCTACTCTACTTCTGACAGCAGCAGCATAGCTAGCCAATAAGAGGGTTCGCGGCCAATCGGAGGCAGGCGGGCCGAGCGGGGCGTCACCAAGGGTGGGTCTCTGTCTAAAATCGCACGTAGAAAGAAATCACGCAGGGCTAAAGTACCTTCCTACCGCCGCAGACTATAAGGGGCGGCAGTGGCTCAGCGGTATACAGTGGCCGGTAGAGCAGCCGGATGTGATCACCACGAGGTTCCCAGTTCGATCCACCCAGAGTTGGTGTCGAAGTGTCCTTGAGCGAGACTCTGAACCCCTAATTCTTCCTCCTGATGTGCAGCTTGGCGCCTCGCATGCAGGTTTCCTCTGCCGTGTGTGTGTGTGTGTGTGTGTGTGTGTGTGTGTGTGTGTGTGTGTGTGTGTGTGTGTGTGTGTGTGTGTGTGTGTGTGTGTGTGTGTGTGTGTGTGTGTGTGTGTGTGTGTGTGTGTGTGTGTGTGTGTGTGTGTGTGTGTGTGTGTGTGTGTGTGTGTGTGTGTGTGTGTGTGTGTGTGTGTGTGTGTGTGTGTGTGTGTGTGTGTGTGTGTGTGTGTGTGAGAGAGAGAGTGACAAAGCGCTTTGGATAAAAGCGCAACATGAATGCACCATTTATCTAGGGGTTCAAGTCCCCTGTGGTGCATTTGGTTTGGCGGCCTGGCTTCTACAGCGATCTTTGATACTGAAAGTACTCCTACGTGATGAGAGGGTGTTGAACGGGAGGAGTAGGAAGTTGTGAGCTTGTAGAACTACTATTTTCAGCATGCAACTAATCATAAAGTGACTTGTCTTTTAGTTCTACTGGATTTCTTCTCCACTGTAGTCCCTTAGTAACATTTTAGTCTAGTTTAAAAGTAGAGTAAAATGTATAAAAACTAGTAGTTTTCATATTTGTTGACGAAATTGTCTCAATATATTTAGTCATAGTTTTACCTCAGTGTAAAACTGTAGTCATAGTTTTAGTTGACAAAATCAACACTTTGAAGTGGGGGCTCCTACAACAGAGGTGGCAACACTTGGGAGTAAAACAAAGAAGAAGAAATGAATCGGCTACTCTAAATGTATGTTTAAAAAGTAATTTAGTATCTTGTCAAATATGTTAGTGCCGTTTCAACCTCAAAATATGAACGCTTGTCTTTGTTATATTTTTTGACTGAATCAAACAAGCAATTTCAAGATCGCTGTTTGGGTTCTGATATACTTACTGACTTACTGACTCTTTTTTTTGTGGCTTTCGCCTTTATTTTATATATTTTATGGAGGGACAGACAGTAGGCTGACAGGAAATGGGGGGAAGACATGCAGTAAAGGCCATCGGGATCGGGAGTCGAACCTGCGGCACACTGCCAGACTGGATTACCAGCCAAGGTGCCTGGACCGCTGAGCCATGGCCCAGGCCGACTTACTGACTCTTTATTGCCTTGTTTTGCTGCAATTCTGGCATCAAAATGATTCACATTTGAGTCAAATTCTGAGTGTAATGTGCTGTTTAAAAAAGAGTGCAACTCCGAGAGTTAAATGAACACTAGAGATGTTGCTGTGTGGTTGAATCAGGAAAAAAGTACAGAAGAATGAAATTAAATGTAGCATTTTATAGTTTGGGTTGTGCATCATCATCTTTTACTTCATCGCTTTGTTTGACTGCAATTCAAATTAAAATGAATCATGTCGATTAGTTTAAAGAGGAAATGAAAACGGGACCGCTAGCATTGCATCCCAGATGTCCTTCTGATGGATATTGATCGCCTTTCAGTGTTTCTATCGTTCATGAAATAATCACTCTGAAAGAAATAAAAGGCAAATGGTTCACCGGACCAGTGGACCACACTATCACTGTCGTCCACTTTAGTTTAGAGCCATTTAGATTTTTGACACATTTCATACTTATTTATCATGCTTGGTGTGAACTGCCTATAAGTGGTCAATAATGACTTGACTTGACTTGACTACTGAAACATTATATTTATCTCTGGTCCCCACCATGCAGCTGTACTGAAACATTATATTTCTCTCTGGTCCCCACCATGCAGCTGTACTGAAACATTATATTTCTCTCTGGTCCCCACCATGCAGCTGTACTGAAACATTATATTTCTCTCTGGTCCCCACCATGCAGCTGTACTGAAACATTATATTTATCTCTGGTCCCCACCATGCAGCTGTACTGAAACATTATATTTATCTCTGGTCCCCACCATGCAGCTGTACTGATCTTTCCTCTTCTGTTCTCTCTGCTCTCCCTGCCCCTGAATCCTTTGCTCTTCTATCCCCTGATACCGCCACAGATCTTCTTTTCTCTACTCTATCCTCTTCTCTCGACCATCTCTGTCCCCTCACCACCAGGCCTGCACGCCAAACTCCACCTGCCCCCTGGTTGTCGGACTCAGTGCGGACTGAGAGACGGAGCCTGAGAGCGGCTGAGCGCAAATGGAGAAAGGGCAACCTCCCGGAGGACCTTCTCACCTTCCAATCTCTCATTTCTACTTTTTCCTCCTCTCTATCAGCTGCTAAAGCTGCTTTTTTCTGCACTAAAATTCAGGCTTCTGCTTCCAACCCTAAAAAACTCTTTGAAACTTTCTCCTCTCTCCTACAACCACCACCCCCTCCTCCCTCCTCGTCCCTCCTCCCTGACGATTTCGCCAACTTCTTTGACAAGAAGGTGAACGATATCCGATCCTCCTTCCCTCCTCCCCCGGCTGGTGCCCTGCGCACTGCCCACACCCGTCTGCCTGCCACCCCCCCCTCTCTACCTTCATCTACTCCTCTTCCCCCCCCCATCCCCTCTCTATCCCACTTCTCTCCCCTCTCCCTAACGAGGTCCTTCTCCTTGTTACCTCTAGTCGCCCCACCTCATGCTCTCTGGACCCGGTCCCCATCCACTCTGTTGCAGTCTATTGCACCTGAACTTCTTCCCTTCTTAACCCACCTTATTAACACCTCTCTGACATCTGGCTACTTTCCCTCTACTTTCAAGACTGCCAGAGTCACCCCCCCTCCTGAAGAAACCGACACTTGACCCCTCTGAGATCAAGAACTACAGACCGGTTTCCCTTCTATCCTTCCTATCTAAAACTCTCGAACGTGCTGTCTTTAAACAACTGTCCTCCTATCTCCACCAGAACAACCTCCTGGACTCCAACCAGTCTGGTTTCAAAGTGGGTCACTCGACAGAGACTGCCCTGCTGGCAGTGACGGAGTCGCTCCATGCCGCTAGAGCGAACTCTCTCTCCTCCGTCCTGATACTCCTGGACCTGTCTGCAGCGTTCGACACGGTGAACCATCAGATCTCCTCTCCACCCTCGAGGGGATGGGTGTCTCAGGCTCTGCACTCTCCTGTTTGCATCCTACCTGACGGGTCGCTCCTACCAGGTGATGCTGAGAGGGTCTGTGTCAGAACCACACAGGCTCACAACTGGGGTTCCCCAAGGCTCGGTTCTGGGTCCTCTTCTTTTCTCTCTCTACACTACATCTCTGGGTGCTGTCATCCACTCCCATGGCTTTTCCTACCACTGCTATGCCGATGACACCCAGCTGATCCTCTCATTCCCCCCCTCTGATACCAAGTGGAGGCACGCATTGCTGCTTGTCTGGCTGACATCTCGGCGTGGATGTCGACAAACCACCTGAAGCTCAACCTGGACAAGACCGAGCTGATGTTCCTCCCGGGGAAGGGCTGTCCGCACCGAGACATGGCCATCACCATTGATAATGCTGTGGTGACCTCAACTCGGACTGCGAAAAATCTGGGTGTGACCCTGGACGATCAACTGACGTTCTCGGCAAACATCGCATCAGTGACAAGGTCCTGCAGATTCCTCCTCTACAACATCAGGAGGATTCGCCCCTTCCTCTCGGAGAAGGCAGCCCAGGTGCTCATCCAGGCTCTCGTCATCTCCCGCCTGGACTACTGCAACTCCCTCCTTGCTGGTGCTCCGGCATCTGCCATCAGACCTCTGGAGCTTGTTCAGAAAGCTGCGGCTCGTCTGGTGTTCAACCGCCCAAGTTCTCCCACACAACCATCCTTCTCCGTTCTCTACACTGGCTCCCCGTAGCGGCCCGCATCCAGTTCAAAACCCTGGTGTTAGCCTATAGGGCAGTGAAAGGAACAGCTCCTTCCTATCTCCGGGCTATGGTCGATGCCTACACCCCTGCCGACCACTTCGGTCTGCCACCTCGGGGCGACTGATTGCCTCGTCACTCAAGGGTCCTTCTGGCCGATCCACACGGTCACGACTCTTTTCTGTTCTGGCCCCCACAGTGGTGGAATGAACTCCCCACTGATGTTAGGACAGCAGAGTCACTGCCCATATTTCGCCGCAGGTTGAAAACCCACCTCTTCAGGAAACACTACCCTTCCTCTCTGCCTGACCTACTTGTTGTTAACTAGTTGTACGAACGCTTGTTTTCTATTGTTGTATTGTTTATTGGATCTTGTTTAGTCGATACACTTAATTGTTTTAGCTCATGCTCATTTGATTTAGCTATTTTGTCTCATCTGGTTAAGGAAATAGGTAGCTGATATATTGCACTTTTACCTTAGCGCTAGGTATACTCTTGGTTGCTTGTTTTTGCAGAAAATGCACTAAAAACTTCTGGTGATTAGTAGTTTTTGTTCCCTACCTATGTTGAATACACTTATTGTAAGTCGCTTTGGATAAAAGCGTCTGC
>NC_136789.1:53914902-54165875 GCF_951216825.1 Electrona antarctica | reverse complement strand
CACGCAAAACGTTGAATCCTGCTGGGGTGTGAATGAAATAGCTTATCTGCTGTACAAAGTCTCAGACGCTGTATCTTAGTCGTTTTTAGTGATACTATCGTAGCCCTGCTTTCATCGATGTAAAGAGCTCTGTGTTTTTTTTATTTGAATTATTTGAATTTGCAAAATGAGCTTTATAAGTAGGAAAACAGATGTGTGTATGTTTTGTTTTATCGGGGAGGGGTGTGCACGCCCCTAACAATTGTATCTATGCAAAGAATGGTCCTATAATAATAATAATAATAATAATAATAATAACCTGCACCTTTTATCCCGTCACTGATGTCAGTTGTTATCAAACCTTGGCTTGTCTTATAATGTTGCACACAGACAGACAGACAGACAGACAGAGCTGCTTCGTGCTTGGTGGGGTTTATTTTAAGTCCCTCCGGGCCGTCATCGTGGGGAGTCTCCATTTTTAGTTTTCTATTTGTGGGCCATTCTGTTTGTGGGACACTCTTGTTTCCCATCATACGTGCGCCTCTCTCTCTCTCTCTTTCTCCGCGTGTCACGACGACTCTATCGTCACGACTTCTTGTGGCGGCCGGGGTGCTACGTGCTAAAAACCACGAGCGTGATGTGCGTAATATGGACCCAAAACGGACCCTTTTCATATATAGGGTCAGTTTGGTTCCCGTTCGTACTCTCTTTGGAAGTTAAAACGTACAACGGTGTGTATAGTCTACACACCGCTTTCCCACGGCGACTCGGATCCGTTCGCATATCCGGCTTCTCGGCGGCATTGGGGGGTGAGGGGTGGAGGGAGGGGGGGGGGAGGGGGGGGGGGTTGCCCTGCCGCGCCACGCACGCTCCTGGCCCGCATGTTCACTTCACAGTGACGCGGTGTGTGTGCTGTTGGCAGCCGGCGGCGGACAGCTTGTTTAGCTAACTGACGGGGCGAGTGGACAGAAGGGGGGGAGAGAGAGAGAGAGAGAGAGAGTAGAATGAGAGAGAGGAGTGAAGGGACACGGGCCGTGCATGGCTGGCCGCGCGCTGACTTGACTTGAATGACTGGCTTGTTTGTGGGGTTTGGCTCGGGCCCAGAACACGACGACGACCGAGGCCTCCTCCTCGTTGCAGTTCAGCTGGCGTTGGCGTTTGCGGGCCGGGCCTCGTTTCAACTCCCCTCTTGTCCCCATGTGACCAACAAACACCACTGCTGCTGGAACCGGCCCAAAAACCCTTGTGTGTCTGTCTCTCTCTCTCTCTCTCTCTCCGTCTCTCTCTCTCTCTCTCTCTCTCCGTCTCTCTCTCCGTCTCTCTCTCTCTCTCTCCCCCCCTATCTTCCCCATCTCTCTCTCTCTCTCTCTCTCTCTCTCTCTCTCTCTCTCTCTCTCTCTCTCCGTCTCTCTCTCTCTCTCCCCTCTTTCTCCCTATCTTCCCCATCTCTCTCTCTCTCTCTCTCTCTCTCTCTCTCTCTCTCTCTCTCTCTCTCTCTCTCTCTCTCCTCGGTTCAATGTCGTCCGTATCACCCTCATTCTCTGTTCCCTCGTTTCTTTTTTATTGCTGTCATTTCCTTTTTTTCTTTCTTCATGAATTAGATCCATCTCCATATACGGCCTTCTAAAATAATGTGTTGGAAGTTCTTCTTTGTATCCTACCCATGGTTGTGGTTGTATTGTGTTCACCCCCCCCCCCCCCCCCCCCATGCATCGCCGTGGCCAGTGTCGAGGGTAATGCACTATATCCTACTGATATCACTTTCAGAAGTATAGCGACGCGTTTTACAAACCTGGTGTAATGTCACAATTAAGTGTTAAGGCATTATACTTCTGTTACTTGTTTATTTTAATTACACTGCGGCTTGTCTTACCATTCGCTACAGTTTTATTTGATTATTTTTAATGCACTGATAGAAGGCGTTGCTTGTGTTTCATCATTGTGACATTAAACTCTAGGCTGCTATTATATCGTTTTAATGTCGATGACATTATTGTGGGCATTATGCTTTTATTCCATAAATCCTCCTAATATCCTGGCTAGTTATTTTGCACTTTGCACGTTTGAGGGTGTTTCGTAAGAGTGACACAAAAGTAATATACCACCAATGTTTGGCACATAAAGTAGGCTACAATGTAAAGTAATACATTTGGAAAGTACTGTAACTTCACCAATACTCCCTGTCTCTAAGCATCCATTAACCCACAGTCTATTCTCCCTATCGCACTCAATCGGTCACATTTTATTCATATAGCACAAGTCATACGTCGAATGCAAATTCAACTGCTGAACATAAAACGTGAAAATAAGAGTAAAAAGTAAAACAAAAACATTAAAACTAATGCATAAAATAGTTTTGAACTAATAATAATATATAGGCTATAACAATCTGTAAAAGTACAAGTCAAAAACAAACACACACAATAAAAATGTTTTCTTTAAATATAAAATATATCGACACTCTCTGGCTGCCACGTACCCTCCAGGTCATGACCAGCCGTTCCACAGGCTGGGCTCGAAGTGGCTAAACGCGGCTTCGCGGTGGTCGGAACCTGACCTCATGGGAACAACCAGAACTCAACTCTCAGATGACCCGAGAGAGAGATTACATATCTTAATTCCACGTCAGTCATGTAGTCGGGAGCGAGACCAGACCATTACATGATTTATAGTCCAATAAAACTATCTTAAAATCTATTCTAAAACACCTTGTACGACAGGTGTAATGTCTGCAGTCTCCTGAGCTGAGCTGCTGAGTTTTGTAAAAGTTCGGAACATGGGAGTGGGTTTTATGGCAGCATAACTGTTACAGTCCAAGGCTACTGGCAATAAAAGCATGCATTGGCCTCTCCCGCCGTATTGGCCTTGAGAGAGAAACGGTCGCACTCTGGCAATATTTCTTAAGTGATAAAAGCCAGACCTGGGCACATTCCTGATGTGGGCACTGCATTGGGCATCGGAAGTTAAATAAAAACATATTTGATGACGCCTAGGTTTTTTTTTTGTTTTGCTTATGTTTTTTATGCCCGGTGCTTGGGACTGTGTGTGCCAGACACCTCAATTTAGATGTCAGATTGTCTCTCGCTCCAATGAAGAGTGAACTCTCCATCCCTCTCTCTCTCTCTCTCCCTCTCTCTCTTGGAAGGAACCTTTTGTGGTTGCTAGACTTACAGTGCTTGTCCTTGTAGTGTGGTTGCTAAGCTAACAGCTTGGCCTTGTAGTGCGATTGCTAAGCTAACAGCTTGGCCTTGTAGTGTGGTTGCTAAGCTAACAGCTTGGCCTTGTAGTGCGGTTGCTAAGCTAACAGCTTGGCCTTGTAGTGCGGTTGCTAAGCTAACAGCTTGGCCTTGTAGTGTGGTTGCTAAGCTAACAGTGGAAAGAAGGCATTTGCAAAGTCGGCCTGCCGTGCACAAACCGTGGTGGAAATGGTGCTCAAATGTTTTACTGCAATATAGAAATACTCCGTTACAACAAGTAAAAGTTGAACATGTACTTGATAAGAGTACAAAAGTAGTGTCATCAGAAATGTATTAAAGTAGGTCCTACCAAAAGTAAAAGTAGCCTACTCATTATATGCACAAGTTTTCAAATGCATACAAAAACATCTTTTGAAAATAGGAGATCTACAAGCTTGTATATCGCCTATTTTCAAATGGCCGAAATGTATATAGGGCTGAAGTGGTTAATGTAGGCCGATGTTCTGTAATAATAATCAATTCAAAATCGACAAAGTAACTAAAGTTATCTAATGATTGCAGTGTAGTGAAAGAACAATATTTGCATCCGAGATGTAGTGGAGTTGAAGTTGGAAGTATTTGGAAATTGGAAATACTCAAGGAAAGTACAAATGCCTCATATTTGAGTAAATTGACACCATGCCCTGACCGGTCTTATCTGTCTGCCACCGCTCTACTGCCATCTGCAGGCAGGGCAGGGTAGGGCAGGGCGACCCCAAGCAGAGATGAGATTAGAATTGGCTTCTGCGGGGTGGCCTTTCCCCCAGAGAGCCATGTATTGACCAGTGGCGGAGAAGAAGTACCCAGATCTTTTAGTATTTAGTAGTAAGTAAAAGTACTGCAAAAAGTATCAATACCGCAACGTAGAAATACTCTTGTTGCAAGTAAAAAGTCCTGCGTTCAAAATTGTGCTCGAGTAAAAGTACAAAAGTATTATATCAAAGTATAGTAACAAAGTTTTTTTCTTATTTAAATTATTTCGAAAATACAAGCTCACAACATGTAGTCATGTCGCCACATACATCTCGAGCTTGTAGATCTGCAATTTTCCAATCAATGATGTATGAAGCAGCTAGGGCTTAATCGGTTAATAATCATCTTAATCTACAAAGTAACTTTGTAAAGTATCAGTATTCTGAATTAATAATCGTACTGGAGTAAAACATTCGAAGTAAAGTGCTTCAAAAATAAGTATAAAGTTGAGTACTTGTACTTGAGTAAACGTGCCCACAGATACTTTCCACCACATGGCCAGCATGTGGCCGCGTGTCACAGCCAAGCCAGCTCAGCACTGCAGCTCTAGCTCTAGCTCCGCCGCCCAGCGAGCGAGGGAGCGCGCATGTTGCCACATACCATGTGACAACTGTGCTGTCCTCACCTCGCACCCCACTCTGACTGACACACTAGCCAGCATACTGTCACACTGCACTGACCTTAACAGGCTGTCACTGTCACCGGACACCCGGCGAGCAGCTCGTTTGTCTTTTTGGTTTTTCATGCATGCCTATACTGTAGTTTAGCGTTGCTGTCGTCGGGAAGGAAACCTCTTTATATCCATATTTTAACCTTTTTAGGAGCCCCTCAAAAACACGTCGTCTGGCTTTCGGAGAAATGACGTCATATTGCAGCCATAAGTCTATGGACTTTTAATGACGTGGAGAAAGTCTAACTCGTGTTGATTATAGGTGATGTAAAACAAACGGCGCCGACAGTAAACGCTGTAAACGATAAAGAGACAATATGACGTAAATGACACATTATGACGTAAATGTTCCCTTCGTTGTCGGTGGCGTTTACAACACAAACATTGAACTAAAGACAAACATTAAACCTGTGTATAGGAGGGGCTATAGCGCCCCTCAAAAAACCAGCACCCCGGGCCACGTGACGTCATGTGGCAGCCAAGTCTATGGACTTTTAATGATTGTTTATAGAGCATTTAAAAAACAAACGGAGTACGATGTTTGTTTTAAAGTAAGTGAGGCACCCCTCACTTCATATGAGCAGATCTACAAGCTCAAAAGCAGCAGATCTACAAGCTCAAAACGTGGCGCGAAGTGCCACGTTTTGAGCTTGTAGATCTGCTGCTTTTGAGCTTTTGGACCATGCTTTTGGACCATCAGAGGTTTTCTCCACCCGACAAAGACGCTGCATGCTGAAAGTGGACCACGGCGATTTCTGCTACTTATCGATTGATGAAGGTTATATTCTCTTTGTGTGACTGTGAAGGGATCTGTGTCGGTTCATAACTTCCATAGCTTTTTAAAAATGTTTGGGGGGTTTGTTTTGTTCTAGCTGTGCAGTAAGATCTAGAGCAGTGTTTCTCAAACTTTAACCTTTCAAGGACCCGCCCTTAAACTCTTGACACAGGTCCATTTGGTTCCATTTTGTGTATCAGATCGAGTTACAGACTTGTTAGGGTCCATTTATAGAACCGCCTCAAGGAACCCTGCATGAGAGTCCCCTGAGAGTCCCCGGAAAAAACCACTGATCTGAGGAAATGGACCTGTAAGGGTCTCTTGAGTAGTTGAGTTACTGACTGTAACCACTAGGGGTCCCCCAAGGTTCGGTACAAGGGTATTTTCCCTCTACTCTGAATGGCATCGCCCGAAAACAGGCGATCTACAAGCTCACACAAGGCATCGCAACATGAACACTCTGGATTTTGACTGCGTAGTCTCTCAATTTCACCTGTTGTCGGAAAAATACGCGAGTGCCGCCAGTCGTTAATCATTTAAATATATATCATTTAAAAGCATGCACATATCCTAACTTATCAACAATCACACCTTTTTTTTATTCTCTCTTATCACTGAATAGATTTGTTACATTTTTTTCTTTTAAGAATAATTAATATCATACATGTCTTACATGCAGCCATTGCTCAGGGTTTGATGAATATTATGTTAACATATGTCTGTATAACTTAGAGGTATATTTTAAGATGTTCAAACTGTGAGTTGTGATAAAAAAAAACTAAGATAAAAACCCAATCGGGGTATTGATCATACCTGGAAGAAAAAGGTGTTTTCTCCATGCCTAGGGAGGGTGTTTTATAGAAGCATTCGTTTATCCTATTTATTTTATCTTCATACTGTAGTTCGACGCATTCTGACATGGCTTGCGATATTGCAACCACTTAAAAGCCCTATTTTTCACTTTGTCGCACGATGGTATTAAAATATAATTCATATAACATAATAAAAATATAATTATACTATAACATTTATTTTCGCTGTTTTGTTTTTGGAAATGTTTTTGGAAATCTTGGAAAACGTCAGAGATTTTTTCGAAAACATTTTGCGTTAAGGGTTGGTAGACCAAAGATTGTCAGGCACTTTAGTCAACCATGCTAGCTGTATTCGTAGCAATATGAGCATAAATCAAGTTTTGATTCGTTTTTCGGTGTTCTTTTGTTTCCGTTGTCTTTTTGTAGACGGCGGTGTAGAGTAGCATGTCAATGTTTTTTTCCCCGCTAAGTGATCCGCGTCCACTCGCCACACACACACGCACACGCACACGCACACTGCTCTGCCTCCAACCTTGAACTCTCTCTCTCTCCTGCAAGCGGTCCACCTTTGGATCTCAGGATGAGATTCCCGCCTTTTTTTTAGGGCTTGTTGTGGGTGTTTCTGTCCCCTTATGATGAGGTCATTGAGGAGGAGTCTATAATGATGATGATGATGATGATGCATGCCTTACAAAACCCAGCCCGCATGGCGTTTCAACTCCCCTCCAGTGCCGGGTTTTATCTTCTGTACATTTAACCACCGAGCCGCCCCGTTTTGGCGGCGGTTTCTGGACGTTCAAGAAAAGACGCCACGAGTTTTGTTAATTTGGATGTCGTGTAGATGCTGTTTCATGAGGTTAAAGGCTTCCGTCTTTAATGCGAGTTATTCTACTACTGTATAATGTGAACCATCTGTGAAGGATTGCTGCTTTTTTATTTTGTGATGTGCGCTGCCCCGACACACACACACACACACACACACACACACACACACACACACACACACACAAACCCCTTGGTTTTTAGTTTAGAAGCAATTCTGAGCACAGACGATCGAGTCATCGTTTCTTAGCTGCACATTGAGCCTATATACAATCCTAACTTTTAACCTCATATTTTCACATCCACAATAATAAGAGTGTGGTGCCAAAATGAAGCTGGACTTGCAGGGGCTGAAAGCATTAGATTAGAGCACGTACTGCGCTATCGGTGTGTCCCAGGCTTATGGAGCTCTGTTTCAGGGACACAGCAATACTTGAATCGCCTACTGATCCTACCGCGGTGTCGCTCTGCGATAACGGCAGCTCTACAAGCTCACGTGTGCTGTCACCATCGAGTTGATACCATAGTGATGGCTTCTGACAATGCCAAACCACACCAATGATTCGAGTCCTTGCAACATGCAACTCCTTGCAACCATTATCCCCAATCAATGGCAGTCGCAAGGAATTGCAACTGGTGTGGTTTGGCCTTTAGACAGTGCCATTGCTACTCCCAACTCCTAAAACAGTGCAGGGGGGAGGGGGTGTGGTCCGAAGCAGACTTGAGGCAAACGAGTGGCTGTACCCAATTGTCGTGAAGTCAAGCTCCTGCCAACTTATCGCCTTAGCGTTGGAAAACCAACAGCAAAGTAGAGAATCGTACATCATCGCGTCTTCATCCAAAACGGGACACAGCAGGGCATCCTGTTGCCATTGTGAGCTTGTAGATTTTGGGCCCTATCTTGAAAAACATTTTCGAATAGTTCAAATAGACGATCTATACGAGTTCACAACGTGTCGATGTAAAGATCGGCTAGTTGAACAATTTTTAAATGTTTGTCAAAATGGTAAATACGTTTAGGGATAAATAGGGGCAAGGCACCGTTTTCCACACCGTCGCCTACATCAGGCTTACCGGCGGATCTAATCGGCTGCAGTATACACAGCACTGGTTTCAACCCTTTTCATATCAAGGCCCATTATTTATTACCACCATTTGATGACATTTAGCCTCGCAGACCCAGAAGAGGGAAATGTTTTAACAACAATGTAACTCTCGAGAGCGTAAAATGAAACCAAATCCATTTGGTTTCATTTTACGCTGGGTGACATGCCCGCACGGACAGCGGATTCATTTAGTGCAGACTCGAATCTTGATCTGTACATCTTAGGACGGGGTTGAAACTAATATACTTAAACAGAAAGATTGCTAATAGAACATTTAGCTGTCCAGAATTTTGGGATTCTCGTAGACTTGAAGCTCCGCAGGAAAGAATGTTGCCCGGATCGATTTCGAATTTTGGGCCGTGGATCACGCTTTGGTTCACAGCGCATTGTGAGAAATCTATTTGTGATAAGCCCACGCACGCACGTACGAAAGCACGCACACACGCACACACACACACACACACACACACACACCTTAATGTGAAGAAAAACCCAGAGTTGGCAGGTAGTGTTTACAGGTTGTGGCTGTATTTATTTTTTGATTGAACTTAATTTGCTTATTTTTTCTAAAACCTAAAGCATCGTCATTATCTCTTTCTTTCTTTCCTTCTTTTCTTCTTTCTCGTTGGTTTGCCACATGTGTAGCAAAGCATCTCTCGTCGTGTCAGCAGCGGTAGCGTGTGCATCTCCTGTTCAAAGGCCCCACTCTTTTTTTTTTTTTTATATATATAAAATCTTCATAAATGTCTTCATTTAGGTTTTGTTATCTACAAAAAGCTTTGTCTCAAAATGAGATGGGGGGGGGGGGGGGAGGATTGTATGTTGTCTGTGAAATGACTGGGGGGGGGGGGGGGGGCATGAAAATAAATGTAATATTACTGAAATTATTAGCAAATCTTTAAGCTCTTAAATTTGTATACAAACAAGACAAGCGACATTGTTTAGTATGTAAACCATCTATACTTTCAGTAATATTAGGGTAACTGTATTTCCCCAGAATGGTTTGGCTTGAACCCGCCTATTAAATGCATACTTAAAACGCATATATACTTTTTTTTTTCCAAATGTGTTTGCTGTGCTTGTTTTGGATTCAGGTGTTTCGGGCTGTATAGTTATATATATGTTCAAATTGATTTTGGAGTTTATCTCTCCCTGTATAGATCTGGTCCAGAGCGTCAGCGAGTTCCCAAACTTTGTCATGTCAAGGACCCCCAAATCGACACTTATCAGCCTGCGGACCCCCATTTGAAAAGATATGCCAGGGACCCCCATGAGAGAAGACTTTTACGGCTCTAGCAGTGATTCTCAACCATTTTTATTTCAAGGAACCCCAGTTTGAACTGAATTAGGCTACGGTCCCCTATTCAAATGGCATTTCTATATCTACAAATGGAACCGTTCCATTTGTAGACTCTGAGTTACAGAACCATAAGGGTCCATTTGGTTCCTAACTATCATTTAGCTGGGGACCCCCTGGGACTCCCTCAAGGACCCCTAGGGGTCCCCGAACCCCACTTTGGGAACCACTGCTCTACTAGGTGCACTGCTAGACAGAATCCTCCACCATATCACGTGAGGTCTCCAACGGTGGTCAAAATAAAGGAAACTATTTCGCCGCGCACCAAAACAACGGCGGTTCTGTGATGCTGACATGCTAACGTCTCGGAACCCCGCCCTTTTGTGTAAAACACGCTCAAAAAATACACACAAACAAAATAATTGTGTCTGCCAGACGGAAATGATTTTATCTACTCAATTGGGCCCTCTATACACTACAGATCTGATCGATATAAATTGCCATTGACCAGACTTCTCTGGAATTTACAGAGAATGCTAACGCTAGCTGGACCAGAGCTATACCTTCCTCATAGAGTGTAGGCCTATGTCATTGCTGTTCCCTCCTGGGTGTGTAAAAAATAAAAATAAAGCCCAATTCATCTTTCGGGGCGCGACGGGGGCACGGGGCGGGAAACAGCCGACTCGCAAGCTCACAGCGCGTCGCGTCCACCACGTGCTGTGAGCTTGCGAGTCGGCTGTTTCCGGCGCTCTCGTCGCGCGACGAAGCATAACTTCGGCTTCATTGACTTCTATGCAGCATCGTCACAACCGTTAACACTCCCTGCCCGCAATTATTTTTGATAACATTATGATTTTTCGTACATGATATATCTATATATCAAGATTTGATATATACATATATGATTATTTTTTTTGTCTTTCTCTCTAGGTTTTACATTTTCAGTGTGATCTTTTTTGAGGGAAAATTTCCTATATCTGAAAGGAGAACTGCTCTTTTATGAAAAATAACCTAAGTATTAGCTGAGAGGAACTGTTTTAGTTGCAACTTCTGAATGCAGAACACCCCTTTAAGACCAATAAATATGATTTGATAGATCCGTTTGGAATGTGTCAGCTTGATTTTGCCTTCTAATTTTCTCATCGGGGCGTTTTGTGTGTCCTGGGATGATCTGTCCCTGCCCCCAAAACGCACGCGCACGCACACACACACAGACAGTAACACAACCCATAAGTGTCATTTCCACAGTTGCACAAATTATCTCTCAAGCATGAAATGTTTGTGTTCAGAGTAAGCAACGAACTCTTAAATGGTTATTTCAGATTGTTGGACTTAAAGCTGTAGGAAAGCAGCACAAAATTATAGTTCCATGTGACAGAGCGGTCAAAGTTGAATGAAGGTTGCTCTAAATGGTATAGCAATAGAGCGTCGCAGTCCCGCCTCCTACCCTGGACCAGGAAATGAAACCCAATGCATTATTCTCATAGACATTTCTTAAAGTATTTATTTAAAGACGGTTACGCCGCGGACAAAGCCAACTCGAGTCGTGACAACTCATGACAACACAAACAATATTTTGGACCAAACAAATAATTACAAAGAAGAAAAACAACAAAAAAAGTGTTGTAACCTGCCGTTTTTTTCTTCTTTCTAATTATTTGTTTGGTCCAAAATATTGTTTGTGTTGTCATGAGTTGTCACGACTCGAGTTGGCTTTGTCCGCGGCGTAACCGTCTTTAAATAAATACTTTAAGAAATGTCTATGAGAATAATGCATTGGGTTTCATTTCCTGGTCCAGGGTAGGAGGCGGGACTGCGACGCTCTATTGGTCATGTGATGGTAGTTTTGTGCATTACCGGTAATATATTAATGATTGGCCCCCATGTGACCCCCACCAAATGACGGGAAATATTTAATATTCATCAAAACCAGACCAGAACTCCCACCACGGGACTCAGGGAATCAATTAATACCTTTGCAACCACTATATTAATGGCAAGTATTTCCTTCAGCTTTAAGTCCAAACATCTGAACTAACCCTTTAACTGTGGGGCACACTTGGACAATAGATGGCTTAACCTGTCATACACTTAACCCCTTGCATTTAGTACACACTCTTAATTTCATATTTGTTTATGAAATAAAATTATACGTAATAAATTGTGTTTTATTTTATGAAATAAAATACTATAGTATGAGATAAAATACTATAGTGTGTTGTATTTCATGGTTTTTGATGATAACAAATTATGAAAAATCATGAAAAATTCATGATTCTCATCATTTCTATTTTTCCTGGTTTTCGACAATAAAAAAGACATTATGGAAATCATGAAAACAACATACTAATAGTTATAGTATGTCGTTTTTCATGGTTTTTGACGATAAAGAAAAATGATGAAAATCATGAAAAACGACAGTAGCCTGCCTATGTCGTTTTTCATGGTTTTAGACTATGAAAAAAAAAGATGAAAATCGACATACTATATCAGACTATATCATTTTTCAATTCATGGTTTTTGACAACATACAAGAGTATGCCGTTTTTCATGATTTTCGACGGTGAAAAGAAATCATGAAAACCATGAAAAATGACGGTCAGGGACAGGGTATCTTGGCCTATTTCAATCTGAATATTTTAAAAGCAGACAAAAAGTTATTTTCTGTAGACGTTCAGTGGTCAATTTGCATACCTTATTTTTTATTGCATTTCATAATACATCTCCTTAGAATCCATGTAGGCCTATATAAATCGTAACATCGTTTATTTTCAGAGGAACCTTTCGTGTTACATATTTCATGAAAACAGAAGTATCTTTAGAATGCGCTTTATCCCAAACGATCTTTCAAAAAGATAGGGTCTAATCTATAGAGGGTGTGCGCATGCATAAAGTGAGTGGCAAAGTGATGTTCAAAGTGAGTTTAACGTTGTTTAATGCAAGGACTTTTCTGTTTAGATACATGGGCTGTCAAAGAGCCTTTGACGCAATACCTCTTGTCAACAGTAGATGTCACACTGCCTGCTTTTTACTCTAGCATACAACTTATTGGTCAAACTCCAGTCAACTCGATCCATACTTTCCATTGTTGGCTGCCATAGCACAGCACAGTTCTCTGGATACTTCTGTTTTCATGAAATATGTAACACAAAAGTTCCCTCTGTAAATAAACTAAAGATTTACATGTTTATATACATAGATTGTAGACTCAATGTAGATAATGTAGACAGCACAATAAGTATAGTTTATATAGTGTCATTATATAGATATGTTCTAGTTATAGTTTATATGTATAGTGTCATTATATAGATATGTTCTAGTCACGTTCTTAGCTTACTCATGTTTCGCGATAAATGCATTTTACATATGTGATGTATTCCCATGCTTTTTGTTCTTTCTTAATGTAAATCGCTCTGGATTAAGAGCGTCTGCTAAATGCCTAAATTGTAAATTGTAGATTCTAAGAAGATGTATTATGAAATGCAAATTGACCATTGAACACCTACAGAAAGTATAACCTTTGGTCTGCTTTTCAAAGAAAGACTGTATAATGTCTCTTTTTAGATTTTGTTCATGGTACTGTAGTAGAATCCAGTCGTGATGTTTAGTTGTTTTTCATAACAGCTCAATCTCACATATAAAAGGTCAGGTCAAGGTTATTTGACCTCTGGGAGAACAAAAAATGGAAACAAACATTCATGGTTCAGTGTATTCATGTCATGATTTATTTTTGTGAATACTGATTTGATATGATATAGTACTTTGTCAGTTTGCACTGAAATTTGTCTTGCGACTCAGCGGCCTTGTATGCAACACATATACACACATTTGATTTGACATGAAACAAAACAGGGAAAAGAAATACAATCACATACATCGAAACATAAGGCAAAGAGCAATGTCCACAGCTCAGTCTAGTCCTGGCCAAAATCCTGATTAAGCCTCAAAGTTGACTGATGGACAAAAGACGAGCAGCCTATACTCTCCATGCAAAACATGGCTAGTATTAGAGGTGAGGCTTGCTAACCTTAGGATGCTGTTATCATACGTGGATGTATAGAGTCTCTGAAGTGGTTGTCCAACAGTCTTTGAACAAATGTTTAGTTGTTGCAGCAGTTGTGACTTTAACATCCATACCAGCTGGTACTAACAGTACTGAAGAACACTCATAATAACGGAAGTGAAAAACAAAAGAAGGATCCGTCTGCTAGCACCACAGGAACTTAAAAGGAAATTGATTCTTTGCTTTGTTTTCTTACACACTGATTCAATCTGATCTTTCCACGACATAAATAAATGGTAAATGGTGCATTTATATAGCGCCTTTATCCAAGGCGCTTTACATAGATTGTGCATTACATTCACCCATTCACACATACACCGATTGCAGCGGAAGCCATGCAAGGTACCAACCAGCACATCGGGAGCAATTTGGGGTTCAGTGTCTTGCCCAAGGACACTTAGACGACATGTAGACAGGAGGAGCCGTGATTCGAACCGCCGACCCATGGATCATTGGACGACCTGCTCTACCTGAGCCACAGTCGCCCCATGAGAAGATCTATTACAACTCCTAGGTATTTATATGAACATACCTGGTAAATCTGTTCACCATGAATAGTAATGGGGGATCTGTGTGTCTCTAGTGGTGACAAAGGCCACAGAGGCCGAAACTTTGTGTTTTTTTCCCTGCCTTGGTAAATAAAGTTTTTGGGGAGCTTTCAAAATGGTGTGGAGACTTATTCTTTCTTTTGCAGTCTATTCTTTTTGTCCGAGCACCCGTTGAATTAGCCTGGGATGTGCACGCACTTCCTGACCTCTCTAGTGGTGCACCAAATATAATCTCTTTTCTGTCTTTTTGTGTTAATGATGAGAGCGTTGTTATCACTCCATTCAACCACCTTATTTACTCTGGTGCAGTCCTGGATCACTGGAACTATCTAGCTATCAAGCTGATGTGTTTTTAAACTTGTTATGTGCATTGTTTTATTGGTTTTATTCTTTTAATTGTTTTTTTCCTAATAAAGTTGTCTTTTCTTGTTCCCCCCCCCTGGTCCCCACACATGTAAAGCGTCTTTGAGTGTCATGAAAAGCGCTATATAAGTCCCAGATATTATTATTATTATTATTATTATTATCTAGAAGAGAAATTAAAGTTGTATCCTCTGAGTACTTTAGAATGTATTGATCTGTAGTGTCGGGCGACATTCAGACAGACATTCCTCAGTACGACGGCTGTCAGTATAAAGGGTGAAAAGTACAGCTGAGCTTACACACTCCTGGGGGGGCACCAACATTACTAGTTAACGTTGAGGAGAGGGTGGTGTTCACTTTCACCCTCTGTTACATAGTATACTGTTAACATGTCACAATAACTGGCATTCATAATAACATGAGTGTAACATTAAACAATATTTGTGTTGTGCTCAGAGTTACAAATGGATAAAATAACACAGAGGACTCACACCACCATATATGGCCGTCAGTCCGTCACGCCTCATGACGATCACAACACTGACCTCATCAAACCCTGGATAGCCATACATGGAGAAGACTGGATTATCACCTAGATCTGCATATATGGAACCGGCCAGCAACTCTACATCTGGACTCAAACCTCAAACCCTTAGATCCATAGCTGACCAGTACTGTCATTCCTGTTGATCCCTCCCCACCCGTCCTTTTGACTGATACCTGTCCGTTCCTACCTGGGCCCTAACTGGGCTGGCCTGAGGCCCCACCTAGCCTTACTAATTAGCACACATTTTTTGTCCCACTCAGCCCGAAAACATCAATTAAAAAGGTCCATATATGGGCATTCCCAGACCTGTAGTTTCAGTGCAACCTCGCCCTCACTGGTAATATTTATTATAGTATGGCATCAAGGTATTTAATAACACTGTATGTCAACAACAACTACCAATATTTACAAGTTAACCAACTTAGCAATTGAAAAAATTGAAAAAAATATGAAATTCATGAAAAAACGACATACTATAGTCCATGGTTTGGGACGGCATATTATATTATGTCATATTTTCATGATTTTGGGACACTATGTCAGAGCCAGGACTTGAACCTGCAGCCTCCTGATTACCAGGCAGGCTCTGTACCCAGTGAGCCACTGTGCATGCTGTTCTTAAAAGGCCGAATAGATAATGACAGAAGAGCCAGAGACTTGTTTCCATTGTGGTTCATAAACATTCGAGCGTCTAGAGATAAACAACAGCAAAAGAAACAATAGACAAATCTCCTGTTATTTTATTTTTTGTATTTTATTTTTGTATCAATGTTGTACTCAAAGGGAACAGCAGACTGCGATGTGGCAGGTAGCAAGTACATCAGTGACTTAGCACACTGGCTGCATGATCTGGAGATAGTGGGTTCAAACCCCACTCAAATCTTTACTTGCCAAAATCTGCCATTGACCCCCATTCTGAATTTCTCAAATTTAAAAGCACTATATTTCTAAAACTATGAAACATTTCAAAGATTCCTTTTCAGGAAAACATGTCCACCGTAAGATGAACCTAAGTAGGCTTGAATGGGGTTTCTAGGTGTAAGTATGTAGGACTAGTAGCATGCCAAAGTTTGTGCTATTGCCATTGAGAATGCATTGGGCGTTAAAGTTAAATAACTCAGAAACTACAAAAAATTTCAAAGTAAAAAGTTCCAGCATGTGTCTCCACAGTAAGCTGAATTATAAAACGTGTGAATGGAGTTTCTAGGTGAAAGTGATTTTGACGTGCCACTATCTGCCATTATAAATTTCTCACATTTAAAGCACTATATTTCTGAAACTATGAAACATTTCAAAGATTCCTTTTCAGGCAAACATGTCCACCGTAAGATGAACCTAAATAGGTTTGAATGGGGATTCTAGGTGTAAGTATGTAGGACTAGTAGCATGCCAAAGTTATAATTTTTTTCGGACGGCATACTATAGCATATCGTTTTTCGTGATTTTGGACTATTTGAAAAAAAGATGAAAATCATGAAAAAACGACATACTATAGTTCATGGCTTCGGACGGCATACTATAGCATGTCGTTTTTCATGATTTTGGAGGATTTGAAAAAAAGATGAAAATCATGAAAAAACGACATACTATAGTCCATGGTTTGGGACGGCATAATATATTTTGTCATATTTTCATGATTTTGGGACACTATGTCAGAGCCAGGACTTGAACCTGCAGCCTCCTGATTACCAGGCAGGCTCTGTACCCAGTGAGCCATTGTGCATGCTGTTCTTAAAAGGCAGAATAGATAATGACAGAAGAGCCAGAGACTTGTTTCCATTGTGGTTCATAAACATTCGAGCGTCTAGAGATAAACAACAGCAAAAGAAACAATAGACAAATCTCCTGTTATTTTATTTTTTGTATTTTATTTTTGTATCAATGTTGTACTCAAAGGGAACAGCAGACTGCATTGTGGCAGGTAGCAAGTAGATCAGTGACTTAGCACACTGGCTGCATGATCTGGAGATAGTGGGTTCAAACCCCACTCAAATCTTTACTTGCCAAAATCTGCCATTGACCCCCATTCTGAATTTCTCAAATTTGAAAGCACTATATTTCTAAAACTATGAAACATTTCAAAGATTCCTTTTCAGGCAAACATGTCCACCGTAAGATGAACCTAAGTAGGCTTGAATGGGGTTTCTAGGTGTAAGTATGTAGGACTAGTAGCATGCCAAAGTTTGTGCTATTGCCATTGAGAATGCATTGGGCGTTAAAGTTAAATAACTCAGAAACTACAAAACATTTCAAAGTAAAAAGTTCCAGCATGTGTCTCCACAGTAAGCTGAATTATAAAACGTGTGAATGGAGTTTCTAGGTGAAAGTGCTTTTTTGAAGTGACAATATCTGCCATTGAGCCCAATTGTAAAATTCTCAAATTTGAAAGCACTATATTTCTAAAACTATGAAACATTTCAAAGATTCCTTTTCAGGCAAACATGTCCACCGTAAGATGAACCTAAGTAGGCTTGAATGGGGTTTCTAGGTGTAAGTATGTAGGACTAGTAGCATGCCAAAGTTTGTGCTATTGCCATTGAGAATGCATTGGGCGTTAAAGTTAAATAACTCAGAAACTACAAAACATTTCAAAGTAAAAAGTTCCAGCATGTGTCTCCACAGTAAGCTGAATTATAAAACGTGTGAATGGAGTTTCTAGGTGAAAGTGCTTTTTTGAAGTGACAATATCTGCCATTGAGCCCCATTGTAAAATTCTCAAATTTGAAAGCACTATATTTCTAAAACTATGAAACATTTCAAATATTCCTTTTCAGGCAAACATGTCCACAGTAAGATGAACCTAAGTAGGCTTGAATGGGGTTTCTAGGTGTAAGTATGTAGGACTAGTAGCATGCCAAAGTGTGTGCTATTGCCATTGAGAATGCATTGGGCGTTAAAGTTAAATAACTCAGAAACTACAAAACATTTCAAAGTAAAAAGTTCCAGCATGTGTCTCCACAGTAAGCTGAATTATAAAACGTGTGAATGGAGTTTCTAGGTGAAAGTGCTTTTTTGAAGTGACAATATCTGCCATTGAGCCCCATTGTAAAATTCTCAAATTTGAAAGCACTATATTTCTAAAACTATGAAACATTTCAAAGATTCCTTTTCAGGCAAACATGTCCACCGTAAGATGAACCTAAGTAGGCTTGAAGGTTTCTAGGTGTAAGTATGTAGGACTAGTAGCATGCCAAAGTTTGTGCTATTGCCATTGAGAATGCATTGGGCGTTAAAGTTAAATAACTCAGAAACGACAAAACATTTCAAAGTAAAAAGTTCCAGCATGTGTCTCCACAGTAAGCTGAATTATAAAACGTGTGAATGGAGTTTCTAGGTGAAAGTGCTTTTTTGAAGTGACAATATCTGCCATTGAGCCCCATTGTAAAATTCTCAAATTTGAAAGCACTATATTTCTAAAACTATGAAACATTTCAAATATTCCTTTTCAGGCAAACATGTCCACCGTAAGATGAACCTAAGTAGGCTTGAATGGGGTTTCTAGGTGTAAGTATGTAGGACTAGTAGCATGCCAAAGTTTGTGCTATTGCCCCTGAGAATGCATTGGGCGTTAAAGTTAAATAACTCAGAAACTACAAAACATTTCAAAGTAAAAAGTTCCAGCATGTGTCTCCACAGTAAGCTGAATTATAAAACGTGTGAATGGAGTTTCTAGGTGAAAGTGCTTTTTTGAAGTGACAATATCTGCCATTGAGCCCCATTGTAAAATTCTCAAATTTGAAAGCACTATATTTCTAAAACTATGAAACATTTCAAATATTCCTTTTCAGGCAAACATGTCCACCGTAAGATGAACCTAAGTAGGCTTGAATGGGGTTTCTAGGTGTAAGTATGTAGGACTAGTAGCATGCCAAAGTGTGTGCTATTGCCATTGAGAATGCATTGGGCATTAAAGTTAAATAACTCAGAAACTACAAAACATTTCAAAGTAAAAAGTTCCAGCATGTGTCTCCACAGTAAGCTGAATTATAAAACGTGTGAATGGAGTTTCTAGGTGAAAGTGCTTTTTTGAAGTGACAATATCTGCCATTGAGCCCCATTGTAAAATTCTCAAATTTGAAAGCACTATATTTCTAAAACTATGAAACATTTCAAAGATTCCTTTTCAGGCAAACATGTCCACCGTAAGATGAACCTAAGTAGGCTTGAATGGGGTTTCTAGGTGTAAGTATGTAGGACTAGTAGCATGCCAAAGTTTGTGCTATTGCCATTGAGAATGCATTGGGCGTTAAAGTTAAATAACTCAGAAACTACAAAACATTTCAAAGTAAAAAGTTCCAGCATGTGTCTCCACAGTAAGCTGAATTATAAAACGTGTGAATGGAGTTTCTAGGTGAAAGTGCTTTTTTGAAGTGACAATATCTGCCATTGAGCCCCATTGTAAAATTCTCAAATTTGAAAGCACTATATTTCTAAAACTATGAAACATTTCAAAGATTCCTTTTCAGGCAAACATGTCCACCGTAAGATGAACCTAAGTAGGCTTGAATGGGGTTTCTAGGTGTAAGTATGTAGGACTAGTAGCATGCCAAAGTTTGTGCTATTGCCATTGAGAATGCATTGGGCGTTAAAGTTAAATAACTCAGAAACTACAAAACATTTCAAAGTAAAAAGTTCCAGCATGTGTCTCCACAGTAAGTTGAATTATAAAACGTGTGAATGGAGTTTCTAGGTGAAAGTGCTTTTTTGAAGTGACAATATCTGCCATTGAGCCCCATTGTAAAATTCTCAAATTTGAAAGCACTATATTTCTAAAACTATGAAACATTTCAAATATTCCTTTTCAGGCAAACATGTCCACCGTAAGATGAACCTAAGTAGGCTTGAATGGGGTTTCTAGGTGTAAGTATGTAGGACTAGTAGCATGCCAAAGTTTTAATTTTTTTCGGACGGCATACTATAGCATGTCGTTTTTCGTGATTTTGGACTATTTGAAAAAAAGATGAAAATCATGAAAAAACGACATACTATAGTTCATGGCTTCGGACGGCATACTATAGCATGTCGTTTTTCATGATTTTGGAGGATTTGAAAAAAAGATGAAAATCATGAAAAAACGACATACTATAGTCCATGGTTTGGGACGGCATAATATATTATGTCATATTTTCATGATTTTGGGACACTATGTCAGAGCCAGGACTTGAACCTGCAGCCTCCTGATTACCAGGCAGGCTCTGTACCCAGTGAGCCATTGTGCATGCTGTTCTTAAAAGGCAGAATAGATAATGACAGAAGAGCCAGAGACTTGTTTCCATTGTTGTTCATAAACATTCGAGCGTCTAGAGATAAACAACAGCAAAAGAAACAATAGACAAATCTCCTGTTATTTTATTTTTTGTATTTTATTTTTGTATCAATGTTGTACTCAAAGGGAACAGCAGACTGCATTGTGGCAGATAGCAAGTAGATCAGTGACTTAGCACACTGGCTGCATGATCTGGAGATAGTGGGTTCAAACCCCACTCAAATCTTTACTTGCCAAAATCTGCCATTGACCCCCATTCTGAATTTCTCAAATTTGAAAGCACTATATTTCTAAAACTATGAAACATTTCCAAGATTCCTTTTCAGGCAAACATGTCCACCGTAAGATGAACCTAAGTAGGCTTGAATGGGGTTTCTAGGTGTAAGTATGTAGGACTAGTAGCATGCCAAAGTTTGTGCTATTGCCATTGAGAATGCATTGGGCGTTAAAGTTAAATAACTCAGAAACTACAAAACATTTCAAAGTAAAAAGTTCCAGCATGTGTCTCCACAGTAAGCTGAATTATAAAACGTGTGAATGGAGTTTCTAGGTGAAAGTGCTTTTTTGAAGTGACAATATCTGCCATTGAGCCCCATTGTAAAATTCTCAAATTTGAAAGCACTATATTTCTAAAACTATGAAACATTTCAAATATTCCTTTTCAGGCAAACATGTCCACCGTAAGATGAACCTAAGTAGGCTTGAATGGGGTTTCTAGGTGTAAGTATGTAGGACTAGTAGCATGCCAAAGTTTGTGCTATTGCCATTGAGAATGCATTGGGCGTTAAAGTTAAATAACTCAGAAACTACAAAACATTTCAAAGTAAAAAGTTCCAGCATGTGTCTCCACAGTAAGCTGAATTATAAAACGTGTGAATGGAGTTTCTAGGTGAAAGTGCTTTTTTGAAGTGACAATATCTGCCATTGAGCCCCATTGTAAAATTCTCAAATTTGAAAGCACTACATTTCTAAAACTATGAAACATTTCAAAGATTCCTTTTCAGGCAAACATGTCCACCGTAAGATGAACCTAAGTAGGCTTGAATGGGGTTTCTAGGTGTAAGTATGTAGGACTAGTAGCATGCCAAAGTTTGTGCTATTGCCATTGAGAATGCATTGGGCGTTAAAGTTAAATAACTCAGAAACTACAAAACATTTCAAAGTAAAAAGTTCCAGCATGTGTATCCACAGTAAGCTGAATTATAAAACGTGTGAATGGAGTTTCTAGGTGAAAGTGATTTTGACGTGCCACTATCTGCCATTATAAATTTCTCACATTTAAAGCACTATATTTCTAAAACTATTATACATTTCAAAGATTCCTTTTCAGGCAAACATGTCCACCGTAAGATGAACCTAAATAGGTTTGAATGGGGATTCTAGGTGTAAGTATGTAGGACTAGTAGCATGCCAAAGTTATACTTTTTTTCGGACGGCATACTATAGCATGTCGTTTTTCGTGATTTTGGACTATTTGAAAAAAAGATGAAAATCATGAAAAAACGACATACTATAGTTCATGGCTTCGGACGGCATACTATAGCATGTCGTTTTTCATGATTTTGGAGGATTTGAAAAAAAGATGAAAATCATGAAAAAACGACATACTATAGTCCATGGTTTGGGACGGCATAATATATTATGTCATATTTTCATGATTTTGGGACACTATGTCAGAGCCAGGACTTGAACCTGCAGCCTCCTGATTACCATGCAGGCTCTGTACCCAGTGAGCCATTGTGCATGCTGTTCTTAAAAAGGCTGAATAGATAATGACAGAAGAGCCAGAGACTTGTTTCCATTGTGGTTCATAAACATTCGAGCGTCCAGAGATAAACAACAGCAAAAGAAACAATAGACAAATCTCCTGTTATTTTATTTTTTGTATTTTATTTTTGTATCAATGTTGTACTCAAAGGGAACAGCAGACTGCATTGTGGCAGGTAGCAAGTAGATCAGTGACTTAGCACACTGGCTGCATGATCTGGAGATAGTGGGTTCAAACCCCACTCAAATCTTTACCTGCCAAAATCTGCCATTGACCCCCATTCTGAATTTCTCAAATTTGAAAGCACTATATTTCTAAAACTATGAAACATTTCAAAGATTCCTTTTCAGGCAAACATGTCCACCGTAAGATGAACCTAAGTAGGCTTGAATGGGGTTTCTAGGTGTAAGTATGGAGGACTAGTAGCATGCCAAAGTTTGTGCTATTGCCATTGAGAATGCATTGGGCGTTAAAGTTAAATAACTCAGAAACTACAAAACATTTCAAAGTAAAAAGTTCCAGCATGTGTCTCCACAGTAAGCTGAATTATAAAACGTGTGAATGGAGTTTCTAGGTGAAAGTGCTTTTTTGAAGTGACAATATCTGCCATTGAGCCCCATTGTAAAATTCTCAAATTTGAAAGCACTATATTTCTAAAACTATGAAACATTTCAAAGATTCCTTTTCAGGCAAACATGTCCACCGTAAGATGAACCTAAGTAGGCTTGAAGGTTTCTAGGTGTAAGTATGTAGGACTAGTAGCATGCCAAAGTTTGTGCTATTGCCATTGAGAATGCATTGGGCGTTAAAGTTAAATAACTCAGAAACTACAAAACATTTCAAAGTAAAAAGTTCCAGCATGTGTCTCCACAGTAAGCTGAATTATAAAACGTGTGAATGGAGTTTCTAGGTGAAAGTGCTTTTTTGAAGTGACAATATCTGCCATTGAGCCCCATTGTAAAATTCTCAAATTTGAAAGCACTATATTTCTAAAACTATGAAACATTTCAAATATTCCTTTTCAGGCAAACATGTCCACCGTAAGATGAACCTAAGTAGGCTTGAATGGGGTTTCTAGGTGTAAGTATGTAGGACTAGTAGCATGCCAAAGTTTGTGCTATTGCCCCTGAGAATGCATTGGGCGTTAAAGTTAAATAACTCAGAAACTACAAAACATTTCAAAGTAAAAAGTTCCAGCATGTGTCTCCACAGTAAGCTGAATTATAAAACGTGTGAATGGAGTTTCTAGGTGAAAGTGCTTTTTTGAAGTGACAATATCTGCCATTGAGCCCCATTGTAAAATTCTCAAATTTGAAAGCACTATATTTCTAAAACTATGAAACATTTCAAATATTCCTTTTCAGGCAAACATGTCCACCGTAAGATGAACCTAAGTAGGCTTGAATGGGGTTTCTAGGTGTAAGTATGTAGGACTAGTAGCATGCCAAAGTGTGTGCTATTGCCATTGAGAATGCATTGGGCATTAAAGTTAAATAACTCAGAAACTACAAAACATTTCAAAGTAAAAAGTTCCAGCATGTGTCTCCACAGTAAGCTGAATTATAAAACGTGTGAATGGAGTTTCTAGGTGAAAGTGCTTTTTTGAAGTGACAATATCTGCCATTGAGCCCCATTGTAAAATTCTCAAATTTGAAAGCACTATATTTCTAAAACTATGAAACATTTCAAAGATTCCTTTTCAGGCAAACATGTCCACCGTAAGATGAACCTAAGTAGGCTTGAATGGGGTTTCTAGGTGTAAGTATGTAGGACTAGTAGCATGCCAAAGTTTGTGCTATTGCCATTGAGAATGCATTGGGCGTTAAAGTTAAATAACTCAGAAACTACAAAACATTTCAAAGTAAAAAGTTCCAGCATGTGTCTCCACAGTAAGCTGAATTATAAAACGTGTGAATGGAGTTTCTAGGTGAAAGTGCTTTTTTGAAGTGACAATATCTGCCATTGAGCCCCATTGTAAAATTCTCAAATTTGAAAGCACTATATTTCTAAAACTATGAAACATTTCAAAGATTCCTTTTCAGGCAAACATGTCCACCGTAAGATGAACCTAAGTAGGCTTGAATGGGGTTTCTAGGTGTAAGTATGTAGGACTAGTAGCATGCCAAAGTTTGTGCTATTGCCATTGAGAATGCATTGGGCGTTAAAGTTAAATAACTCAGAAACTACAAAACATTTCAAAGTAAAAAGTTCCAGCATGTGTCTCCACAGTAAGTTGAATTATAAAACGTGTGAATGGAGTTTCTAGGTGAAAGTGCTTTTTTGAAGTGACAATATCTGCCATTGAGCCCCATTGTAAAATTCTCAAATTTGAAAGCACTATATTTCTAAAACTATGAAACATTTCAAATATTCCTTTTCAGGCAAACATGTCCACCGTAAGATGAACCTAAGTAGGCTTGAATGGGGTTTCTAGGTGTAAGTATGTAGGACTAGTAGCATGCCAAAGTTTTAATTTTTTTCGGACGGCATACTATAGCATGTCGTTTTTCGTGATTTTGGACTATTTGAAAAAAAGATGAAAATCATGAAAAAACGACATACTATAGTTCATGGCTTCGGACGGCATACTATAGCATGTCGTTTTTCATGATTTTGGAGGATTTGAAAAAAAGATGAAAATCATGAAAAAACGACATACTATAGTCCATGGTTTGGGACGGCATAATATATTATGTCATATTTTCATGATTTTGGGACACTATGTCAGAGCCAGGACTTGAACCTGCAGCCTCCTGATTACCAGGCAGGCTCTGTACCCAGTGAGCCATTGTGCATGCTGTTCTTAAAAGGCAGAATAGATAATGACAGAAGAGCCAGAGACTTGTTTCCATTGTTGTTCATAAACATTCGAGCGTCTAGAGATAAACAACAGCAAAAGAAACAATAGACAAATCTCCTGTTATTTTATTTTTTGTATTTTATTTTTGTATCAATGTTGTACTCAAAGGGAACAGCAGACTGCATTGTGGCAGATAGCAAGTAGATCAGTGACTTAGCACACTGGCTGCATGATCTGGAGATAGTGGGTTCAAACCCCACTCAAATCTTTACTTGCCAAAATCTGCCATTGACCCCCATTCTGAATTTCTCAAATTTGAAAGCACTATATTTCTAAAACTATGAAACATTTCAAAGATTCCTTTTCAGGCAAACATGTCCACCGTAAGATGAACCTAAGTAGGCTTGAATGGGGTTTCTAGGTGTAAGTATGTAGGACTAGTAGCATGCCAAAGTTTGTGCTATTGCCATTGAGAATGCATTGGGCGTTAAAGTTAAATAACTCAGAAACTACGAAACATTTCAAAGTAAAAAGTTCCAGCATGTGTCTCCACAGTAAGCTGAATTATAAAACGTGTGAATGGAGTTTCTAGGTGAAAGTGCTTTTTTGAAGTGACAATATCTGCCATTGAGCCCCATTGTAAAATTCTCAAATTTGAAAGCACTATATTTCTAAAACTATGAAACATTTCAAATATTCCTTTTCAGGCAAACATGTCCACCGTAAGATGAACCTAAGTAGGCTTGAATGGGGTTTCTAGGTGTAAGTATGTAGGACTAGTAGCATGCCAAAGTTTGTGCTATTGCCATTGAGAATGCATTGGGCGTTAAAGTTAAATAACTCAGAAACTACAAAACATTTCAAAGTAAAAAGTTCCAGCATGTGTCTCCACAGTAAGCTGAATTATAAAACGTGTGAATGGAGTTTCTAGGTGAAAGTGCTTTTTTGAAGTGACAATATCTGCCATTGAGCCCCATTGTAAAATTCTCAAATTTGAAAGCACTACATTTCTAAAACTATGAAACATTTCAAAGATTCCTTTTCAGGCAAACATGTCCACCGTAAGATGAACCTAAGTAGGCTTGAATGGGGTTTCTAGGTGTAAGTATGTAGGACTAGTAGCATGCCAAAGTTTGTGCTATTGCCATTGAGAATGCATTGGGCGTTAAAGTTAAATAACTCAGAAACTACAAAACATTTCAAAGTAAAAAGTTCCAGCATGTGTATCCACAGTAAGCTGAATTATAAAACGTGTGAATGGAGTTTCTAGGTGAAAGTGATTTTGACGTGCCACTATCTGCCATTATAAATTTCTCACATTTAAAGCACTATATTTCTAAAACTATTATACATTTCAAAGATTCCTTTTCAGGCAAACATGTCCACCGTAAGATGAACCTAAATAGGTTTGAATGGGGATTCTAGGTGTAAGTATGTAGGACTAGTAGCATGCCAAAGTTATACTTTTTTTCGGACGGCATACTATAGCATGTCGTTTTTCGTGATTTTGGACTATTTGAAAAAAAGATGAAAATCATGAAAAAACGACATACTATAGTTCATGGCTTCGGACGGCATACTATAGCATGTCGTTTTTCATGATTTTGGAGGATTTGAAAAAAAGATGAAAATCATGAAAAAACGACATACTATAGTCCATGGTTTGGGACGGCATAATATATTATGTCATATTTTCATGATTTTGGGACACTATGTCAGAGCCAGGACTTGAACCTGCAGCCTCCTGATTACCATGCAGGCTCTGTACCCAGTGAGCCATTGTGCATGCTGTTCTTAAAAAGGCTGAATAGAAAATGACAGAAGAGCCAGAGACTTGTTTCCATTGTGGTTCATAAACATTCGAGCGTCCAGAGATAAACAACAGCAAAAGAAACAATAGACAAATCTCCTGTTATTTTATTTTTTGTATTTTATTTTTGTATCAATGTTGTACTCAAAGGGAACAGCAGACTGCATTGTGGCAGGTAGCAAGTAGATCAGTGACTTAGCACACTGGCTGCATGATCTGGAGATAGTGGGTTCAAACCCCACTCAAATCTTTACTTGCCAAAATCTGCCATTGACCCCCATTCTGAATTTCTCAAATTTGAAAGCACTATATTTCTAAAACTATGAAACATTTCAAAGATTCCTTTTCAGGCAAACATGTCCACCGTAAGATGAACCTAAGTAGGCTTGAATGGGGTTTCTAGGTGTAAGTATGGAGGACTAGTAGCATGCCAAAGTTTGTGCTATTGCCATTGAGAATGCATTGGGCGTTAAAGTTAAATAACTCAGAAACTACAAAACATTTCAAAGTAAAAAGTTCCAGCATGTGTCTCCACAGTAAGCTGAATTATAAAACGTGTGAATGGAGTTTCTAGGTGAAAGTGCTTTTTTGAAGTGACAATATCTGCCATTGAGCCCCATTGTAAAATTCTCAAATTTGAAAGCACTATATTTCTAAAACTATGAAACATTTCAAATATTCCTTTTCAGGCAAACATGTCCACCGTAAGATGAACCTAAGTAGGCTTGAATGGGGTTTCTAGGTGTAAGTATGTAGGACTAGTAGCATGCCAAAGTGTGTGCTATTGCCATTGAGAATGCATTGGGCATTAAAGTTAAATAACTCAGAAACTACAAAACATTTCAAAGTAAAAAGTTCCAGCATGTGTCTCCACAGTAAGCTGAATTATAAAACGTGTGAATGGAGTTTCTAGGTGAAAGTGCTTTTTTGAAGTGACAATATCTGCCATTGAGCCCCATTGTAAAATTCTCAAATTTGAAAGCACTATATTTCTAAAACTATGAAACATTTCAAAGATTCCTTTTCAGGCAAACATGTCCACCGTAAGATGAACCTAAGTAGGCTTGAATGGGGTTTCTAGGTGTAAGTATGTAGGACTAGTAGCATGCCAAAGTTTGTGCTATTGCCATTGAGAATGCATTGGGCGTTAAAGTTAAATAACTCAGAAACTACAAAACATTTCAAAGTAAAAAGTTCCAGCATGTGTCTCCACAGTAAGCTGAATTATAAAACGTGTGAATGGAGTTTCTAGGTGAAAGTGCTTTTTTGAAGTGACAATATCTGCCATTGAGCCCCATTGTAAAATTCTCAAATTTGAAAGCACTATATTTCTAAAACTATGAAACATTTCAAAGATTCCTTTTCAGGCAAACATGTCCACCGTAAGATGAACCTAAGTAGGCTTGAATGGGGTTTCTAGGTGTAAGTATGTAGGACTAGTAGCATGCCAAAGTTTGTGCTATTGCCATTGAGAATGCATTGGGCGTTAAAGTTAAATAACTCAGAAACTACAAAACATTTCAAAGTAAAAAGTTCCAGCATGTGTCTCCACAGTAAGTTGAATTATAAAACGTGTGAATGGAGTTTCTAGGTGAAAGTGCTTTTTTGAAGTGACAATATCTGCCATTGAGCCCCATTGTAAAATTCTCAAATTTGAAAGCACTATATTTCTAAAACTATGAAACATTTCAAATATTCCTTTTCAGGCAAACATGTCCACCGTAAGATGAACCTAAGTAGGCTTGAATGGGGTTTCTAGGTGTAAGTATGTAGGACTAGTAGCATGCCAAAGTTTTAATTTTTTTCGGACGGCATACTATAGCATGTCGTTTTTCGTGATTTTGGACTATTTGAAAAAAAGATGAAAATCATGAAAAAACGACATACTATAGTTCATGGCTTCGGACGGCATACTATAGCATGTCGTTTTTCATGATTTTGGAGGATTTGAAAAAAAGATGAAAATCATGAAAAAACGACATACTATAGTCCATGGTTTGGGACGGCATAATATATTATGTCATATTTTCATGATTTTGGGACACTATGTCAGAGCCAGGACTTGAACCTGCAGCCTCCTGATTACCAGGCAGGCTCTGTACCCAGTGAGCCATTGTGCATGCTGTTCTTAAAAGGCAGAATAGATAATGACAGAAGAGCCAGAGACTTGTTTCCATTGTTGTTCATAAACATTCGAGCGTCTAGAGATAAACAACAGCAAAAGAAACAATAGACAAATCTCCTGTTATTTTATTTTTTGTATTTTATTTTTGTATCAATGTTGTACTCAAAGGGAACAGCAGACTGCATTGTGGCAGATAGCAAGTAGATCAGTGACTTAGCACACTGGCTGCATGATCTGGAGATAGTGGGTTCAAACCCCACTCAAATCTTTACTTGCCAAAATCTGCCATTGACCCCCATTCTGAATTTCTCAAATTTGAAAGCACTATATTTCTAAAACTATGAAACATTTCAAAGATTCCTTTTCAGGCAAACATGTCCACCGTAAGATGAACCTAAGTAGGCTTGAATGGGGTTTCTAGGTGTAAGTATGTAGGACTAGTAGCATGCCAAAGTTTGTGCTATTGCCATTGAGAATGCATTGGGCGTTAAAGTTAAATAACTCAGAAACTACGAAACATTTCAAAGTAAAAAGTTCCAGCATGTGTCTCCACAGTAAGCTGAATTATAAAACGTGTGAATGGAGTTTCTAGGTGAAAGTGCTTTTTTGAAGTGACAATATCTGCCATTGAGCCCCATTGTAAAATTCTCAAATTTGAAAGCACTATATTTCTAAAACTATGAAACATTTCAAAGATTCCTTTTCAGGCAAACATGTCCACCGTAAGATGAACCTAAGTAGGCTTGAATGGGGTTTCTAGGTGTAAGTATGTAGGACTAGTAGCATGCCAAAGTTTGTGCTATTGCCATTGAGAATGCATTGGGCGTTAAAGTTAAATAACTCAGAAACTACAAAACATTTCAAAGTAAAAAGTTCCTGCATGTGTCTCCACAGTAAGCTGAATTATAAAACGTGTGAATGGAGTTTCTAGGTGAAAGTGATTTTGACGTGCCACTATCTGCCATTATAAATTTCTCACATTTAAAGCACTATATTTCTAAAACTATGAAACATTTCAAAGATTCCTTTTCAGGCAAACATGTCCACCGTAAGATGAACCTAAGTAGGCTTGAATGGGGTTTCTAGGTGTAAGTATGTAGGACTAGTAGCATGCCAAAGTTTGTGCTATTGCCATTGAGAATGCATTGGGCGTTAAAGTTAAATAACTCAGAAACTACAAAACATTTCAAAGTAAAAAGTTCCAGCATGTGTCTCCACAGTAAGCTGAATTATAAAACGTGTGAATGGAGTTTCTAGGTGAAAGTGCTTTTTTGAAGTGACAATATCTGCCATTGAGCCCCATTGTAAAATTCTCAAATTTGAAAGCACTATATTTCTAAAACTAGAAAACATTTCAAAGATTCCTTTTCAGGCAAACATGTCCACCGTAAGATGAACCTAAGTAGGCTTGAATGGGGTTTCTAGGTGTAAGTATGTAGGACTAGTAGCATGCCAAAGTTTGTGCTATTGCCATTGAGAATGCATTGGGCGTTAAAGTTAAATAACTCAGAAACTACAAAACATTTCAAAGTAAAAAGTTCCTGCATGTGTCTCCACAGTAAGCTGAATTATAAAACGTGTGAATGGAGTTTCTAGGTGAAAGTGATTTTGACGTGCCACTATCTGCCATTATAAATTTCTCACATTTAAAGCACTATATTTCTAAAACTATGAAACATTTCAAAGATTCCTTTTCAGGCAAACATGTCCACCGTAAGATGAACCTAAGTAGGCTTGAATGGGGTTTCTAGGTGTAAGTATGTAGGACTAGTAGCATGCCAAAGTTTGTGCTATTGCCATTGAGAATGCATTGGGCGTTAAAGTTAAATAACTCAGAAACTACAAAACATTTCAAAGTAAAAAGTTCCAGCATGTGTCTCCACAGTAAGCTGAATTATAAAACGTGTGAATGGAGTTTCTAGGTGAAAGTGCTTTTTTGAAGTGACAATATCTGCCATTGAGCCCCATTGTAAAATTCTCAAATTTGAAAGCACTATATTTCTAAAACTATGAAACATTTCAAATATTCCTTTTCAGGCAAACATGTCCACAGTAAGATGAACCTAAGTAGGCTTGAATGGGGTTTCTAGGTGTAAGTATGTAGGACTAGTAGCATGCCAAAGTGTGTGCTATTGCCATTGAGAATGCATTGGGCGTTAAAGTTAAATAACTCAGAAACTACAAAACATTTCAAAGTAAAAAGTTCCAGCATGTGTCTCCACAGTAAGCTGAATTATAAAACGTGTGAATGGAGTTTCTAGGTGAAAGTGCTTTTTTGAAGTGACAATATCTGCCATTGAGCCCCATTGTAAAATTCTCAAATTTGAAAGCACTATATTTCTAAAACTATGAAACATTTCAAAGATTCCTTTTCAGGCAAACATGTCCACCGTAAGATGAACCTAAGTAGGCTTGAATGGGGTTTCTAGGTGTAAGTATGTAGGACTAGTAGCATGCCAAAGTTTGTGCTATTGCCATTGAGAATGCATTGGGCGTTAAAGTTAAATAACTCAGAAACTACAAAACATTTCAAAGTAAAAAGTTCCAGCATGTGTCTCCACAGTAAGCTGAATTATAAAACGTGTGAATGGAGTTTCTAGGTGAAAGTGCTTTTTTGAAGTGACAATATCTGCCATTGAGCCCCATTGTAAAATTCTCAAATTTGAAAGCACTATATTTCTAAAACTATGAAACATTTCAAAGATTCCTTTTCAGGCAAACATGTCCACCGTAAGATGAACCTAAGTAGGCTTGAATGGGGTTTCTAGGTGTAAGTATGTAGGACTAGTAGCATGCCAAAGTTTGTGCTATTGCCATTGAGAATGCATTGGGCGTTAAAGTTAAATAACTCAGAAACTACAAAACATTTCAAAGTAAAAAGTTCCAGCATGTGTCTCCACAGTAAGTTGAATTATAAAACGTGTGAATGGAGTTTCTAGGTGAAAGTGCTTTTTTGAAGTGACAATATCTGCCATTGAGCCCCATTGTAAAATTCTCAAATTTGAAAGCACTATATTTCTAAAACTATGAAACATTTCAAATATTCCTTTTCAGGCAAACATGTCCACCGTAAGATGAACCTAAGTAGGCTTGAATGGGGTTTCTAGGTGTAAGTATGTAGGACTAGTAGCATGCCAAAGTTTTAATTTTTTTCGGACGGCATACTATAGCATGTCGTTTTTCGTGATTTTGGACTATTTGAAAAAAAGATGAAAATCATGAAAAAACGACATACTATAGTTCATGGCTTCGGACGGCATACTATAGCATGTCGTTTTTCATGATTTTGGAGGATTTGAAAAAAAGATGAAAATCATGAAAAAACGACATACTATAGTCCATGGTTTGGGACGGCATAATATATTATGTCATATTTTCATGATTTTGGGACACTATGTCAGAGCCAGGACTTGAACCTGCAGCCTCCTGATTACCAGGCAGGCTCTGTACCCAGTGAGCCATTGTGCATGCTGTTCTTAAAAGGCAGAATAGATAATGACAGAAGAGCCAGAGACTTGTTTCCATTGTTGTTCATAAACATTCGAGCGTCTAGAGATAAACAACAGCAAAAGAAACAATAGACAAATCTCCTGTTATTTTATTTTTTGTATTTTATTTTTGTATCAATGTTGTACTCAAAGGGAACAGCAGACTGCATTGTGGCAGATAGCAAGTAGATCAGTGACTTAGCACACTGGCTGCATGATCTGGAGATAGTGGGTTCAAACCCCACTCAAATCTTTACTTGCCAAAATCTGCCATTGACCCCCATTCTGAATTTCTCAAATTTGAAAGCACTATATTTCTAAAACTATGAAACATTTCAAAGATTCCTTTTCAGGCAAACATGTCCACCGTAAGATGAACCTAAGTAGGCTTGAATGGGGTTTCTAGGTGTAAGTATGTAGGACTAGTAGCATGCCAAAGTTTGTGCTATTGCCATTGAGAATGCATTGGGCGTTAAAGTTAAATAACTCAGAAACTACGAAACATTTCAAAGTAAAAAGTTCCAGCATGTGTCTCCACAGTAAGCTGAATTATAAAACGTGTGAATGGAGTTTCTAGGTGAAAGTGCTTTTTTGAAGTGACAATATCTGCCATTGAGCCCCATTGTAAAATTCTCAAATTTGAAAGCACTATATTTCTAAAACTAGGAAACATTTCAAAGATTCCTTTTCAGGCAAACATGTCCACCGTAAGATGAACCTAAGTAGGCTTGAATGGGGTTTCTAGGTGTAAGTATGTAGGACTAGTAGCATGCCAAAGTTTGTGCTATTGCCATTGAGAATGCATTGGGCGTTAAAGTTAAAAAACTCAGAAACTACAAAACATTTCAAAGTAAAAAGTTCCTGCATGTGTCTCCACAGTAAGCTGAATTATAAAACGTGTGAATGGAGTTTCTAGGTGAAAGTGATTTTGACGTGCCACTATCTGCCATTATAAATTTCTCACATTTAAAGCACTATATTTCTAAAACTATGAAACATTTCAAAGATTCCTTTTCAGGCAAACATGTCCACCGTAAGATGAACCTAAGTAGGCTTGAATGGGGTTTCTAGGTGTAAGTATGTAGGACTAGTAGCATGCCAAAGTTTGTGCTATTGCCATTGAGAATGCATTGGGCGTTAAAGTTAAATAACTCAGAAACTACAAAACATTTCAAAGTAAAAAGTTCCAGCATGTGTCTCCACAGTAAGCTGAATTATAAAACGTGTGAATGGAGTTTCTAGGTGAAAGTGCTTTTTTGAAGTGACAATATCTGCCATTGAGCCCCATTGTAAAATTCTCAAATTTGAAAGCACTATATTTCTAAAACTATGAAACATTTCAAATATTCCTTTTCAGGCAAACATGTCCACAGTAAGATGAACCTAAGTAGGCTTGAATGGGGTTTCTAGGTGTAAGTATGTAGGACTAGTAGCATGCCAAAGTGTGTGCTATTGCCATTGAGAATGCATTGGGCGTTAAAGTTAAATAACTCAGAAACTACAAAACATTTCAAAGTAAAAAGTTCCAGCATGTGTCTCCACAGTAAGCTGAATTATAAAACGTGTGAATGGAGTTTCTAGGTGAAAGTGCTTTTTTGAAGTGACAATATCTGCCATTGAGCCCCATTGTAAAATTCTCAAATTTGAAAGCACTATATTTCTAAAACTATGAAACATTTCAAAGATTCCTTTTCAGGCAAACATGTCCACCGTAAGATGAACCTAAGTAGGCTTGAATGGGGTTTCTAGGTGTAAGTATGTAGGACTAGTAGCATGCCAAAGTTTGTGCTATTGCCATTGAGAATGCATTGGGCGTTAAAGTTAAATAACTCAGAAACTACAAAACATTTCAAAGTAAAAAGTTCCAGCATGTGTCTCCACAGTAAGTTGAATTATAAAACGTGTGAATGGAGTTTCTAGGTGAAAGTGCTTTTTTGAAGTGACAATATCTGCCATTGAGCCCCATTGTAAAATTCTCAAATTTGAAAGCACTATATTTCTAAAACTATGAAACATTTCAAATATTCCTTTTCAGGCAAACATGTCCACCGTAAGATGAACCTAAGTAGGCTTGAATGGGGTTTCTAGGTGTAAGTATGTAGGACTAGTAGCATGCCAAAGTTTTAATTTTTTTCGGACGGCATACTATAGCATGTCGTTTTTCGTGATTTTGGACTATTTGAAAAAAAGATGAAAATCATGAAAAAACGACATACTATAGTTCATGGCTTCGGACGGCATACTATAGCATGTCGTTTTTCATGATTTTGGAGGATTTGAAAAAAAGATGAAAATCATGAAAAAACGACATACTATAGTCCATGGTTTGGGACGGCATAATATATTATGTCATATTTTCATGATTTTGGGACACTATGTCAGAGCCAGGACTTGAACCTGCAGCCTCCTGATTACCAGGCAGGCTCTGTACCCAGTGAGCCATTGTGCATGCTGTTCTTAAAAGGCAGAATAGATAATGACAGAAGAGCCAGAGACTTGTTTCCATTGTTGTTCATAAACATTCGAGCGTCTAGAGATAAACAACAGCAAAAGAAACAATAGACAAATCTCCTGTTATTTTATTTTTTGTATTTTATTTTTGTATCAATGTTGTACTCAAAGGGAACAGCAGACTGCATTGTGGCAGATAGCAAGTAGATCAGTGACTTAGCACACTGGCTGCATGATCTGGAGATAGTGGGTTCAAACCCCACTCAAATCTTTACTTGCCAAAATCTGCCATTGACCCCCATTCTGAATTTCTCAAATTTGAAAGCACTATATTTCTAAAACTATGAAACATTTCAAAGATTCCTTTTCAGGCAAACATGTCCACCGTAAGATGAACCTAAGTAGGCTTGAATGGGGTTTCTAGGTGTAAGTATGTAGGACTAGTAGCATGCCAAAGTTTGTGCTATTGCCATTGAGAATGCATTGGGCGTTAAAGTTAAATAACTCAGAAACTACAAAACATTTCAAAGTAAAAAGTTCCAGCATGTGTCTCCACAGTAAGCTGAATTATAAAACGTGTGAATGGAGTTTCTAGGTGAAAGTGCTTTTTTGAAGTGACAATATCTGCCATTGAGCCCCATTGTAAAATTCTCAAATTTGAAAGCACTATATTTCTAAAACTATGAAACATTTCAAATATTCCTTTTCAGGCAAACATGTCCACCGTAAGATGAACCTAAGTAGGCTTGAATGGGGTTTCTAGGTGTAAGTATGTAGGACTAGTAGCATGCCAAAGTTTGTGCTATTGCCATTGAGAATGCATTGGGCGTTAAAGTTAAATAACTCAGAAACTACAAAACATTTCAAAGTAAAAAGTTCCAGCATGTGTCTCCACAGTAAGCTGAATTATAAAACGTGTGAATGGAGTTTCTAGGTGAAAGTGCTTTTTTGAAGTGACAATATCTGCCATTGAGCCCCATTGTAAAATTCTCAAATTTGAAAGCACTACATTTCTAAAACTATGAAACATTTCAAAGATTCCTTTTCAGGCAAACATGTCCACCGTAAGATGAACCTAAGTAGGCTTGAATGGGGTTTCTAGGTGTAAGTATGTAGGACTAGTAGCATGCCAAAGTTTGTGCTATTGCCATTGAGAATGCATTGGGCGTTAAAGTTAAATAACTCAGAAACTACAAAACATTTCAAAGTAAAAAGTTCCAGCATGTGTATCCACAGTAAGCTGAATTATAAAACGTGTGAATGGAGTTTCTAGGTGAAAGTGATTTTGACGTGCCACTATCTGCCATTATAAATTTCTCACATTTAAAGCACTATATTTCTAAAACTATTATACATTTCAAAGATTCCTTTTCAGGCAAACATGTCCACCGTAAGATGAACCTAAATAGGTTTGAATGGGGATTCTAGGTGTAAGTATGTAGGACTAGTAGCATGCCAAAGTTATACTTTTTTTCGGACGGCATACTATAGCATGTCGTTTTTCGTGATTTTGGACTATTTGAAAAAAAGATGAAAATCATGAAAAAACGACATACTATAGTTCATGGCTTCGGACGGCATACTATAGCATGTCGTTTTTCATGATTTTGGAGGATTTGAAAAAAAGATGAAAATCATGAAAAAACGACATACTATAGTCCATGGTTTGGGACGGCATAATATATTATGTCATATTTTCATGATTTTGGGACACTATGTCAGAGCCAGGACTTGAACCTGCAGCCTCCTGATTACCATGCAGGCTCTGTACCCAGTGAGCCATTGTGCATGCTGTTCTTAAAAAGGCTGAATAGATAATGACAGAAGAGCCAGAGACTTGTTTCCATTGTGGTTCATAAACATTCGAGCGTCCAGAGATAAACAACAGCAAAAGAAACAATAGACAAATCTCCTGTTATTTTATTTTTTGTATTTTATTTTTGTATCAATGTTGTACTCAAAGGGAACAGCAGACTGCATTGTGGCAGGTAGCAAGTAGATCAGTGACTTAGCACACTGGCTGCATGATCTGGAGATAGTGGGTTCAAACCCCACTCAAATCTTTACTTGCCAAAATCTGCCATTGACCCCCATTCTGAATTTCTCAAATTTGAAAGCACTATATTTCTAAAACTATGAAACATTTCAAAGATTCCTTTTCAGGCAAACATGTCCACCGTAAGATGAACCTAAGTAGGCTTGAATGGGGTTTCTAGGTGTAAGTATGGAGGACTAGTAGCATGCCAAAGTTTGTGCTATTGCCATTGAGAATGCATTGGGCGTTAAAGTTAAATAACTCAGAAACTACAAAACATTTCAAAGTAAAAAGTTCCAGCATGTGTCTCCACAGTAAGCTGAATTATAAAACGTGTGAATGGAGTTTCTAGGTGAAAGTGCTTTTTTGAAGTGACAATATCTGCCATTGAGCCCCATTGTAAAATTCTCAAATTTGAAAGCACTATATTTCTAAAACTATGAAACATTTCAAAGATTCCTTTTCAGGCAAACATGTCCACCGTAAGATGAACCTAAGTAGGCTTGAATGGGGTTTCTAGGTGTAAGTATGTAGGACTAGTAGCATGCCAAAGTTTGTGCTATTGCCATTGAGAATGCATTGGGCGTTAAAGTTAAATAACTCAGAAACTACAAAACATTTCAAAGTAAAAAGTTCCAGCATGTGTCTCCACAGTAAGCTGAATTATAAAACGTGTGAATGGAGTTTCTAGGTGAAAGTGCTTTTTTGAAGTGACAATATCTGCCATTGAGCCCCATTGTAAAATTCTCAAATTTGAAAGCACTATATTTCTAAAACTATGAAACATTTCAAATATTCCTTTTCAGGCAAACATGTCCACCGTAAGAAGAACTTAAGTAGGCTTGAATGGGGTTTCTAGGTGTAAGTATGTAGGACTAGTAGCATGCCAAAGTTTGTGCTATTGCCATTGAGAATGCATTGGGCGTTAAAGTTAAATAACTCAGAAACTACAAAACATTTCAAAGTAAAAAGTTCCAGCATGTGTCTCCACAGTAAGCTGAATTATAAAACGTGTGAATGGAGTTTCTAGGTGAAAGTGATTTTGACGTGCCACTATCTGCCATTATAAATTTCTCACATTTAAAGCACTATATTTCTAAAACTATGAAACATTTCAAAGATTCCTTTTCAGGCAAACATGTCCACCGTAAGATGAACCTAAATAGGTTTGAATGGGGATTCTAGGTGTAAGTATGTAGGACTAGTAGCATGCCAAAGTTATAATTTTTTTCGGACGGCATACTATAGCATGTCGTTTTTCGTGATTTTGGACTATTTGAAAAAAAGATGAAAATCATGAAAAAACGACATACTATAGTTCATGGCGTCGGACGGCATACTATAGCATGTCGTTTTTCATGATTTTGGAGGATTTGAAAAAAAGATGAAAATCATGAAAAAACGACATACTATAGTCCATGGTTTGGGACGGCATAATATATTATGTCATATTTTCATGATTTTGGGACACTATGTCAGAGCCAGGACATGAACCTGCAGCCTCCTGATTACCAGGCAGGCTCTGTACCCAGTGAGCCATTGTGCATGCTGTTCTTAAAAGGCAGAATAGATAATGACAGAAGAGCCAGAGACTTGTTTCCATTGTTGTTCATAAACATTCGAGCGTCTAGAGATAAACAACAGCAAAAGAAACAATAGACAAATCTCCTGTTATTTTATTTTTTGTATTTTATTTTTGTATCAATGTTGTACTCAAAGGGAACAGCAGACTGCATTGTGGCAGATAGCAAGTAGATCAGTGACTTAGCACACTGGCTGCATGATCTGGAGATAGTGGGTTCAAACCCCACTCAAATCTTTACTTGCCAAAATCTGCCATTGACCCCCATTCTGAATTTCTCAAATTTGAAAGCACTATATTTCTAAAACTATGAAACATTTCAAAGATTCCTTTTCAGGCAAACATGTCCACCGTAAGATGAACCTAAGTAGGCTTGAATGGGGTTTCTAGGTGTAAGTATGTAGGACTAGTAGCATGCCAAAGTTTGTGCTATTGCCATTGAGAATGCATTGGGCGTTAAAGTTAAATAACTCAGAAACTACGAAACATTTCAAAGTAAAAAGTTCCAGCATGTGTCTCCACAGTAAGCTGAATTATAAAACGTGTGAATGGAGTTTCTAGGTGAAAGTGCTTTTTTGAAGTGACAATATCTGCCATTGAGCCCCATTGTAAAATTCTCAAATTTGAAAGCACTATATTTCTAAAACTATGAAACATTTCAAAGATTCCTTTTCAGGCAAACATGTCCACCGTAAGATGAACCTAAGTAGGCTTGAATGGGGTTTCTAGGTGTAAGTATGTAGGACTAGTAGCATGCCAAAGTTTGTGCTATTGCCATTGAGAATGCATTGGGCGTTAAAGTTAAATAACTCAGAAACTACAAAACATTTCAAAGTAAAAAGTTCCTGCATGTGTCTCCACAGTAAGCTGAATTATAAAACGTGTGAATGGAGTTTCTAGGTGAAAGTGATTTTGACGTGCCACTATCTGCCATTATAAATTTCTCACATTTAAAGCACTATATTTCTAAAACTATGAAACATTTCAAAGATTCCTTTTCAGGCAAACATGTCCACCGTAAGATGAACCTAAGTAGGCTTGAATGGTGTTTCTAGGTGTAAGTATGTAGGACTAGTAGCATGCCAAAGTTTGTGCTATTGCCATTGAGAATGCATTGGGCGTTAAAGTTAAATAACTCAGAAACTACAAAACATTTCAAAGTAAAAAGTTCCAGCATGTGTCTCCACAGTAAGCTGAATTATAAAACGTGTGAATGGAGTTTCTAGGTGAAAGTGCTTTTTTGAAGTGACAATATCTGCCATTGAGCCCCATTGTAAAATTCTCAAATTTGAAAGCACTATATTTCTAAAACTATGAAACATTTCAAATATTCCTTTTCAGGCAAACATGTCCACAGTAAGATGAACCTAAGTAGGCTTGAATGGGGTTTCTAGGTGTAAGTATGTAGGACTAGTAGCATGCCAAAGTGTGTGCTATTGCCATTGAGAATGCATTGGGCGTTAAAGTTAAATAACTCAGAAACTACAAAACATTTCAAAGTAAAAAGTTCCAGCATGTGTCTCCACAGTAAGCTGAATTATAAAACGTGTGAATGGAGTTTCTAGGTGAAAGTGCTTTTTTGAAGTGACAATATCTGCCATTGAGCCCCATTGTAAAATTCTCAAATTTGAAAGCACTATATTTCTAAAACTAGGAAACATTTCAAAGATTCCTTTTCAGGCAAACATGTCCACCGTAAGATGAACCTAAGTAGGCTTGAATGGGGTTTCTAGGTGTAAGTATGTAGGACTAGTAGCATGCCAAAGTTTGTGCTATTGCCATTGAGAATGCATTGGGCGTTAAAGTTAAAAAACTCAGAAACTACAAAACATTTCAAAGTAAAAAGTTCCTGCATGTGTCTCCACAGTAAGCTGAATTATAAAACGTGTGAATGGAGTTTCTAGGTGAAAGTGATTTTGACGTGCCACTATCTGCCATTATAAATTTCTCACATTTAAAGCACTATATTTCTAAAACTATGAAACATTTCAAAGATTCCTTTTCAGGCAAACATGTCCACCGTAAGATGAACCTAAGTAGGCTTGAATGGGGTTTCTAGGTGTAAGTATGTAGGACTAGTAGCATGCCAAAGTTTGTGCTATTGCCATTGAGAATGCATTGGGCGTTAAAGTTAAATAACTCAGAAACTACAAAACATTTCAAAGTAAAAAGTTCCAGCATGTGTCTCCACAGTAAGCTGAATTATAAAACGTGTGAATGGAGTTTCTAGGTGAAAGTGCTTTTTTGAAGTGACAATATCTGCCATTGAGCCCCATTGTAAAATTCTCAAATTTGAAAGCACTATATTTCTAAAACTATGAAACATTTCAAATATTCCTTTTCAGGCAAACATGTCCACAGTAAGATGAACCTAAGTAGGCTTGAATGGGGTTTCTAGGTGTAAGTATGTAGGACTAGTAGCATGCCAAAGTGTGTGCTATTGCCATTGAGAATGCATTGGGCGTTAAAGTTAAATAACTCAGAAACTACAAAACATTTCAAAGTAAAAAGTTCCAGCATGTGTCTCCACAGTAAGCTGAATTATAAAACGTGTGAATGGAGTTTCTAGGTGAAAGTGCTTTTTTGAAGTGACAATATCTGCCATTGAGCCCCATTGTAAAATTCTCAAATTTGAAAGCACTATATTTCTAAAACTATGAAACATTTCAAAGATTCCTTTTCAGGCAAACATGTCCACCGTAAGATGAACCTAAGTAGGCTTGAAGGTTTCTAGGTGTAAGTATGTAGGACTAGTAGCATGCCAAAGTTTGTGCTATTGCCATTGAGAATGCATTGGGCGTTAAAGTTAAATAACTCAGAAACTACAAAACATTTCAAAGTAAAAAGTTCCAGCATGTGTCTCCACAGTAAGCTGAATTATAAAACGTGTGAATGGAGTTTCTAGGTGAAAGTGCTTTTTTGAAGTGACAATATCTGCCATTGAGCCCCATTGTAAAATTCTCAAATTTGAAAGCACTATATTTCTAAAACTATGAAACATTTCAAATATTCCTTTTCAGGCAAACATGTCCACCGTAAGATGAACCTAAGTAGGCTTGAATGGGGTTTCTAGGTGTAAGTATGTAGGACTAGTAGCATGCCAAAGTTTGTGCTATTGCCCCTGAGAATGCATTGGGCGTTAAAGTTAAATAACTCAGAAACTACAAAACATTTCAAAGTAAAAAGTTCCAGCATGTGTCTCCACAGTAAGCTGAATTATAAAACGTGTGAATGGAGTTTCTAGGTGAAAGTGATTTTGACGTGCCACTATCTGCCATTATAAATTTCTCACATTTAAAGCACTATATTTCTAAAACTATGAAACATTTCAAAGATTCCTTTTCAGGCAAACATGTCCACCGTAAGATGAACCTAAGTAGGCTTGAATGGGGTTTCTAGGTGTAAGTATGTAGGACTAGTAGCATGCCAAAGTTTGTGCTATTGCCATTGAGAATGCATTGGGCGTTAAAGTTAAATAACTCAGAAACTACAAAACATTTCAAAGTAAAAAGTTCCAGCATGTGTCTCCACAGTAAGCTGAATTATAAAACGTGTGAATGGAGTTTCTAGGTGAAAGTGCTTTTTTGAAGTGACAATATCTGCCATTGAGCCCCATTGTAAAATTCTCAAATTTGAAAGCACTATATTTCTAAAACTATGAAACATTTCAAATATTCCTTTTCAGGCAAACATGTCCACAGTAAGATGAACCTAAGTAGGCTTGAATGGGGTTTCTAGGTGTAAGTATGTAGGACTAGTAGCATGCCAAAGTGTGTGCTATTGCCATTGAGAATGCATTGGGCGTTAAAGTTAAATAACTCAGAAACTACAAAACATTTCAAAGTAAAAAGTTCCAGCATGTGTCTCCACAGTAAGCTGAATTATAAAACGTGTGAATGGAGTTTCTAGGTGAAAGTGCTTTTTTGAAGTGACAATATCTGCCATTGAGCCCCATTGTAAAATTCTCAAATTTGAAAGCACTATATTTCTAAAACTAGGAAACATTTCAAAGATTCCTTTTCAGGCAAACATGTCCACCGTAAGATGAACCTAAGTAGGCTTGAATGGGGTTTCTAGGTGTAAGTATGTAGGACTAGTAGCATGCCAAAGTTTGTGCTATTGCCATTGAGAATGCATTGGGCGTTAAAGTTAAAAAACTCAGAAACTACAAAACATTTCAAAGTAAAAAGTTCCTGCATGTGTCTCCACAGTAAGCTGAATTATAAAACGTGTGAATGGAGTTTCTAGGTGAAAGTGATTTTGACGTGCCACTATCTGCCATTATAAATTTCTCACATTTAAAGCACTATATTTCTAAAACTATGAAACATTTCAAAGATTCCTTTTCAGGCAAACATGTCCACCGTAAGATGAACCTAAGTAGGCTTGAATGGGGTTTCTAGGTGTAAGTATGTAGGACTAGTAGCATGCCAAAGTTTGTGCTATTGCCATTGAGAATGCATTGGGCGTTAAAGTTAAATAACTCAGAAACTACAAAACATTTCAAAGTAAAAAGTTCCAGCATGTGTCTCCACAGTAAGCTGAATTATAAAACGTGTGAATGGAGTTTCTAGGTGAAAGTGCTTTTTTGAAGTGACAATATCTGCCATTGAGCCCCATTGTAAAATTCTCAAATTTGAAAGCACTATATTTCTAAAACTATGAAACATTTCAAATATTCCTTTTCAGGCAAACATGTCCACAGTAAGATGAACCTAAGTAGGCTTGAATGGGGTTTCTAGGTGTAAGTATGTAGGACTAGTAGCATGCCAAAGTGTGTGCTATTGCCATTGAGAATGCATTGGGCGTTAAAGTTAAATAACTCAGAAACTACAAAACATTTCAAAGTAAAAAGTTCCAGCATGTGTCTCCACAGTAAGCTGAATTATAAAACGTGTGAATGGAGTTTCTAGGTGAAAGTGCTTTTTTGAAGTGACAATATCTGCCATTGAGCCCCATTGTAAAATTCTCAAATTTGAAAGCACTATATTTCTAAAACTATGAAACATTTCAAAGATTCCTTTTCAGGCAAACATGTCCACCGTAAGATGAACCTAAGTAGGCTTGAAGGTTTCTAGGTGTAAGTATGTAGGACTAGTAGCATGCCAAAGTTTGTGCTATTGCCATTGAGAATGCATTGGGCGTTAAAGTTAAATAACTCAGAAACTACAAAACATTTCAAAGTAAAAAGTTCCAGCATGTGTCTCCACAGTAAGCTGAATTATAAAACGTGTGAATGGAGTTTCTAGGTGAAAGTGCTTTTTTGAAGTGACAATATCTGCCATTGAGCCCCATTGTAAAATTCTCAAATTTGAAAGCACTATATTTCTAAAACTATGAAACATTTCAAATATTCCTTTTCAGGCAAACATGTCCACCGTAAGATGAACCTAAGTAGGCTTGAATGGGGTTTCTAGGTGTAAGTATGTAGGACTAGTAGCATGCCAAAGTTTGTGCTATTGCCCCTGAGAATGCATTGGGCGTTAAAGTTAAATAACTCAGAAACTACAAAACATTTCAAAGTAAAAAGTTCCAGCATGTGTCTCCACAGTAAGCTGAATTATAAAACGTGTGAATGGAGTTTCTAGGTGAAAGTGATTTTGACGTGCCACTATCTGCCATTATAAATTTCTCACATTTAAAGCACTATATTTCTAAAACTATGAAACATTTCAAAGATTCCTTTTCAGGCAAACATGTCCACCGTAAGATGAACCTAAGTAGGCTTGAATGGGGTTTCTAGGTGTAAGTATGTAGGACTAGTAGCATGCCAAAGTTTGTGCTATTGCCATTGAGAATGCATTGGGCGTTAAAGTTAAATAACTCAGAAACTACAAAACATTTCAAAGTAAAAAGTTCCAGCATGTGTCTCCACAGTAAGCTGAATTATAAAACGTGTGAATGGAGTTTCTAGGTGAAAGTGCTTTTTTGAAGTGACAATATCTGCCATTGAGCCCCATTGTAAAATTCTCAAATTTGAAAGCACTATATTTCTAAAACTATGAAACATTTCAAATATTCCTTTTCAGGCAAACATGTCCACAGTAAGATGAACCTAAGTAGGCTTGAATGGGGTTTCTAGGTGTAAGTATGTAGGACTAGTAGCATGCCAAAGTGTGTGCTATTGCCATTGAGAATGCATTGGGCGTTAAAGTTAAATAACTCAGAAACTACAAAACATTTCAAAGTAAAAAGTTCCAGCATGTGTCTCCACAGTAAGCTGAATTATAAAACGTGTGAATGGAGTTTCTAGGTGAAAGTGCTTTTTTGAAGTGACAATATCTGCCATTGAGCCCCATTGTAAAATTCTCAAATTTGAAAGCACTATATTTCTAAAACTAGGAAACATTTCAAAGATTCCTTTTCAGGCAAACATGTCCACCGTAAGATGAACCTAAGTAGGCTTGAATGGGGTTTCTAGGTGTAAGTATGTAGGACTAGTAGCATGCCAAAGTTTGTGCTATTGCCATTGAGAATGCATTGGGCGTTAAAGTTAAAAAACTCAGAAACTACAAAACATTTCAAAGTAAAAAGTTCCTGCATGTGTCTCCACAGTAAGCTGAATTATAAAACGTGTGAATGGAGTTTCTAGGTGAAAGTGATTTTGACGTGCCACTATCTGCCATTATAAATTTCTCACATTTAAAGCACTATATTTCTAAAACTATGAAACATTTCAAAGATTCCTTTTCAGGCAAACATGTCCACCGTAAGATGAACCTAAGTAGGCTTGAATGGGGTTTCTAGGTGTAAGTATGTAGGACTAGTAGCATGCCAAAGTTTGTGCTATTGCCATTGAGAATGCATTGGGCGTTAAAGTTAAATAACTCAGAAACTACAAAACATTTCAAAGTAAAAAGTTCCAGCATGTGTCTCCACAGTAAGCTGAATTATAAAACGTGTGAATGGAGTTTCTAGGTGAAAGTGCTTTTTTGAAGTGACAATATCTGCCATTGAGCCCCATTGTAAAATTCTCAAATTTGAAAGCACTATATTTCTAAAACTATGAAACATTTCAAATATTCCTTTTCAGGCAAACATGTCCACAGTAAGATGAACCTAAGTAGGCTTGAATGGGGTTTCTAGGTGTAAGTATGTAGGACTAGTAGCATGCCAAAGTGTGTGCTATTGCCATTGAGAATGCATTGGGCGTTAAAGTTAAATAACTCAGAAACTACAAAACATTTCAAAGTAAAAAGTTCCAGCATGTGTCTCCACAGTAAGCTGAATTATAAAACGTGTGAATGGAGTTTCTAGGTGAAAGTGCTTTTTTGAAGTGACAATATCTGCCATTGAGCCCCATTGTAAAATTCTCAAATTTGAAAGCACTATATTTCTAAAACTATGAAACATTTCAAAGATTCCTTTTCAGGCAAACATGTCCACCGTAAGATGAACCTAAGTAGGCTTGAAGGTTTCTAGGTGTAAGTATGTAGGACTAGTAGCATGCCAAAGTTTGTGCTATTGCCATTGAGAATGCATTGGGCGTTAAAGTTAAATAACTCAGAAACTACAAAACATTTCAAAGTAAAAAGTTCCAGCATGTGTCTCCACAGTAAGCTGAATTATAAAACGTGTGAATGGAGTTTCTAGGTGAAAGTGCTTTTTTGAAGTGACAATATCTGCCATTGAGCCCCATTGTAAAATTCTCAAATTTGAAAGCACTATATTTCTAAAACTATGAAACATTTCAAATATTCCTTTTCAGGCAAACATGTCCACCGTAAGATGAACCTAAGTAGGCTTGAATGGGGTTTCTAGGTGTAAGTATGTAGGACTAGTAGCATGCCAAAGTTTGTGCTATTGCCCCTGAGAATGCATTGGGCGTTAAAGTTAAATAACTCAGAAACTACAAAACATTTCAAAGTAAAAAGTTCCAGCATGTGTCTCCACAGTAAGCTGAATTATAAAACGTGTGAATGGAGTTTCTAGGTGAAAGTGATTTTGACGTGCCACTATCTGCCATTATAAATTTCTCACATTTAAAGCACTATATTTCTAAAACTATGAAACATTTCAAAGATTCCTTTTCAGGCAAACATGTCCACCGTAAGATGAACCTAAGTAGGCTTGAATGGTGTTTCTAGGTGTAAGTATGTAGGACTAGTAGCATGCCAAAGTTTGTGCTATTGCCATTGAGAATGCATTGGGCGTTAAAGTTAAATAACTCAGAAACTACAAAACATTTCAAAGTAAAAAGTTCCAGCATGTGTCTCCACAGTAAGCTGAATTATAAAACGTGTGAATGGAGTTTCTAGGTGAAAGTGCTTTTTTGAAGTGACAATATCTGCCATTGAGCCCCATTGTAAAATTCTCAAATTTGAAAGCACTATATTTCTAAAACTATGAAACATTTCAAATATTCCTTTTCAGGCAAACATGTCCACAGTAAGATGAACCTAAGTAGGCTTGAATGGGGTTTCTAGGTGTAAGTATGTAGGACTAGTAGCATGCCAAAGTGTGTGCTATTGCCATTGAGAATGCATTGGGCGTTAAAGTTAAATAACTCAGAAACTACAAAACATTTCAAAGTAAAAAGTTCCAGCATGTGTCTCCACAGTAAGCTGAATTATAAAACGTGTGAATGGAGTTTCTAGGTGAAAGTGCTTTTTTGAAGTGACAATATCTGCCATTGAGCCCCATTGTAAAATTCTCAAATTTGAAAGCACTATATTTCTAAAACTAGGAAACATTTCAAAGATTCCTTTTCAGGCAAACATGTCCACCGTAAGATGAACCTAAGTAGGCTTGAATGGGGTTTCTAGGTGTAAGTATGTAGGACTAGTAGCATGCCAAAGTTTGTGCTATTGCCATTGAGAATGCATTGGGCGTTAAAGTTAAAAAACTCAGAAACTACAAAACATTTCAAAGTAAAAAGTTCCTGCATGTGTCTCCACAGTAAGCTGAATTATAAAACGTGTGAATGGAGTTTCTAGGTGAAAGTGATTTTGACGTGCCACTATCTGCCATTATAAATTTCTCACATTTAAAGCACTATATTTCTAAAACTATGAAACATTTCAAAGATTCCTTTTCAGGCAAACATGTCCACCGTAAGATGAACCTAAGTAGGCTTGAATGGGGTTTCTAGGTGTAAGTATGTAGGACTAGTAGCATGCCAAAGTTTGTGCTATTGCCATTGAGAATGCATTGGGCGTTAAAGTTAAATAACTCAGAAACTACAAAACATTTCAAAGTAAAAAGTTCCAGCATGTGTCTCCACAGTAAGCTGAATTATAAAACGTGTGAATGGAGTTTCTAGGTGAAAGTGCTTTTTTGAAGTGACAATATCTGCCATTGAGCCCCATTGTAAAATTCTCAAATTTGAAAGCACTATATTTCTAAAACTATGAAACATTTCAAATATTCCTTTTCAGGCAAACATGTCCACAGTAAGATGAACCTAAGTAGGCTTGAATGGGGTTTCTAGGTGTAAGTATGTAGGACTAGTAGCATGCCAAAGTGTGTGCTATTGCCATTGAGAATGCATTGGGCGTTAAAGTTAAATAACTCAGAAACTACAAAACATTTCAAAGTAAAAAGTTCCAGCATGTGTCTCCACAGTAAGCTGAATTATAAAACGTGTGAATGGAGTTTCTAGGTGAAAGTGCTTTTTTGAAGTGACAATATCTGCCATTGAGCCCCATTGTAAAATTCTCAAATTTGAAAGCACTATATTTCTAAAACTATGAAACATTTCAAAGATTCCTTTTCAGGCAAACATGTCCACCGTAAGATGAACCTAAGTAGGCTTGAAGGTTTCTAGGTGTAAGTATGTAGGACTAGTAGCATGCCAAAGTTTGTGCTATTGCCATTGAGAATGCATTGGGCGTTAAAGTTAAATAACTCAGAAACTACAAAACATTTCAAAGTAAAAAGTTCCAGCATGTGTCTCCACAGTAAGCTGAATTATAAAACGTGTGAATGGAGTTTCTAGGTGAAAGTGATTTTGACGTGCCACTATCTGCCATTATAAATTTCTCACATTTAAAGCACTATATTTCTAAAACTATGAAACATTTCAAAGATTCCTTTTCAGGCAAACATGTCCACAGTAAGATGAACCTAAGTAGGCTTGAATGGGGTTTCTAGGTGTAAGTATGTAGGACTAGTAGCATGCCAAAGTGTGTGCTATTGCCATTGAGAATGCATTGGGCGTTAAAGTTAAATAACTCAGAAACTACAAAACATTTCAAAGTAAAAAGTTCCAGCATGTGTCTCCACAGTAAGCTGAATTATAAAACGTGTGAATGGAGTTTCTAGGTGAAAGTGCTTTTTTGAAGTGACAATATCTGCCATTGAGCCCCATTGTAAAATTCTCAAATTTGAAAGCACTATATTTCTAAAACTAGGAAACATTTCAAAGATTCCTTTTCAGGCAAACATGTCCACCGTAAGATGAACCTAAGTAGGCTTGAATGGGGTTTCTAGGTGTAAGTATGTAGGACTAGTAGCATGCCAAAGTTTGTGCTATTGCCATTGAGAATGCATTGGGCGTTAAAGTTAAAAAACTCAGAAACTACAAAACATTTCAAAGTAAAAAGTTCCTGCATGTGTCTCCACAGTAAGCTGAATTATAAAACGTGTGAATGGAGTTTCTAGGTGAAAGTGATTTTGACGTGCCACTATCTGCCATTATAAATTTCTCACATTTAAAGCACTATATTTCTAAAACTATGAAACATTTCAAAGATTCCTTTTCAGGCAAACATGTCCACCGTAAGATGAACCTAAGTAGGCTTGAATGGGGTTTCTAGGTGTAAGTATGTAGGACTAGTAGCATGCCAAAGTTTGTGCTATTGCCATTGAGAATGCATTGGGCGTTAAAGTTAAATAACTCAGAAACTACAAAACATTTCAAAGTAAAAAGTTCCAGCATGTGTCTCCACAGTAAGCTGAATTATAAAACGTGTGAATGGAGTTTCTAGGTGAAAGTGCTTTTTTGAAGTGACAATATCTGCCATTGAGCCCCATTGTAAAATTCTCAAATTTGAAAGCACTATATTTCTAAAACTATGAAACATTTCAAATATTCCTTTTCAGGCAAACATGTCCACAGTAAGATGAACCTAAGTAGGCTTGAATGGGGTTTCTAGGTGTAAGTATGTAGGACTAGTAGCATGCCAAAGTGTGTGCTATTGCCATTGAGAATGCATTGGGCGTTAAAGTTAAATAACTCAGAAACTACAAAACATTTCAAAGTAAAAAGTTCCAGCATGTGTCTCCACAGTAAGCTGAATTATAAAACGTGTGAATGGAGTTTCTAGGTGAAAGTGCTTTTTTGAAGTGACAATATCTGCCATTGAGCCCCATTGTAAAATTCTCAAATTTGAAAGCACTATATTTCTAAAACTATGAAACATTTCAAAGATTCCTTTTCAGGCAAACATGTCCACCGTAAGATGAACCTAAGTAGGCTTGAAGGTTTCTAGGTGTAAGTATGTAGGACTAGTAGCATGCCAAAGTGTGTGCTATTGCCATTGAGAATGCATTGGGCGTTAAAGTTAAATAACTCAGAAACTACAAAACATTTCAAAGTAAAAAGTTCCAGCATGTGTCTCCACAGTAAGCTGAATTATAAAACGTGTGAATGGAGTTTCTAGGTGAAAGTGCTTTTTTGAAGTGACAATATCTGCCATTGAGCCCCATTGTAAAATTCTCAAATTTGAAAGCACTATATTTCTAAAACTAGGAAACATTTCAAAGATTCCTTTTCAGGCAAACATGTCCACCGTAAGATGAACCTAAGTAGGCTTGAATGGGGTTTCTAGGTGTAAGTATGTAGGACTAGTAGCATGCCAAAGTTTGTGCTATTGCCATTGAGAATGCATTGGGCGTTAAAGTTAAAAAACTCAGAAACTACAAAACATTTCAAAGTAAAAAGTTCCTGCATGTGTCTCCACAGTAAGCTGAATTATAAAACGTGTGAATGGAGTTTCTAGGTGAAAGTGATTTTGACGTGCCACTATCTGCCATTATAAATTTCTCACATTTAAAGCACTATATTTCTAAAACTATGAAACATTTCAAAGATTCCTTTTCAGGCAAACATGTCCACCGTAAGATGAACCTAAGTAGGCTTGAATGGGGTTTCTAGGTGTAAGTATGTAGGACTAGTAGCATGCCAAAGTTTGTGCTATTGCCATTGAGAATGCATTGGGCGTTAAAGTTAAATAACTCAGAAACTACAAAACATTTCAAAGTAAAAAGTTCCAGCATGTGTCTCCACAGTAAGCTGAATTATAAAACGTGTGAATGGAGTTTCTAGGTGAAAGTGCTTTTTTGAAGTGACAATATCTGCCATTGAGCCCCATTGTAAAATTCTCAAATTTGAAAGCACTATATTTCTAAAACTATGAAACATTTCAAATATTCCTTTTCAGGCAAACATGTCCACAGTAAGATGAACCTAAGTAGGCTTGAATGGGGTTTCTAGGTGTAAGTATGTAGGACTAGTAGCATGCCAAAGTGTGTGCTATTGCCATTGAGAATGCATTGGGCGTTAAAGTTAAATAACTCAGAAACTACAAAACATTTCAAAGTAAAAAGTTCCAGCATGTGTCTCCACAGTAAGCTGAATTATAAAACGTGTGAATGGAGTTTCTAGGTGAAAGTGCTTTTTTGAAGTGACAATATCTGCCATTGAGCCCCATTGTAAAATTCTCAAATTTGAAAGCACTATATTTCTAAAACTATGAAACATTTCAAATATTCCTTTTCAGGCAAACATGTCCACAGTAAGATGAACCTAAGTAGGCTTGAATGGGGTTTCTAGGTGTAAGTATGTAGGACTAGTAGCATGCCAAAGTGTGTGCTATTGCCATTGAGAATGCATTGGGCGTTAAAGTTAAATAACTCAGAAACTACAAAACATTTCAAAGTAAAAAGTTCCAGCATGTGTCTCCACAGTAAGCTGAATTATAAAACGTGTGAATGGAGTTTCTAGGTGAAAGTGCTTTTTTGAAGTGACAATATCTGCCATTGAGCCCCATTGTAAAATTCTCAAATTTGAAAGCACTATATTTCTAAAACTATGAAACATTTCAAAGATTCCTTTTCAGGCAAACATGTCCACCGTAAGATGAACCTAAGTAGGCTTGAAGGTTTCTAGGTGTAAGTATGTAGGACTAGTAGCATGCCAAAGTTTGTGCTATTGCCATTGAGAATGCATTGGGCGTTAAAGTTAAATAACTCAGAAACTACAAAACATTTCAAAGTAAAAAGTTCCAGCATGTGTCTCCACAGTAAGCTGAATTATAAAACGTGTGAATGGAGTTTCTAGGTGAAAGTGCTTTTTTGAAGTGACAATATCTGCCATTGAGCCCCATTGTAAAATTCTCAAATTTGAAAGCACTATATTTCTAAAACTATGAAACATTTCAAATATTCCTTTTCAGGCAAACATGTCCACCGTAAGATGAACCTAAGTAGGCTTGAATGGGGTTTCTAGGTGTAAGTATGTAGGACTAGTAGCATGCCAAAGTTTGTGCTATTGCCCCTGAGAATGCATTGGGCGTTAAAGTTAAATAACTCAGAAACTACAAAACATTTCAAAGTAAAAAGTTCCAGCATGTGTCTCCACAGTAAGCTGAATTATAAAACGTGTGAATGGAGTTTCTAGGTGAAAGTGCTTTTTTGAAGTGACAATATCTGCCATTGAGCCCCATTGTAAAATTCTCAAATTTGAAAGCACTATATTTCTAAAACTATGAAACATTTCAAATATTCCTTTTCAGGCAAACATGTCCACCGTAAGATGAACCTAAGTAGGCTTGAATGGGGTTTCTAGGTGTAAGTATGTAGGACTAGTAGCATGCCAAAGTGTGTGCTATTGCCATTGAGAATGCATTGGGCGTTAAAGTTAAATAACTCAGAAACTACAAAACATTTCAAAGTAAAAAGTTCCAGCATGTGTCTCCACAGTAAGCTGAATTATAAAACGTGTGAATGGAGTTTCTAGGTGAAAGTGCTTTTTTGAAGTGACAATATCTGCCATTGAGCCCCATTGTAAAATTCTCAAATTTGAAAGCACTATATTTCTAAAACTAGGAAACATTTCAAAGATTCCTTTTCAGGCAAACATGTCCACCGTAAGATGAACCTAAGTAGGCTTGAATGGGGTTTCTAGGTGTAAGTATGTAGGACTAGTAGCATGCCAAAGTTTGTGCTATTGCCATTGAGAATGCATTGGGCGTTAAAGTTAAAAAACTCAGAAACTACAAAACATTTCAAAGTAAAAAGTTCCTGCATGTGTCTCCACAGTAAGCTGAATTATAAAACGTGTGAATGGAGTTTCTAGGTGAAAGTGATTTTGACGTGCCACTATCTGCCATTATAAATTTCTCACATTTAAAGCACTATATTTCTAAAACTATGAAACATTTCAAAGATTCCTTTTCAGGCAAACATGTCCACCGTAAGATGAACCTAAGTAGGCTTGAATGGGGTTTCTAGGTGTAAGTATGTAGGACTAGTAGCATGCCAAAGTTTGTGCTATTGCCATTGAGAATGCATTGGGCGTTAAAGTTAAATAACTCAGAAACTACAAAACATTTCAAAGTAAAAAGTTCCAGCATGTGTCTCCACAGTAAGCTGAATTATAAAACGTGTGAATGGAGTTTCTAGGTGAAAGTGCTTTTTTGAAGTGACAATATCTGCCATTGAGCCCCATTGTAAAATTCTCAAATTTGAAAGCACTATATTTCTAAAACTATGAAACATTTCAAATATTCCTTTTCAGGCAAACATGTCCACAGTAAGATGAACCTAAGTAGGCTTGAATGGGGTTTCTAGGTGTAAGTATGTAGGACTAGTAGCATGCCAAAGTGTGTGCTATTGCCATTGAGAATGCATTGGGCGTTAAAGTTAAATAACTCAGAAACTACAAAACATTTCAAAGTAAAAAGTTCCAGCATGTGTCTCCACAGTAAGCTGAATTATAAAACGTGTGAATGGAGTTTCTAGGTGAAAGTGCTTTTTTGAAGTGACAATATCTGCCATTGAGCCCCATTGTAAAATTCTCAAATTTGAAAGCACTATATTTCTAAAACTATGAAACATTTCAAAGATTCCTTTTCAGGCAAACATGTCCACCGTAAGATGAACCTAAGTAGGCTTGAAGGTTTCTAGGTGTAAGTATGTAGGACTAGTAGCATGCCAAAGTTTGTGCTATTGCCATTGAGAATGCATTGGGCGTTAAAGTTAAATAACTCAGAAACTACAAAACATTTCAAAGTAAAAAGTTCCAGCATGTGTCTCCACAGTAAGCTGAATTATAAAACGTGTGAATGGAGTTTCTAGGTGAAAGTGCTTTTTTGAAGTGACAATATCTGCCATTGAGCCCCATTGTAAAATTCTCAAATTTGAAAGCACTATATTTCTAAAACTATGAAACATTTCAAATATTCCTTTTCAGGCAAACATGTCCACCGTAAGATGAACCTAAGTAGGCTTGAATGGGGTTTCTAGGTGTAAGTATGTAGGACTAGTAGCATGCCAAAGTTTGTGCTATTGCCCCTGAGAATGCATTGGGCGTTAAAGTTAAATAACTCAGAAACTACAAAACATTTCAAAGTAAAAAGTTCCAGCATGTGTCTCCACAGTAAGCTGAATTATAAAACGTGTGAATGGAGTTTCTAGGTGAAAGTGCTTTTTTGAAGTGACAATATCTGCCATTGAGCCCCATTGTAAAATTCTCAAATTTGAAAGCACTATATTTCTAAAACTATGAAACATTTCAAATATTCCTTTTCAGGCAAACATGTCCACCGTAAGATGAACCTAAGTAGGCTTGAATGGGGTTTCTAGGTGTAAGTATGTAGGACTAGTAGCATGCCAAAGTGTGTGCTATTGCCATTGAGAATGCATTGGGCGTTAAAGTTAAATAACTCAGAAACTACAAAACATTTCAAAGTAAAAAGTTCCAGCATGTGTCTCCACAGTAAGCTGAATTATAAAACGTGTGAATGGAGTTTCTAGGTGAAAGTGCTTTTTTGAAGTGACAATATCTGCCATTGAGCCCCATTGTAAAATTCTCAAATTTGAAAGCACTATATTTCTAAAACTATGAAACATTTCAAAGATTCCTTTTCAGGCAAACATGTCCACCGTAAGATGAACCTAAGTAGGCTTGAATGGGGTTTCTAGGTGTAAGTATGTAGGACTAGTAGCATGCCAAAGTTTGTGCTATTGCCATTGAGAATGCATTGGGCGTTAAAGTTAAATAACTCAGAAACTACAAAACATTTCAAAGTAAAAAGTTCCAGCATGTGTCTCCACAGTAAGCTGAATTATAAAACGTGTGAATGGAGTTTCTAGGTGAAAGTGCTTTTTTGAAGTGACAATATCTGCCATTGAGCCCCATTGTAAAATTCTCAAATTTGAAAGCACTATATTTCTAAAACTATGAAACATTTCAAAGATTCCTTTTCAGGCAAACATGTCCACCGTAAGATGAACCTAAGTAGGCTTGAATGGGGTTTCTAGGTGTAAGTATGTAGGACTAGTAGCATGCCAAAGTTTGTGCTATTGCCATTGAGAATGCATTGGGCGTTAAAGTTAAATAACTCAGAAACTACAAAACATTTCAAAGTAAAAAGTTCCAGCATGTGTCTCCACAGTAAGTTGAATAATAAAACGTGTGAATGGAGTTTCTAGGTGAAAGTGCTTTTTTGAAGTGACAATATCTGCCATTGAGCCCCATTGTAAAATTCTCAAATTTGAAAGCACTATATTTCTAAAACTATGAAACATTTCAAATATTCCTTTTCAGGCAAACATGTCCACCGTAAGATGAACCTAAGTAGGCTTGAATGGGGTTTCTAGGTGTAAGTATGTAGGACTAGTAGCATGCCAAAGTTTTAATTTTTTTCGGACGGCATACTATAGCATGTCGTTTTTCGTGATTTTGGACTATTTGAAAAAAAGATGAAAATCATGAAAAAACGACATACTATAGTTCATGGCTTCGGACGGCATACTATAGCATGTCGTTTTTCATGATTTTGGAGGATTTGAAAAAAAGATGAAAATCATGAAAAAACGACATACTATAGTCCATGGTTTGGGACGGCATAATATATTATGTCATATTTTCATGATTTTGGGACACTATGTCAGAGCCAGGACTTGAACCTGCAGCCTCCTGATTACCAGGCAGGCTCTGTACCCAGTGAGCCATTGTGCATGCTGTTCTTAAAAGGCATTATAGATAATGACAGAAGAGCCAGAGACTTGTTTCCATTGTTGTTCATAAACATTCGAGCGTCTAGAGATAAACAACAGCAAAAGAAACAATAGACAAATCTCCTGTTATTTTATTTTTTGTATTTTATTTTTGTATCAATGTTGTACTCAAAGGGAACAGCAGACTGCATTGTGGCAGATAGCAAGTAGATCAGTGACTTAGCACACTGGCTGCATGATCTGGAGATAGTGGGTTCAAACCCCACTCAAATCTTTACTTGCCAAAATCTGCCATTGACCCCCATTCTGAATTTCTCAAATTTGAAAGCACTATATTTCTAAAACTATGAAACATTTCAAAGATTCCTTTTCAGGCAAACATGTCCACCGTAAGATGAACCTAAGTAGGCTTGAATGGGGTTTCTAGGTGTAAGTATGTAGGACTAGTAGCATGCCAAAGTTTGTGCTATTGCCATTGAGAATGCATTGGGCGTTAAAGTTAAATAACTCAGAAACTACAAAACATTTCAAAGTAAAAAGTTCCAGCATGTGTCTCCACAGTAAGCTGAATTATAAAACGTGTGAATGGAGTTTCTAGGTGAAAGTGCTTTTTTGAAGTGACAATATCTGCCATTGAGCCCCATTGTAAAATTCTCAAATTTGAAAGCACTATATTTCTAAAACTATGAAACATTTCAAATATTCCTTTTCAGGCAAACATGTCCACCGTAAGATGAACCTAAGTAGGCTTGAATGGGGTTTCTAGGTGTAAGTATGTAGGACTAGTAGCATGCCAAAGTTTGTGCTATTGCCATTGAGAATGCATTGGGCGTTAAAGTTAAATAACTCAGAAACTACAAAACATTTCAAAGTAAAAAGTTCCAGCATGTGTCTCCACAGTAAGCTGAATTATAAAACGTGTGAATGGAGTTTCTAGGTGAAAGTGCTTTTTTGAAGTGACAATATCTGCCATTGAGCCCCATTGTAAAATTCTCAAATTTGAAAGCACTACATTTCTAAAACTATGAAACATTTCAAAGATTCCTTTTCAGGCAAACATGTCCACCGTAAGATGAACCTAAGTAGGCTTGAATGGGGTTTCTAGGTGTAAGTATGTAGGACTAGTAGCATGCCAAAGTTTGTGCTATTGCCATTGAGAATGCATTGGGCGTTAAAGTTAAATAACTCAGAAACTACAAAACATTTCAAAGTAAAAAGTTCCAGCATGTGTATCCACAGTAAGCTGAATTATAAAACGTGTGAATGGAGTTTCTAGGTGAAAGTGATTTTGACGTGCCACTATCTGCCATTATAAATTTCTCACATTTAAAGCACTATATTTCTAAAACTATTATACATTTCAAAGATTCCTTTTCAGGCAAACATGTCCACCGTAAGATGAACCTAAATAGGTTTGAATGGGGATTCTAGGTGTAAGTATGTAGGACTAGTAGCATGCCAAAGTTATACTTTTTTTCGGACGGCATACTATAGGTATAGCATGTCGTTTTTCGTGATTTTGGACTATTTGAAAAAAAGATGAAAATCATGAAAAAACGACATACTATAGTTCATGGCTTCGGACGGCATACTATAGCATGTCGTTTTTCATGATTTTGGAGGATTTGAAAAAAAGATGAAAATCATGAAAAAACGACATACTATAGTCCATGGTTTGGGACGGCATAATATATTATGTCATATTTTCATGATTTTGGGACACTATGTCAGAGCCAGGACTTGAACCTGCAGCCTCCTGATTACCATGCAGGCTCTGTACCCAGTGAGCCATTGTGCATGCTGTTCTTAAAAAGGCTGAATAGATAATGACAGAAGAGCCAGACTTGTTTCCATTGTGGTTCATAAACATTCGAGCGTCCAGAGATAAACAACAGCAAAAGAAACAATAGACAAATCTCCTGTTATTTTATTTTTTGTATTTTATTTTTGTATCAATGTTGTACTCAAAGGGAACAGCAGACTGCATTGTGGCAGGTAGCAAGTAGATCAGTGACTTAGCACACTGGCTGCATGATCTGGAGATAGTGGGTTCAAACCCCACTCAAATCTTTACTTGCCAAAATCTGCCATTGACCCCCATTCTGAATTTCTCAAATTTGAAAGCACTATATTTCTAAAACTATGAAACATTTCAAAGATTCCTTTTCAGGCAAACATGTCCACCGTAAGATGAACCTAAGTAGGCTTGAATGGGGTTTCTAGGTGTAAGTATGGAGGACTAGTAGCATGCCAAAGTTTGTGCTATTGCCATTGAGAATGCATTGGGCGTTAAAGTTAAATAACTCAGAAACTACAAAACATTTCAAAGTAAAAAGTTCCAGCATGTGTCTCCACAGTAAGCTGAATTATAAAACGTGTGAATGGAGTTTCTAGGTGAAAGTGCTTTTTTGAAGTGACAATATCTGCCATTGAGCCCCATTGTAAAATTCTCAAATTTGAAAGCACTATATTTCTAAAACTATGAAACATTTCAAAGATTCCTTTTCAGGCAAACATGTCCACCGTAAGATGAACCTAAGTAGGCTTGAATGGGGTTTCTAGGTGTAAGTATGTAGGACTAGTAGCATGCCAAAGTTTGTGCTATTGCCATTGAGAATGCATTGGGCGTTAAAGTTAAATAACTCAGAAACTACAAAACATTTCAAAGTAAAAAGTTCCAGCATGTGTCTCCACAGTAAGCTGAATTATAAAACGTGTGAATGGAGTTTCTAGGTGAAAGTGCTTTTTTGAAGTGACAATATCTGCCATTGAGCCCCATTGTAAAATTCTCAAATTTGAAAGCACTATATTTCTAAAACTATGAAACATTTCAAATATTCCTTTTCAGGCAAACATGTCCACCGTAAGAAGAACTTAAGTAGGCTTGAATGGGGTTTCTAGGTGTAAGTATGTAGGACTAGTAGCATGCCAAAGTTTGTGCTATTGCCATTGAGAATGCATTGGGCGTTAAAGTTAAATAACTCAGAAACTACAAAACATTTCAAAGTAAAAAGTTCCAGCATGTGTCTCCACAGTAAGCTGAATTATAAAACGTGTGAATGGAGTTTCTAGGTGAAAGTGATTTTGACGTGCCACTATCTGCCATTATAAATTTCTCACATTTAAAGCACTATATTTCTAAAACTATGAAACATTTCAAAGATTCCTTTTCAGGCAAACATGTCCACCGTAAGATGAACCTAAATAGGTTTGAATGGGGATTCTAGGTGTAAGTATGTAGGACTAGTAGCATGCCAAAGTTATAATTTTTTTCGGACGGCATACTATAGCATGTCGTTTTTCGTGATTTTGGACTATTTGAAAAAAAGATGAAAATCATGAAAAAACGACATACTATAGTTCATGGCTTCGGACGGCATACTATAGCATGTCGTTTTTCATGATTTTGGAGGATTTGAAAAAAAGATGAAAATCATGAAAAAACGACATACTATAGTCCATGGTTTGGGACGGCATAATATATTATGTCATATTTTCTTGATTTTGGGACACTATGTCAGAGCCAGGACTTGAACCTGCAGCCTCCTGATTACCAGGCAGGCTCTGTACCCAGTGAGCCATTGTGCATGCTGTTCTTAAAAGGCAGAATAGATAATGTCAGAAGAGCCAGAGACGTGTTTCCATTGTGGTTCATAAACATTCGAGCGTCTAGAGATAAACAACAGCAAAAGAAACAATAGACAAATCTCCTGTTATTTTATTTTTTGTATTTTATTTTTGTATCAATGTTGTACTCAAAGGGAACAGCAGACTGCATTGTGGCAGGTAGCAAGTAGATCAGTGACTTAGCACACTGGCTGCATGATCTGGCCGGTCGTGTATAGTCGGCACAGCCGGACAGCCAATGAAACGAAGGCTTGCCTTTGTTGCCAGGCAGTTTTGCCATCTTTTTCACCCAATCAGAATTTTTCACTTTTCTATGTAGGGGATTTGGAGACTGGAGTTCGATTCCCCCTCATGGAAGATAGATCCATAGTTAAAGTTAGTTATTGACCTGTTAACTGCCTGGTAATTGCATACCTGGATGTAAAATAATAATAAAATATGTTGAGTTGTAATTGTACCACTGTGTCTGTGACTTATTTCTCTGCCCTTGATTTTCTATACTGCTGTAAATTTACATTGTCAGTAGTTATGATTGAATTGATGAATTTGGATAATTCTTTCCATCTAGATGACCAAGTTGGTTCCGGGGACCCTCAGGGGTCCTTGAGGGAGTTCCAGGGGGTCCCCATGCAGCTAAATGATAGTTAGTAACCAAATGGACCGTTATGGTTCTGTAACTCAGAGTGTACAAATGGAACCAAATGTTTCCATTTGTACACTCTCATAGTTAAATTAACATTGATTTAAAAACAAAAATTGGGGGACCCAGAGATAGAAATACCAGAAATGGGGGTCCGTAGACTAATGCATGTCAAACTGGGGGGGTCCTTGAAATTAAACGGGTTGAGAATCACTGCTATAGCCGGGAAAAAAAGGAAAGAATATCTCTTATGGGGGGTCCCTGGCATATGTTTTCAAATGGGGGTCTGCGGGCTAATTAGTGTCAATTTGGGGGTCCTTGACATGAAAAAGTTTGGGAACCATTGGTAGATAGCAGTAGTACTCATCATCATTGCCATCTAGTGGCTGTTATAAATCAAAGCACAGCAAATGGAAGGCAGCCTCTGTAGACATTTTTAAAGCTCAGCTCAAGACCCACTTCTACACCCTTGCTTTTAATTGATTTATTTGTCTTTTTAAAAAAAGTTATTCATGTCCTCACTGTATTGTTTATGCCCTGCCTTTCTTTCTTTTTTGTGTAAAGCACTTTGAGCTGCATTTCATGTCATGAAAGGTGCTATACAAATAAAGTTTTATTATTATTTTTTATTAGCAACAAAACATTTCTGTTGAACTCTGTGAAATTACACAACTCTTATATACATACAAAGATAAAGATAAATAGTATTAGAAAATAGATAAAATATCAAAAAACTGTGGGATACAATATATAGTGCAAATGTATCGGCTAGCAGCAGTTGAAATCCCATCCTAAAAATAAAACAAATGAAGAATGTATGTAACAGAATTTCTTTATACAGATGTAATTTGCTGTAAGCAGTGTATGGGTATAAACAGTGTACACACAATGATTTGTATTCCTTAAGGTGCTTCCATTGCATTCCTTTCAGAGTGCATTCTCTCTCTATGAAAAAAGTTTTAGTCATTTGTTTTTATCAACACTTGTATGTGTGTGCGTGCGTGTGTGCATGCGTGTGTGTGTTCCTCAGGCACAGTAGAGGCGTACAGACAGTTGGACTGTGAGGTGATGTGGCAGCCCTCCTCCTCGCCTCCAGAAGGAGACTTTGACCTGTGCGTCCATGAAGGCAGCGCCCAACGCCTGCACTGCGTTGCCACGGTCTGCCGCTCACTCACTCGTTAACTAAAACACCTAAAACAGGCAGGGAAAGCATATTGTTTTTTAAATGACCGGTTAGTTTGATTAGAAAGTTCTGCATTGTCCCTATAACTCATGCATCAAATCACAAAACGTGTCGGCTGAGTAGAGATACAGAATGGATTCTTCTAATGGTTTGTTTGATTTATTGATTGAATACTTTAATAACAGCTTGCAAAGAAGTACAGAGATACAGATAATGCTAAAAGGATAACACAGGCCTTGTTTCCATTCTGGTTATATGTATTCAACTCATCAAGCGTGGGCAGTGTGTGTACTATACAGGCTACACATCTGTCAGACCCCACTTCTGCATTGCTGTACTGAAACGTCACACCTGTCCTCAGACGATTGAGGGTTGTCCACTCCATGCAGGGCAGGTGCTGGCTGGCCAGGAACATCTGTGGGATCCTTGATGTAGTGGTGAAGCCTGGATGTTCTGCTGCCTTGCACTGATCCCTCCATCTCGCCATCACCCAGGAAGCCTTGGAGGTGTCAGCTGGTGTTGTGTGAAGCAGTTCCTGAGCCTGTGTGGCAAAGGGGCACAGGGACTGGTGTTTTAAGGATTATGTTGTACTTTAGCTATTGAAAAATAGCAGATCTACAAGCTCATAGCGCAGTGCTGCACTACGAGCTTGTAGATCTGCTATGTTTGGAAAATCTTGAAAATGTGGCGCAAATATTAGAATATATATTCTTTCAGAGCGAACGTTTTAAACTCCAATCTTTGCTTACGGGGGAAGACGACTTGCAGCAAGCTATACACCTTGAAAAGTACAGTCATGACTCTTACTAAACACTAGCCCGTCTCCGGACCCCCCGGGTTGAGCTCCTTTGGACCTACCACGTAGGGTCCGGTCTCACCGGCTTCAAGCGACATGGGATGCCATCTGATTTCCCCTGACTTAGCCCTGTGCTGCGGTGTGGGTGTCACGCTGACATATTCCAAACGAAGCATATGAACGCTATAGGAGACAACGAACCATCTGACCCCCCCCGCGAACGGCTCAGAAGCCGTTAAGTATTTTTAATGTTTGTACGACCGTTTTGGCAGCTCTGAAATTCTCTCTTGTTGACATCCCATTGTACCGCCTCTCGGCATCTCGGTTGGCTAGCAGCGCCTCCCTACGCGCCTCGTAGGCGCAGCTAGCCAACCGAGATGTCAACAAGGAGGGACCGAAGAGAGAATTTCAGAGCTGGCAAAACGGTCGTACAAACATTAAAAATACTTAACGGCTTCTGAGCCGTTCGCGGGGGGGGTCAGATGGTTCGTTGTCTCCTATAGCGTCCATATGCTTCGTTTGGAATATGTCAGCGTGACACCCACACCGCAGCACAGGGCTAAGTCAGGGGAAATCAGATTGCATCCCATGTCGCTTGAATCCGGTGAGAAGGAACCCTACATAAAGTCATCAAAATGTCAGAAACTTTAACGTAGGGTTCCGAAAGGAGCTAACTAAACACCAAAACTCAAGTGTACACTTAAACTGTATGTTGGCTTGTTTACTGTTGAGTGAGAGACCCACAGTTTGGAAAACACTGCATTAGCTGTCTGGGTGTTATACATATTGATATGACAATTAAAATTGTATTGCTATATCACACAAATTATGTTGTATTACTGTTGTATGGTAGACAATATATTTGGGTTTCAAGTGTGGTCATCTGAACACAGCGTCTTTACACTCTAGTGAAATAGTGCATTTCATATTTAATGTAAACATACAAAGAGGACTAAGGTGAGGCAGTCAGCAGGTCACAGCGCTGTAGGGCTTCGAACCCTATATCCAGCAGAAGCTCGGATAGTACTCTACCAGTGCTTTTTTTGCTTTGCAACACCATGCCTTTACTTGCATGTGAATTATTGATGACACCATGATAGGAGTACAATAACTTTGCATTGTGAATAAAACATATTAACCACAGTGTGGTTGCAGTGTAATGCTAACGATGTAATCACAGGGCTGTCTGCTTCATGTATTATAATTAAAAGTGCATTCTGGTATTGTGAATCAATGTACTTAAATGAAAGCACCAACTTCAGTGTTTACTGACTGACCTATAATAACAATATAGCCTCCAATAGCACAGCGAGGGGTCCGGGGACCCCCAGATTTTGTAAATAGCATCAACATCAGCTAAAGCCACTATAAAGCCTATTTGAAACTAGGCGATCTACGAGCTTGTTGATCAGCTATTTTCAACAAATCAGACCATTAAACTCAGTCAAATAAATGTTAAATCATGAAATATAACATCGGGTCTTGTGTAGGGTCTAAGGAGTAAACACTGATACAGTGAGTTATTATTTTGTCTGCTGGTTGCACGAGTTCAGCCCCATGTACAGTAACAGCTCAGCACAGTACTCAATTAACAGATCCCTGATCGATCTAAAAACGAATCCACTACATTCACCAAATCACCAAGACATTAAAACGTTTCCTTTGACAAGTCAGAGAGTGATCTGTTCGTCTGTTTACGATGATGCTAACACGCTAATTCGATTAGCATCCCTTCCTTTGTCAAAGACGTGCAAAATAAAAAATCTGTCAATGTATACACATTATGTTACACGTCTTTATCGGCGTTTCTGTGGTCAAGACAATGCATTGTACCGACCTGTCAGTTTCTGCTGCTGCTCGGGACTAGCCTGGTTAATAAACCAGACCGAATCAGCCGTTGGCGACAGTGTTGTGTGATATTAGTCTGGTTTATTAGCCAGGCTAGCTCGGGACTTCATGTATGTGACGTAAACATTAAACAGGCAGAGAGACATATATGAATCCAGGCATTAATCTCGTCCAAAAATATATAAAACGTAAACGCCAAAATCGCGAGAGAGTCAGCTATTCATTACAAAATATTTCACAGACCTTGATGTGATGGTTCGCTGTGATAAAGTAACACAAAGGTGATGATGATGATGAGCACGAAAAAATACAACGAGACGAGAGGATAAACATTACTCGACAGAAGAAGAACAGAGGCATTTGGCAGCGACATTCAGAACAGCGCCACAGCCAGCCCATCCACACCCACTCTGTGGCCAGACGTATATTACATCGGCAGTGAGATTAGGACAGCGCCACAGCCAGCCCATCCACACCCACTCTGTGGCCAGACATATATTACATCGGTACCGAAGTTTAGGACAGCGCCGCGGCCGCCGTCCGCACCCACGTTGCGGCCGGAAGCGGTACTGCGCCCGTAGTGAAAATTCACTACCGTAGAGAATGAACGGGACCTCGTTTAGGGCCGTTTAGCTAAACAATACGCGACGGCCGCGCGCCGGAGATAGTGGGTTCAAACCCCACTCAAATCTTTACTTGCCAAAGTCTGCCATTGACCCCCATTCTGAATTTCTCAAATTTAAAAGCACTATATTTCTAAAACTATGAAACATTTCAAAGATTCCTTTTCAGGCAAACATGTCCACCGTAAGATGAACCTAAGTAGGCTTGAATGGGGTTTCTAGGTGTAAGTATGTAGGACTAGTAGCATGCCAAAGTTTGTGCTATTGCCATTGAGAATGCATTGGGCATTAAAGTTAAATAACTCAGAAACTACAAAACATTTCAAAGTAAAAAGTTCCAGCATGTGTCTCCACAGTAAGCTGAATTATAAAAAGTGTGAATGGAGTTTCTAGGTGAAAGTGCTTTTTTGACGTGCCAATATCTGCCATTGAGCCCCATTGTAAAATTCTCAAATTTGAAAGCACTATATTTCTAAAACTATGAAACATTTCAAAGATTCCTTTTCAGGCAAACATGTCCACCGTAAGATGAACCTAAGTAGGCTTGAATGGGGTTTCTAGGTGTAAGTATGTAGGACTAGTAGCATGCCAAAGTTTGTGCTATTGCCATTGAGAATGCATTGGGCGTTAAAGTTAAATAACTCAGAGACTACAAAACATTTCAAAGTAAAAAGTTCCAGCATGTGTCTCCACAGTAAGCTGAATTATAAAACGTGTGAATGGAGTTTCTAGGTGAAAGTGATTTTGACGTGCCACTATCTGCCATTATAAATTTCTCACATTTAAAGCACTATATTTCTAAAACTATGAAACATTTCAAAGATTCCTTTTCAGGCAAACATGTCCACCGTAAGATGAACCTAAATAGGTTTGAATGGGGATTCTAGGTGTAAGTATGTAGGACTAGTAGCATGCCAAAGTTATAATTTTTTTAGGACGGCATACTATAGCATGTCGTTTTTCGTGATTTTGGACTATTTGAAAAAAAGATGAAAATCATGAAAAAACGACATACTATAGTAAAGTTCATGGCTTCGGACGGCATACTATAGCATTTGTTTTTCATGATTTTGGAGGATTTGAAAAAAAGATGAAAATCATGAAAAAACGACATATAGTCCATGGTTTGGGACGGCATAATATATTATGTCATATTTTCGGGACACTATGTCAGAGCCAGGACTTGAACCTGCAGCCTCCTGATTACCAGGCAGGCTCTGTACCCAGTGAGCCATTGTGCATGGTGTTCTTAAAAGGCCGAATAGATAATGACAGAAGAGCCAGAGACTTGTTTCCATTGTGGTTCATAAACATTCGAGCGTCTAGAGATAAACAACAGCAAAAGAAACAATAGACAAATCTCCTGTTATTTTATTTTTTGTATTTTATTTTTGTATCAATGTTGTACTCAAAGGGAACAGCAGACTGCATTGTGGCAGGTAGCAAGTAGATCAGTGACTTAGCACACTGGCTGCATGATTTGGAGATAGTGGGTTCAAACCCCACTCAAATCTTTACTTGCCAAAATCTTCCATTGACCCCCATTCTGAATTTCTCAAATTTGAAAGCACTATATTTCTAAAACTATGAAACATTTCAAAGATTCCTTTTCAGGCAAACATGTCCACCGTAAGATGAACCTAAGTAGGCTTGTATGGGGTTTCTAGGTGTAAGTATGTAGGACTAGTAGCATGCCAAAGTTTGTGCTATTGCCATTGAGAATGCATTGGGCGTTAAAGTTAAATAACTCAGAAACTACAAAACATTTCAAAGTAAAAAGTTCCAGCATGTGTCTCCACAGTAAGCTGAATTATAAAACGTGTGAATGGAGTTTCTAGGTGAAAGTGATTTTGAAGTGCCACTATCTGCCATTATACATTTCTCTTATTTAAAGCACTATATTTCTAAAACTATGAAACATTTCAAAGATTCCTTTTCAGGCAAACATGTCCACCGTAAGATGAACCTAAATAGGTTTGAATGGGGATTCTAGGTGTAAGTATGTAGGACTAGAAGCATGCCAAAGTTATAATTTTTTTCGGACGGCATACTATAGCATGTCGTTTTTTGTGATTTTGGACTATTTGAAAAAAAAGATGAAAATCATGAAAAACGACATACTATAGTTCATGGCTTCGGACGGCATACTATAGCATGTCGTTTTTCATGATTTTGGAGGATTTGAAAAAAAGATGAAAATCATGAAAAAACGACATACTATAGTCCATGGTTTGGGACGGCATAATATATTATGTCATATTTTCATGATTTTGGGACACTATGTCAGAGCCAGGACATGAACCTGCAGCCTCCTGATTACCAGGCAGGCTCTGTACGCAGTGAGCCATTGTGCATGCCGTTCTTAAAAGGCCGAATAGATAATGACAGAAGAGCCAGAGACTTGTTTCTATTGTGGTTCATAAACATTCGAGCGTCTAGAGATAAACAACAGCAAAAGAAACAATAGACAAATCTCCTGTTATTTTATTTTTTGTATTTTATTTTTGTATCAATGTTGTACTCAAAGGGAACAGCAGACTGCATTGTGGCAGGTAGCAAGTAGATCAGTGACTTAGCACACTGGCTGCATGATCTGGAGATAGTGGGTTCAAACCCCACTCAAATCTTTACTTGCCAAAATCTTCCATTGACCCCCATTCTGAATTTCTCAAATTTGAAAGCACTATATTTCTAAAACTATGAAACATTTCAAAGATTCCTTTTCAGGCAAACATGTCCACCGTAAGATGAACCTAAGTAGGCTTGAATGGGGTTTCTAGGTGTAAGTATGTAGGACTAGTAGCATGCCAAAGTTTGTGCTATTGCCATTGAGAATGCATTGGGCGTTAAAGTTAAATAACTCAGAAACTACAAAACATTTCAAAGTAAAAAGTTCCAGCATGTGTCTCCACAGTAAGCTGAATTATAAAACGTGTGAATGGAGTTTCTAGGTGAAAGTGATTTTGAAGTGCCACTATCTGCCATTATACATTTCTCTTATTTAAAGCACTATATTTCTAAAACTATGAAACATTTCAAAGATTCCTTTTCAGGCAAACATGTCCACCGTAAGATGAACCTAAATAGGTTTGAATGGGGATTCTAGGTGTAAGTATGTAGGACTAGAAGCATGCCAAAGTTATAATTTTTTTCGGACGGCATACTATAGCATGTCGTTTTTTGTGATTTTGGACTATTTGAAAAAAAAGATGAAAATCATGAAAAACGACATACTATAGTTCATGGCTTCGGACGGCATACTATAGCATGTCGTTTTTCATGATTTTGGAGGATTTGAAAAAAAGATGAAAATCATGAAAAAACGACATACTATAGTCCATGGTTTGGGACGGCATAATATATTATGTCATATTTTCATGATTTTGGGACACTATGTCAGAGCCAGGACATGAACCTGCAGCCTCCTGATTACCAGGCAGGCTCTGTACGCAGTGAGCCATTGTGCATGCCGTTCTTAAAAGGCCGAATAGATAATGACAGAAGAGCCAGAGACTTGTTTCTATTGTGGTTCATAAACATTCGAGCGTCTAGAGATAAACAACAGCAAAAGAAACAATAGACAAATCTCCTGTTATTTTATTTTTTGTATTTTATTTTTGTATCAATGTTGTACTCAAAGGGAACAGCAGACTGCATTGTGTCAGGTAGCAAGTAGATCAGTGACTTAGCACACTGGCTGCATGATCTGGAGATAGTGGGTTCAAACCCCACTCAAATCTTTACTTGCCAAAATCTGCCATTGACCCCCATTCTGAATTTCTCAAATTTGAAAGCACTATATTTCTAAAACTATGAAACATTTCAAAGATTCCTTTTCAGGCAAACATGTCCACCGTAAGATGAACCTAAGTAGGCTTGAATGGGGTTTCTAGGTGTAAGTATGTAGGACTAGTAGCATGCCAAAGTTTGTGCTATTGCCATTGAGAATGCATTGGGCGTTAAATAACTCAGAAACTACAAAACATTTCAAAGTAAAAAGTTCCAGCATGTGTCTCCACAGTAAGCTGAATTATAAAACGTGTGAATGGAGTTTCTAGGTGAAAGTGATTTTGACGTGCCACTATCTGCCATTATAAATTTCTCACATTTAAAGCACTATATTTCTAAAACTATGAAACATTTCAAAGATTCCTTTTCAGGCAAACATGTCCACCGTAAGATGAACCTAAATAGGTTTGAATGGGGATTCTAGGTGTAAGTATGTAGGACTAGTAGCATGCCAAAGTTATAATTTTTTTCGGACGGGATACTATAGCATGTCGTTTTTCGTGGTTTTGGAGGATTTGAAAAAAAGATGAAAATCATGAAAAAACTACATACTATAGTTCATGGTTTCGGACGGCATACTATAGCATGTCGTTTTTCGTGATTTTGGAGGATTTGAAAAAAAGATGAAAATCATGAAAAAACGACATACTATAGTTCATGGTTTCGGACGGCATACTATAGCATGTCGTTTTTCGTGATTTTGGAGGATTTGAAAAAAATATGAAAATCATGACAAAACGACATACTAGCCTATAGTTCATGGTTTCGGACGGCATACTATAGCATGTCGTTTTTCGTGATTTTGGAGGATTTGAAAAAAAGATGAAAATCATGAAAAAACGACATGTTCATGGTTTCGGACGGCATACTATAGCATGTCGTTTTTCGTGATTTTGGAGGATTTGAAAAAAAGATGAAAATCATGAAAATACGACATACTATAGTTCATGGTTTTGGACGGGATACTATAGCATGTCGTTTTTCGTGATTTTGGAGGATTTGAAAAAAAGATGAAAATCATGAAAAAACGACATACTATAGTTCATGGTTTCGGACGGCATACTATAGCATGTCGTTTTTCGTGATTTTGGAGGATTTGAAAAAAAGATGAAAATCATGAAAAAACGACATACTATAGTTCATGGTTTCGGACGGCATACTATAGCATGTCGTTTTTCGTGATTTTGGAGGATTTGAAAAAAAGATGAAAATCATGAAAAAACGACATGTTCATGGTTTCGGACGGCATACTATAGCATGTTGTTTTTCGTGATTTTGGAGGATTTGAAAAAAAGATGAAAATCATGAAAAAACGACATACTATAGTTCATGGTTTCGGACGGCATACTATAGCATGTCGTTTTTCGTGATTTTGGAGGATTTGAAAAAAAGATGAAAATCATGAAAAAACGACATACTATAGTTCATGGTTTCGGACGGCATACTATAGCATGTCGTTTTTTGTGATTTGAGGATTTGAAAAAAATGTGAAAATCATGAAAAAACAACATACTATAGTTCATGGTTTCGGACGGCATACTATAGCATGTCGTTTTTCGTGATTTTGGAGGATTTGAAAAAAAGATGAAAATCATGAAAAAACATACTATAGTTCATGGTTTCCGACGGCATACTATAGCATTTTGTTTTTCGTGATTTTGGAGGATTTGAAAAAAAGATGAAAATCATGAAAAAACATACTATAGTTCATGGTTTCGGACGGCATACTATAGCATTTCGTTTTTCGTGATTTTGGAGGATGACTAACGGATGGACGGACAGACGGAGGGATATTGTTGCTATGGTCGCAACAATATCACACTTATATAGCGCCTTTCCGAGTACCCAAAGATGCTTTACATAAGAGGCAACAAAAATAAAAACAACTTTATTAGGGGGGGAAAACAAAACAAAACACTAAACGCCAGTTTAGGGATAAGTCACAGACACAAAAGGTAAAATGTAATGGAAATATTTACTGAGTTCAGCAAAGGAAATTACCTTTTGAACATAGTCCAATCCCATCACACAATAGTCCACATTTCACATAATTAAAAAATACCTGTAGCCAAATTCCAATACTCCAAATCTCGGTCACTCCAGCATGGTGTTACGATGAAATTGGTGACCTATTGAAATATGTGATAGACGTAGACAATCACATATTGTCAGTGTCTAATAAATAAACCGCAACAATTTACATTCAGAGTTCAACCTAGTGGTATTTAGGCCTTATATTTAATGACCTCCATAAGTGTGAGTGAGCGAGTGACTCTAGTGTGGGCTGCCATCTGCCTCAACCGTGTCGAAGGAGAGAAAAATAGAGACAAGGAGAGACAGAGGAAATACAGGCAAATATAAATAGTAGCAATTGAATTAATAAATAAATAATAGTGTAAGATAATACAATATAGTATAACAATGTCAAATAAATTATCCTAATAGTTATGTGGGACTGTCAGTTTAAGACAGTAAGAAACATTTGAAAAAACCTTAGGCCTAGTTGTCAAATATAGTGCACTGTCAATTTAACATAGCACTTTGAATGGAACCAAATTAATCTGTATATTACCTTCACAAATGAGTGAAATACGCTTTAAATAAAACCCTTTAGTCACCTTAGCCAATTCTAGAAAAAACCCTTTGAACACAATCCAGGCAATGGATAAAACACCTTGGTAAAAGACCCTTAAAAAGTAATTGGAAGACGCAGGAATTCAGACCACACCGAATTATAAAGTTTAGGGGAATTTATATAAATTGATTCTCAGTGAAAAGATGTTACAGATCCAGGCTTGACATAGCGTTATTCCATGATTGAATGATCACAACATTATTCCACAGTTTTACAACTTAATATATTAGGGACAGAGACCAGGGGGTAAATCTGGCGACATAAATATCACAAGTGATAGGCCCTGAAATATTTGTTATGCATAACAGGATGGGACAACACAATCCGAGTCCACTTTTGTGGCACTTGAAGCGGAGAGAGGTACTCATCCATCTCTTCCAAAACAAGTCAACAAGATACTGCACTTTTTCACCCTTCAGCATGTATACAAGTCTTGTGTGAATAGTTCAAGTGGCCTGGTTGGTACCAGTGGGATTAGTGAGTGAATTCACATAATCATATATCTTCTGTAGATCAGCTTCCACCAACATGGAAGATGGTGTTAGGACGTGTTAGAAGGAGGTGGTGTTAGAAGAAGGTGGTATTAGGCGGTAGAAGTTGGTGGAAGCTGATCTGCTGATCTACTTGCACCTGCCATATATACAGGGGACTTCAATTCCCAACACAAGGTTTGGGGTTACAGCCAAACATCATCAAAGTGGCAGTCATGCCACTTGAGCTGTTCACAAAAGAAGTCTCATATACATGCTGATGCAAAGGGAAGAGTTACATATGATACCTGATGAAAGGGGCCTCATCTGACACTTACGTTTATTCTTTTCATGATACAGTTCTGACATTCCATATGTTGATCCTTCCCCATCAATCCTTCCTCTTCGATGTCTCCCTTTTGACTGATACCTGTCCATTTAAACTCTAGAAATTAACCCTGTACACTCAAGACACTGCCACCGCTGTCTCCCTTAGAGCTGACCTGTTCTGACATTCCATATGTTGATCTGACCTCATCGAACCCTGTACGCTCAAGACACGCTCCATATATGGCAAGTGCACGGGCGAGGTGGCTTCTCGCCCTCAGGTGTCTTACTGGTAATGTTAAGATAAAATACAGTGTAGTGGTGTACTATGATATGGTAGCAATCCATAGTCGTGCTCTGTGAGGAGGCCGGGTCCACAAACCACATCACTCTTGATAGGCTCAGTGAAGGCTCCGTGAAGAGGCCTGGTCCACGGTCACACTCTTGATAGGCATCTGGGGGTCCATAATACAATTTACAATTTAGGCATTTAGCAGACGCTCTTAATCCAGAGCGATTTACATTAGGCAAGAACAAAAGCATGGGAATACATCACATATATAAAATGCATTTATCATGAAACATGCGTAAACTAAGAACGTAACTAGAACATATCTATATAATGACACTATACACATATAAACTATACATATATACTATACTATGCTATACATATGTACTATGATGTGCTATGACCACATACAATGCAATTATTGTGCTGTCTACATGCTATAAGTCTGTTTCAAATGCTATCCAAGCTATCTAAGGGGGTAGGATAAGTGCTATGGGCCATGATGGAGTCTGAAAAGGTGGGTCTTCAGACTATGGCGGAAGATTGGGAGTGATGCTGCAGTTCTGATTGCAACGGGGAGTGCATTCCACAGTTTTGGGGCCAGAAGGGAGAAGAGTTTGGGACGTGTGGAGCGTTGTCCCGGCGTTTTTAGTGAGGGTACTTCCAGCTTTCCTGCGTTGGCTGATCTGAGTGCACGGGAGGGTTTGTAGGGTTCAATCATGCTTGCAAGATATGGGGGAGCCATACCTTTGGTTGCTTTGAATGCCAGCATCAGAGTTTTGTATTCTGTGCAGCGACCGGGAGCCAGTGCAGGGAGCGGCGCAGGGGGGAGACATGTGAGAATTTTGGCTGGTTGAAGACCAAACGAGCTGCGGCATTTTGGATCAGTTGGAGAGGCTTAAGTGCACATGCCGGTAGGGCAGTAAGGAGCTGCCCTACCGGCTGTTGTCTGGATTAGGAGCTGGGCTGATTCCTGGGTGAGGAACGGTCTAATTTGTCGTATGTTATAGAGTGTGAACCTACAGGATCGAGTGACAGCTGTGATGTGAGTTTTAAACGAGAGCTGACTGTCCAGGACAACACCAAGGTTCCTGGCTGTTGGGACAGACGTTACCAGGGCGTTGTCTACGGAAATAGTTAGCTCCCGCATAGGGCAGGACTTAGCTGGGAAGAAGAGAAGCTCAGTCTTGTCTGGGTTCAGCTTGAGGTGGTTGGAGGACATCCACTGTGAGATGTCAGCCAGGCATGCAGTGATGCGCTCTTCCACCTGAGTGGCAGAGGGGGGGGAAGGATAGAAACAGTTGTGTGTCATCGGCATAGCAGTGATAGGATATATTGTGAGCAGAGATGATAGTGCCAAGGGATTTGGTGTACAGTGAGAAAAGGAGGGGACCAAGTACAGATCCCTGTGGGACCCCAGTTTGGAGGGTTCGGGGGGATGATAGAAAACCTTTCCAGGAAACCTGGTAGGTCCGGTCGGTGAGATAGGAAGAGAACAACTTTAGTGCTGTCCCAACGATGCCTAGATCCGCTAGGGTGTCTAGGAGCAGCTGGTGGTTCACTGTGTCAAATGCTGCTGATAGGTCTAGGAGAATCAGGACAGCAGAGTGGGAAGCAGCCTGGGCTGAAAGTCCATGGAACTGCAGAGTGGGACACAAAGAAACTCTGGGGAGTGGCTCCCCGGATGATGAGTTGGTGGCAGGCCTTACTGGACCGTGAGTATGTACAGTGTAAATAACAATCACATTGATGGGAAACTACCCACACAACCAAGGGGAGGAGGAGAGGGGAGGGGAGGAGAAAAGGGAGGAGGGGAAGGGGGAGACGTAGAGTCCTCAACGGGCCTGAAAATTAAGGCCCGACCCTACACTACCCTATACTCTACCTGGGCCAGCCCGAGGCACAGCCCAACCCTAACAATTACCATAATGTTAGGCCACTAGATCAAAGTAAAAAAGTCATACGATTTGTCACACACGTTACAGCAGTGAAATTTGTTCTCCGCATTTGACCCATCTCTTGGAGCAGTGAGCCGCAGCCAAGGAGCGGTGAGCTGCAGCCGTGCCGCGCTCGGGAATCATTTGATTAGTAGATTTGATGGTTCAATATACTGAGTGTGTGAGAGAACAGACTTATGGCCGAAATAAAGGATTTATGCAACTGTAACGCTGGCTGTTAACACAATGAGTGGCGCATGCTGGACGAAAGTGGTATGGCGCTTGGGTGCTGGTGATTTCAGGCTATTCCACTATGACGTGGAATCCAAGATTGGCTTCCATCTTGGATGCTAAAGCATAGCATCAATGCTAGCGAGCTAAAATTAGGTCAATCCTTGCTCTAGAAAACACCAATGTTCCCATCGCGTTCACCGGATAATCAGAAAAGACCTATCTGTTGAAAAAGACGGACAGCGCATTAGTTTCAGAGAAAAAAACGTGCAAAGGCCGCGACTAAAACAGAAGCTAATGTGGTTGGTCATACAGACACGGTGCGGGCGGAGCCCTAGCAACGGTGCACAGCAACTGGAGCGTTTTAAAAAAAAAAAAGGAAAATAGCAAGGCAATGTTATAGCAATAGCAAATGCCTCAAGACTTCCAAAACAAGTCAACAAGATACTGCACTTTTTCACCCTTCAGCATACATACAAGTCTTTTGTGAACAGTTCAAGTGGCATGACTGAGATACTGACCCATTTCCATTGCTGACACATGGCAAAGGCCAGGTCTGGGTTGGTATGGGTGTTCCACTGTGCAGAGAAGAAGCTTCTTTTGGGTCAAACAATGTGTTGGCGTTAGAGGCCCATTGGCTCTGTGTCACTCCATTTGATGATGTTTGGCTGTAACCCCAATCCCTTGTATTGGGAATTGAAGTACCCTGCATAGAAGGCAGACACAGGTACCAGTGAGAGTGAGTGAATTCACATAATCATATGTCTTCTGGAGATCAGCTTCCACCAACATGGAAGGAGGTGGTGTTAGTAAGTAAGTACATTTTATTTATAAAGCACCATTCAAAACAAAGTTACAAGGTGCTGAACAGTGAACAGGCAATCAACAAAACACAAAACATAGGTGTTGTTAGAAGGACGTGTTAGGAGGAGGTGGTATTAGAAGAAGTTGGTGGAAGCTGATTTGCAGAATACTTTATTTTTACTTTATTTAGCAGGAGTGAATGCTGGCATTTGCACCTGCCATATATACAGGGGACTTAATTTCCAACAACAACGTTTTGGAGTTACAGCCAAACATCATCAAATGGAGAGACAGAGCCACTGGGCCTCTAGCACCAACACACTACTGTTGTTTGACCCAAAAGAGCCCCCAAGCTGCTTCTCTGCACGATGGAACACACATACCAACCCAGACCTGGCCTTTGCCGTGGGTCAGCAATGGAAATATGTCAGCACCTCAGTCGTGACACTTGAGCTGTTCACAAAAGAAGACTATACATGATTAAGGGTGAAAAAGTGCAGTATCTTGTGGACTTGTTTTGGAAGAGATGGGCGAGTATTCTATTCTGAAAAGTCTGTCTTGGACATACAAGGTTTCCACCAGACAGCAAACAAAATGGAGGTAAATGCAAGGTTCTTAGAGAGGGGGGAGGTGGTCTGTACTGTACCTGTATGGGGACAAAGACCCCTTGTTATCTGTACAGAGTGGGTGGCTAGGGTGTAAGCTGATCAAACAGGGGGCGTTCTGTCCAGTCTCATAGCCAGGGAGGAGGCAAGTAGGTCTGGTGCACGCCCAGCACTGGGACGCTGCCCTCTGCAAGAAAACACACACACCATCATCATCATGGACAGGCGGACCGTTTGTTTAAGTATTTATTGTATATGCTGAGGTGACAGATCGGCTATGATAATATATATAATTTATTTATGAACTCAACAAACAGTTTGGACTTCAGTTTATCAAGCACACGTCTGAACATCCTCCTTGCCATCAGTATACCACATAGTGCCTTTAGTATAGGACTTTGGGCACTACATATTCCTTGAATTCATGGAAGCCAATAAATAATTTGATGACAAATTATAGAAAATAAGTAATTCTTTAACTTCTGCAGTTGTCACATAATGTCACAAGACAGAGCCACGGACAACGAGACAGACAGACAGAAAGTAATGCAGTAACGCAGAATAATTTTGATAATATATTACAGATTTTTTGTTAAGTAATGTATTATGCGTTACTGCATATTATGCAAATATAATTTGCGTTAAGTAATGCACATTACCCAACACTGTCTGACAGACAGAAGCACACTGTACCTGTGGTGTTAAAGCCCAGCTCCACGCCAGGAAGGAGGCCTGGACTGAATGAGCTGGAACCTCTCTGCTCCCTCTGGAACCGTGTCGTCAATGAGCTGGAACCTCTCTGCTCCCTCTGGAACCTCTCTGCTCCCTCTGGAACCTCTCTGCTCCCTCTGGAACCTCTCTGCTCCCTCTGGAACCTCTCTGCTCCCTCTGGAACCTCTCTGCTCCCTCTGGAACCGTGTCGTCAATGAGCTGGAACCTCTCTGCTCCCTCTGGAACCGTGTCGTCAATGAGCTGGAACCTCTCTGCTCCCTCTGGAACCGTGTCGTCAATGAGCTGGAACCTCTCTGCTCCCTCTGGAACCTCTCTGCTCCCTCTGGAACCTCTCTGCTCCCTCTGGAACCTCTCTGCTCCCTCTGGAACCTCTCTGCTCCCTCTGGAACCTCTCTGCTCCCTCTGGAACCGTGTCGTCAATGAGCTGGAACCTCTCTGCTCCCTCTGGAACCGTGTCGTCAATGAGCTGGAACCTCTCTGCTCCCTCTGGAACCGTGTCGTCAATGAGCTGGAACCTCTCTGCTCCCTCTGGAACCTCTCTGCTCCCTCTGGAACCTCTCTGCTCCCTCTGGAACCTCTCTGCTCCCTCTGGAACCTCTCTGCTCCCTCTGGAACCGTGTCGTCAATGAGCTGGAACCTCTCTGCTCCCTCTGGAACCGTGTCGTCAATGAGCTGGAACCGCTCTGCTCCCTCTGGAACCGTGTCGTCAATGAGCTGGAACCGCTCTGCTCCCTCTGGAACCGTGTCGTCAATGAGCTGGAACCTCTCTGCTCCCTCTGGAACCGTGTCGTCAATGAGCTGGAACCTCTCTGCTCCCTCTGGAACCTCTCTGCTCCCTCTGGAACCTCTCTGCTCCCTCTGGAACCTCTCTGCTCCCTCTGGAACCTCTCTGCTCCCTCTGGAACCGTGTCGTCAATGATCTGGAACCTCTCTGCTCCCTCTGGAACCGTGTCGTCAATGAGCTGGAACCTCTCTGCTCCCTCTGGAACCGTGTCGTCAATGAGCTGGAACCTCTCTGCTCCCTCTGGAACCTCTCTGCTCCCTCTGGAACCGTGTCGTCAATGAGCTGGAACCTCTCTGCTCCCTCTGGAACCGTGTCGTCAATGAGCTGGAACCTCTCTGCTCCCTCTGGAACCGTGTCGTCAATGATCTGGAACCTCTCTGCTCCCTCTGGAACCGTGTCGTCAATGATCTGGACCTCCACAAACGTATGCCTTTCACCGTCCATGAAATGCAACATCTGCAGGAGAACGACAGATACGTCATGTGACCAGATATATCCAGCTTTTCACCAGAGGAGAAAAACTTAAATTTATATTTTATACAAGATTAAACTCTTCACATACTAGAGCATGGAAAAATGAAAATTCAAAAAAAATCCAATGGCAGTCCCTCAGTCAAATTTGGCCACATATATAATGACTAGCTAATCCTGCACTTCTGTTATTACATACAAGGGTTTTAGATCAGTGCGTGAACACCAAAACACACAAAGTCAAAACTCAAAGTCGAGCTTGTCCGATCTACTACATTTGTTGGTTTTGTGTGACGCTGGTGTTAATTTATGAACAAAAAAACAAGTCAAAATATGAAGAGAAGGGATTTCTGTGCGACACGACATTAAGAAAACATGTTAGTGAAAATCCTGCTTGTGTGCATGTCTGTCTGACCGTTTCACTGGTGTTGTAGTCCTTGCTGAGCCTCCAGGTTCTGGGTGTTGTAGTCCAGTAGGATCTTCTTTCGCCAACCCCGCCTCGGGTATGGGCGCTGTGCCCCTCCAAATATAATCATTAAGGAAAGTTTATGCATGCACCACGTAGGCCTACTATGTAAACTCTTAATTTCCATTTTCCAGCCATTCAGTTGCATTTTGTTTTTGTGAAAATAATTTGGGGACCCCCCCAAAATAATTTGGCGACCCCCCTGAGGGGTCGCATATTACATTATGAGGGTATAGTACGGTAGTGTTAGCCTTGGTATTGTGGATGATAACGTTATATGATCAAATGATAATTTTTGGATATACTGGTATTGATAGTGATTGTAGTATTGATAGTCATTACCGTTATTAATAATTAATTCATAGAAAATATTGTATGTTAATAAGAATGAGAATAAAAATGACATTACACAGTAACAAGGGTAATGTTGGTGATAATAACAATAATAATGTCTAATTTAATGGTTATGTAGTGCAATTTAACTCATGGATCCTGGTGGATCTCTATTGTGACACTGGGGTGGGTCTGGGGTAGGATTGATTTCTCGTTTCTGACTTATGTTTTGTGAATCTGAACTATGAGTACTACGAATGATGTCATGTTGTAAGTAGGATAGGCATTTACAAGCTTTCAGCTTCTGCCTATTCCCTTTGATCACCTTCATGTAACAGCTTCCATTCAATGTTGTAAAATTTATATTTGAAACAGAAAAATGATCAAATCAAATAAACTAAACTAAGATAAAATACAGTGTAGTGGTGTACTATGATATGCTAGCAGTCCATGGTCGTGCTCTGTGAGGAGGCCGGGTCCACAGTCACTCTTGATAGGTTCAGTGAAGGCTCCGTGAAGAGGTCTGGTCCACGGTCACACTCTTGTTAAGCTGCAGAGTGGGAGACAAAAAGGATCTCCGGGGAGTGGCTCCCCGAATGATGAGTTAGTGGCAGGCCTTACGGGACCACGAGTCTGTACAGTGTAAATCACAATCGCGCTGATGGGAAACTATACCCACACAACCAGGAGGAGGAGAGGGGAGGGGAGGGGAGGAGAAAGGGGAGGAGGGGGAGGAGGGGATGGGGAGACATCCCCTCCTCCTGAAAATTGGGCCTGGAAATTAAGGCCCGGCCCTACCCTAACTGGGCCGGCCCGAGGCTCGGCCCGACCATAACAATTACCATAATGTTAGGCCACTAGATGGTTCAATATACTGAGTGAGTGTGTGAGAGAACTGACTTATCGACAAAATAAAGGTATGTACTGTAACTCACGTTGGCCGTTAACACAATGAGTGCCACCTGCTAGATGAAAGTGGTACGGCGCTTGGGTGCTGGTGATTTCAGGCTATTCCACTATGATGCGCTTCGGCTTTTGGCTTCCATCTTGGATGCTAAAGCATAGCATCAATGCTAGCGAGCTAAAATGAGGTCTATCCTTGCTCTAGAAATGTTCCCATCACACTCACCGGATAATCAGAAACGACCTCCAAACATCGCCAATCAGTTCAAAACCACGGACAGCACATTCGTTTCAGAGAAAAAGGCACGCAAAGACCGCGGTGCACAGCAACCGGAGCAGTTTTTTTTTAAAATCACACCTGTGTGAAGCTTTACCAACATCACATTTGACATCAATTTAATAGCAAAATAGCAGTTTATAATAATCGTGGTACCTTATTGGCCGAGGTCTTCCTCTGCCGATTTGCTCAGTGACAGACAAAACAAACAAACTCTCTTCATTGTAATGGAATTTAATGTTTGTGTTGGAGACAAAACAAACATTAAACCTGTGTATAGGCGCCCCTCTAAAATGGAAAATAGCAAGGCAATGTTATAGCAATTTCAAACGCCTCAAGACTTCCAAAACAAGTAAACAACTTGTTTTACCCTTCAGCATGTATACAAGTCTTTTGTGAACAGTTCAAGTGGCATGACTGAGGTACTGGTGCATTTCCATTACTGACACACGGCAAAGGCCAGGTCTGGGTTGGTATGGGTGTTCCGCTGTGCAGAGAGGAAGCTTCTTTTGGGTCAAACACCAGTAGTGTGTTGGCGTTAGAGGCCCATTGGCTATGTGTCGCCCCATTTGATGATGTTTGGCTGTAACCCCAATCCTTGTATTGGGAATTTAAGTCGGCTGTATAGAAGGCAGGTACTGGTACCAGTGGGAGTGAGTGAATTCACATAATCATATGTCTTCTGCAGTTCAGCTTCCACCAACATGGAAGGAGGTGGTGTTAGGAGGTGGTGCTAGAAGGACGTGTTAGAAGGAGGTGGTATTAGAAGGTAGGTGGTATTAGAAGAAGTTGGTGGAAGCTGATCTGCTGAGAGAGACAGAGCCAATGGGCCTCTAACACCAACACACTACTGTTTGACCAAAAAGAGCCCCCAACGTCTTACAGTATATTATCCACACAGTATAGTGAGCCAGATAAAATCAAACTTTTCTGATAATGATCAGAGCAGCCCAGGGTTTCCCCATCTGCTTTAATTGCCAGCCAGCCAGCCAGCCAGCCCAACCGCCAGCCCGCCCAACAGCCTTCGGCTTTAATAATGGACTCCATGCATGCCCTGCAGGGGCAATTTAGAAACTTGCAATCTAATCTTGTTCTCATTTGTTAGCGTTTTAAATAAGATGTCAGTACTGTTCTTTGCTTGTTTTTACATTATATAACTAATTTCATGCTGCTGTTCTATACACTGCAATATTTCACTGCTTATGTATTATGCCTTTTGTAATCTTGTAGTATTCACCGTTCAATGCATTTCCAAGAAAAGGAAGTATACTCGCAGTTTGTTACCAACAAGTAAAAGTACCCAATCGTATACATAGTCTGGTTTGGTATTCAATAATTACTTGCGTAAAAGTACAAAAGTATTGCCACCAAAATATACTTAAAAGTTCAAAGTAAAAATTCTAATTTAGCAGAACGTCCAGTTAGAACATAACAGATGTACAAGCTCACAGAGTGACAGGTTGTGAGCTTGTAGATTGGCTATTTTCAACTAGCCAATGTAGGCCTATAGGGCTGAAGTGGTTATATGCATGTCAAGAGTTCAAACCTTTCAGACCGTGACCCTAAATTAACTGCTTTTAATTAACAAATTTAGACCCGAGGCCGATTCTAAAAAAAGGCTTCTAAAACGGTTTTCTGAAAAACCTATGTTTCTATGTCAATGGTTCTCAAACTATTGCATGTCAAGGACCCCAAAAATATGTATAATGGCTGTTGACCCCGATCTGAAAAATATGTTGTTCCAGGAACCCCCCCTCCCAGAAGTAAAGAATTTAATTAAAAACGTTCGCTCTGAAAGAATATATATATAATTCAAAGATTTGCACCACATTTTCACCATTTAAAAAAAATAGCAGATCTACAAGCTCGTAGCGGGTCCCCGTCCTGAATGGGTTAAGTAAAACATCCGAGTACTAAAGTCTTCCACCACTGAATATAAAATATGATGCTGGGTGTTTGTGCACGGTTAGAGAGAGAGCAGGGGGTACCGAGTTGTACTCACTGTGATGTTTCTCCATCCATCCTGGGTCATCCATCCCGTCTGCGCAGTGGGTCCTTGGTGTTCTGTTCGCGCAGTGGGTCGTTGCTCTCTGTCTGTTTGTGCAGGACTAGCGAAGACATTGAGCGAGGTTGTCCATAAACTGTTCCCTACACACGTACAAAAAGAAGAAAAACGTTTTAATACACTGATACCTTGAAATCAAAATAAGTATATAGTATATAAGTATATAAATATGCCAAACCAAATTCACATAATAAAGTAAATATATTGCGACTGTAGGTCACAGATGTACCATTTAAACCTGCAAAACCTGTCAGTCGTTTGATCAGTCATGCCACCATATATGGCCGCCTGTCCCCACGTACACTCAAGAGCCCGCTGCCACCCTTAGATCTCCATATATGGAGCTTCCATGTTCCTACATTCCATATGTTGATCTGACTGGGATGCACATAAAGATTAGACATACCAACAGATCGACATGCGGAAACAACGGTCGGACTAGCACTCGAACATGCGCTGCTTTCGTGCTTGGTTATGGTTAGGGTTTGAGGTATAGGTTGTCGGTCTAATGACAGTCGGACCAATAGTATGTCTAAACTAAAGCATGTACCCGATCTGACATCAAACCCTGTACACTCAAGACACACTCTCTTGAGTGCGCAGTGGGTCGTTGGTGCTCGGTGCAGTCTGTCTGTCTGCGCAGGAGTAGCAAAGACATTGAGCGAGGTTGTCCATAAACAGTTTCCTACACATACAAAAAAAAAATAGATAAGATACTAATAACACATTCACCTGAAGTCTTTTGTTGAACAATCCTAACATTTTTGATTTGTCAAGTTAAAATTGATTGGGTGAAACACTGGAATATATCTGTGTTCTAAAATAAATGATACATGGAAGAGTTCCTTTCAGTGTGACACGTTTATAATTAGCTCTCCTAGAGAAGGACAGGTCGGACCGTGCACACTATAATATAATGAAATGATATTGGGGAAAGAAAAGGGGACATCAAAACAATGCAACAACATAGTGGAGGGGGGGGTAAACAATAAACATAACATACACACCAAAACAAACACCCAAAGGTCCCACAGTGCGGTCCCAACAAAAGAGGAAAGCCGTGTGCAGCAGGGCAGACCCAGCCTCGAACAAGGTCGGAGAGAAAACAATTAAAACATGCCAGTAGAAAACTCAAATGTCTACAGTAACTGTCCTACAAAACTAAATGGATAACTCAAATAAACAAAACAAAAAAGACGGGTCCCTTTAAGGAAACGGAAAAACACAGCCCTAGTAGTGCAACTTAAGCAAACACTGCATTCAAATCATTATTAAAAGAACAAACAATAAAACCTACTTTGATGTGCAGTGATACTACAGCACAATCAATGCGAGGGCATATCAACAGCAGTGGCCTCACAGCTACAAGACAGTGATATTACAAAACTAAAACTGCATTTAAATGCAATACACACATATGTAGAATGTAGAACACATGTATGCATTGCACCAGTATCTCCAGGTCTCTATAGACACAGCAGCAGAGCACTTCATTATTTTGTGGTCAACTCATTTGAAGACCGAAACAAATAAATACATTTGAATAAGATCAAATAAAACAATGTTGACACAGACTAAAGTGCTAAAACAAACAAAAGCCAGTAGCAGCATTAGCCGCAACAAACATTTTGGCCCACAGGTACCATGCTTGTGGAACACCATTCTGTATCAGATCAAAATGGCTGCTTCTTCTTCTTTTTGTTTTACGGAAGTTGGCATCCAGTTTTTAGTGCATTACCGCCACCTTGTGACCCAAATCTTGGATCAGCCAAAAATCTACCTTCTATGATGTCACTGAGCATCATGAAGGTACTGAAAGACCCACCCACCTCAGACATCAGCAACATTATGAAAATTACAAAAATATAATTGTCCGGGTGAAAATCACCCCTGTGTTTAGTGTTCAGGGTTAACACAACTATTTTTTTATTGAAGGATTGGGTTAATAAAGGAATTCTTACATTGGGCCGCTTATGCAAAGAATACTCTCTTAAATCGGTTGGGTTAGGATGATTTACCGGTAGTTACAGAATTCGGCCTTCCCAGATCTACATTCTGGCAATATTTGGAATTGAGGCACATATTTTTTCTCCCTGTCTGTCGCTGAATAAAAGTTTGGAGCATCTTAAAGTGAGTTGCGAGCAGTGGCGTATTCACAAGAAGGCGAGGCCGCCGTCTGGCCAAGTCTCGATCTCGCCTCTCCTTGAAAACCATTCCATTGGCCCCTCGCCCATTCACAGACGTGTCCATTCCGTGGCGCGACCCTCCCATAGACATGCAAATGTATAGACCCCTTGTGTTCAAGCCAAGGGGAGGAGGTGGGGGATACCTTGAAGGGAGCTACATTTGACACACTACTGAAGGTATTTGACGCGTGCCCTGCAGTGCAGTGTCCACTCCAGGGCACTAATTACCCTGCCAATGACCACATACACTGTTGAACGCCTGTTTACTAGTGTACAAGGAGTAAAAAGCGCATGCAGAAGTACAAAACCTCGCCTAAATGGTCTCTGTCTCCTAGCGGTTCAGAGGTTTAACTGAAGGTCTGAACTACGATTCTGTTATAGAGATTTTCAAGCGAAAGCCCCGCCGTCTCGTGTTCTGAGAGACGTCACGAAGCGTGAACACTATTTGATTTAGCTGATAATGCTGTCAATGAGTCACTAATTTGTGCTGGCGTCACAGATGAGGCTTATCTGTAATGCTGCATACTGTCTGTGCAAAGACACCTTATATATTTATATTGTCTTTATTAACGTTTTGATGTGTTCTTGTTGCTTTCAGTATCCCCCATGTAAAGCGTCTTTGGGTACTCCGAAAAGCGCTATATAAGTTTGAGATATTATTATTATTATAGTACTTCATCATATGCTTCATGAGAGAAAAGGTTGTTATGCACATTATAGAGCTGTACGGGCTGGCCAAATTAGCCACTGGGCCAGTGGCCCTGGGGCCCTTGGCGCAGAACTGGGTTTGGGCCAGTGGCCCTGGGGCCCTTGGCGCAGAACTGGGTTTGAGACACTGAAATTGGCCATTGATTTAGTTAAATTTAGGTCAAAAAGATGATAAAAAGATGAAAAAAAAAATATTGCGCACTCAGGCGCTATGGGGGCCCCAACAACATTACCGGCCCAGGGGCCCTCGTGGGGGTTAATCTGTCCCTGGACCGTCCCGGCATACCTGTAAGGGTAGAACAAACAGCTGCATGTCAATGGTGAGGGGAATACGGTACCATTCCCATGTCAACCAGTGACCATATCTGCTGCCTGCTTGGACACCTGTTTGGATGAGAGGGTGCGAGAGGGTCAGAGGGACATAGTCCACATAAGTTAATTTACAAGAAGTCTACACAATTAGAGAATGTATAAGAATATTTTGATCAACGTTTGCCTGTTATCTCTCCTATACTGTTATGTAGGCCTACCAACATCAATACAGCATATTGTCTACAATTGGGTCTGAGAGAGGTCTAAATGTCATCAAATGGTGGTCAAATGCAGAATAAAAAATGGGCCTTGCTATGAAAAGGGTTGAAAACTTAAAGCTGTAGGCCAGTGGTTTTCAGTACAGCATTGCAGCAACCACACTAAAAATGCTTACGCATTATAATAATCATGCTGACGTGCCAAACATGTCCACTAGATGGCAATGTAGCATTACCTTGTTTTATGGTCCCACTCATTCTAAAATATAAAGATAATGTTATATTGATCCCTGTGGGTACTACCGGGTTAATGCAGGTGTTTGTGACAGCAACAGCAGTTAGGACTTAAACACAGTCAATAAAGATGTCATTTGACTACAAATTCAAGTACACAATTCTACCTTTAACTTAGTTAACTTTGTTTTTTAATATGATGCTTTGTATATGGTCCTATTAATATTAACCTTGCAGCAATATATTCTCATCTATAGGAGACGTATAGATGAGATCAAATCTTTCTTTCTTTCTTTATGTTTTAACTGCATATATCATACCCTGAAGAAGGCAACCTGCTTGCCGAAACGTTAATGGTTTAATAAAGTTTCTAGCACCGTGACTACGAGCTGTGCGGCCTCCAGGGCTGGACTGGGACAAAAATTCGGCCCGGTCATTTTCGTGTGAATTTGGCCCAGACCGGCCCACCACAACCAGCGCGCAGATAGCAGAAACTCTACCGCCCGCTCTGTCGAGGCACACACAAACAAACAAGCCCTAATACCACCACTTTTACAGAACAACATAAATGATACAAACCAACAGACAACTACACAACCCTTTGTAGAGGGTTTATTTGTCACTCACTGATACAGGTACAGTGAAATTATCATGATGGAACTGGCAGAATGGCAGCACGCCCGGACCTTTCCTGGTGGCCTGCCGCCTATTGGCCTGCCTGTTTTTTTATTTTTTATATATATAATCATGGCGGCCCCCTACGGTCGCGGCCCACCGGGAATATGCCCGGTACGTCCTGTGGCCAGTCCAGCCCTGGCGGCCTCTTTCCTTTCTTAGTCAAAGTTTTATCTCCTGCGGTCAGCACCTCCCCACTACTGGTGTGCGCTCCTACAGTAGGAATGCTAAAGTTTAAACACCAAAGTACCGAAACAATGTAATTCATTAGTAAACAATATCCTGAAATATCATTGGTACTATCATTGGTATTCACATACTCACCTTTTTATCATCATCTAGCACAAAAATAATTTGATCACTTTGGAAATGAACTATAACATCTGTGGGTTTGACATACTACACTGATGAAGACAGCATGTTAGCATAACGATGAAGACATTGATGAAGAATTTTCGATGCAGCGAGTTGGAAAACTGGCGAGTTCTCCGGTACCCCATTCCATTCCAGAACAGAATAGATGGGGTTCAGGCCCGAGCCTGATGGCTTTACTGGAACCACAAGCACTGTCCAAGTCACTGTGTGTGCGTGCAGCATGTGTGCGTGTGTGCGTGCGTGCACATGCGTGTGTGCATGCCTATTGACCTATTTGTATAGGTAACTGTGATCAGTTAGGACTACTACTGGTTGACACGTGGTGCTGCTGCTGTTGCATGATGCTCAAAACACAATATATCCTCTGTCCAAACGGGCTTTCTGTCTACAGCTCATGAGCAGCAGACCACAGAAGTAAACATTTCAGCCCCCACCGCCGCCGCCTCATCTCTCTCTCAGTTAAGGGGTCCCTGCTTCATCTCTCTCTCAGCTAAGGGGTCCCTGCTTCATCTGTCTCTCAGCTAAGGGGTCCCTGCTTCATCTGTCTCTCAGCTAAGGGGTCCCTGCTTCATCTGTCTCTCAGTTAAGGGGGTCCCTGCTTCATCTCTCTCTCCCTGCTTCATCTGTCTCTCAGCTAAGGGGTCCCTGCTTCATCTGTCTCTCAGCTAAGGGGTCCCTGCTTCATCTGTCTCTCAGCTAAGGGGTCCCTGCTTCATCTCTCTCTCAGCTAAGGGGTCCCTGCTTCATCTCTCTCTCAACTAAGGGGGTCCCTGCTTCACCTGTCTCTCAACTAAGGGGGTCCCTGCTTCATCTCTCTCTCCCTGCTTCATCTCTCTCTCAACTAAGGGGGTCCCTGCTTCACCAGACTCAACTAAGGGGGTCCCTGCTTCATCTCTCTCTCAGCTAAGGGGTCCCTGCTTCATCTCTGTCAGCTAAGGGGTCCCTGCTTCATCTCTCTCTCATCTAAGGGGGTCCCTGCTTCATCTCTCTCTCAGCTAAGGGGTCCCTGCTTCATCTGTCTCTCAACTAAGGGGGTCCCTGCTTCATCTCTGTCAGCGAAGGGGTCCCTGATTCATCTCTCTCTCTCAGCTAAGGGGTCCCTGCTTCATCTCTCTCAGCTAAGGGGTCCCTGCTTCATCTCTCTCTCAGCTAAGGGGTCCCTGATTCATCTCTCTCTTCTCTTCTTGGACATAAAAACGTCTGGGTTTCCGAGGCTATCTCTCTCTCTCTCAGCTATAAGGGGTCCTTGGCCTGAAAAGCGCTGAAAGACCCCTCCTCCACGTGATGAGAAAACAGCCACCTGCTTTGCTCTGAGGCTACCTGTTTCAACATCCACGGAAACTCACCAAGGCCAACCATGCAGTCACCTGGCTGATTCACACACGGTTATTTGTGTGTGTGTGTGTGTGTGTGTGTGTGTGTGTGTGTGTGTGTGTGTGTGTGTGTGTGTGTGTGTGTGTGTGTGTGTGTGTGTGTGTGTGTGTGTGTGTGTGTGTGTGTGTGTGTGCTTGCGTGCGTGTGTGGCACATGTGCGTGCGTGTGCATGTGTGTGTGTGACTTGTACATTTGCATGGTTATTTGTCACACTTTCGCATAATTTGTCTCGCTGTTAATAGAAGTGATTTCTCTATTACTGTAATTGATGTTATCTAACCACAAAGTGGTTAATCCCATTTGCATGGTGGTATAACTCAGCGGTTCCCAAAGTGGGGTCCGGGGACCCCCAGGGGTCCTTGAGGGAGTTCCAGGGGGTCCCCAGCTAAAGGATAGTTAGGAAGCACATGGACCCTTATGGGTCTGTAACTCTGAGAGTGTACAAATGGAACCAAAGACGGGTCCATTTGGTTCCATTTGGACACTCTCAGAGTTAAATTAACATCTGATGATTTTACTATATATACATTGGGGGTCTCAGAGATAGAAATGCCATTAAATGGGGGTCTGTAGACTAATGCATGTCAAACTGGGGGGTCCTTGTCATTAAACGGGTTGAGAATCACGTACTGCTAGAGCCGTAAAAATCTTCTCTTCTCTTCGTCTTTTCAAATGGGGGTCCGCGGGGCTAATTAGTGTCACTTTGGGGGTCCTTGACATGAACAAGTTTGGGAACCCCTGGTTTAAAACCCATTCTGGGCGGGAACCCGTTTTGGTGTTTTTTAACTAAGCATTATTTGGCTATTGAAAAATAGCAGATCTACAAGCTCATAGCGCGCCACCGAGTGGCGCGCTACGAGCTTGTAGGTCTGCTATTTTTGAAAAATCGTGAAAATGCGGCACAAATCTTTGAATATATATTCTTTCAGAGCGAGCGTTTTTATTTATTTCGACGTCAGGCCTAAATGGGTTAACTTTCTACTGGGAAGTCAAGAGAGAAGGAGAGCAGTTGGTATTGATTGATTGATTGATATTGATATTGATTGATATTGGTAATACTTTCTAACAACTGTCACAATGCGTCATAAATATACTTATATATTATATATTATAATGGGTTTATAACACTGCGTGATTAATTACAGTAATATAAGCACTCGTACACTAGGTGCAGTGAGCTCATTTCATAATTACTTGAACAAAATGTAAATGCAATATAGACTATAGGGAGATTGGAGGATGCTTACAGCATGCACAGAAAGGTATTCAGAGCAAAGGGGGGGTATCTTTTGGTTAATATGTAATTTGTGTGTGCGTGCGTGTGTGTGTGTGTGTGTGTGGGGGGGGGGGGGGGGGGGGGGGGGTAGGTCTGTAGCGTATACAGCCCTGGTATTAAGCGCCATGTGTCTTTAGCCCAAGTCTTTTCGTCGGTTCTCTGCAGAAGAACATCCAGCTGCTTGCCCTGCCGTCCAGTCCAGCCCCATGCATGCAGGAGATCCAGGAGATCCAGGGAGAGCGTGGGTCTGAATCTCCACACGAGGAAATGTAACACAGAAGGTTAGCGTTTATTGTATCCCTGCTGTCGGGAAGAAACGTCCTATAACTCCAAAATGTTCATTTATCAGGAAATGAAAAATATAATATTGCTGTAGCACTCGTCCTATAGCCCAACGACCTTGCAGGCGAATGCAAAGGCATTTTATGTAGACATAGCACTATGCACTATAGTATATATGTATGGTTTCATTATATAGATATATTCCACTGTTATGTTCTTATATCTTACGTATGCTTCATGATAACTAGTCTTTATGTATATTATGTATCGCCATGTTTTGTTCTTGCTTAATGTATATTTTGTCAATTACTCGCATGAGAGGGAGAGAGGTAGTGGAGTTAGTTGCTTTAGCAGACGGTTTGAGGGTCCGATGGAGTTAAGAGGGTGTTTGTCCAAAGCATCTTTTTACTACTTTCCATTGGTTCAATATTTTCGAAACAACACACAGACGTAAAGGGTGCTTAATAGCACTGACTCATGCAAACAAATAAAAATAAAAACCTCAAAAATGGAGTTAGGTGGTTTCCTCCCGACAGCAACGAATACAGGTATACTAGCCAAACAAACTTGCCTCGTTGGACTTTTACATTATTTTCTTTGTGTACAGCGATGAACTTTCTCTTCCCATTCTGCAGTGATGGAAACCGTATGTACTTGTACCTTATAGTATGTGTCATAGTACAGTATACTTAAATACAATGTTGATGTACTTTTATTTTACTTATTTTACTACATAATGAGCACTATTTAACATTTGACTCTGTAAGTGTACATTTACTTTTCCATCACTGCTTTGTGTCGATGCAAACAACTGAGAGGAAGGCCTCGCAACTCACTTTGAATCGTGTTGGATTTGACAGCAAATTTTGAGTTTTTAGTCATACTCTTTAGAATAAATTTCCATTTTATAGTTTGTAGTCACATTTTAGTCATATGAAATGTTTTGCTGTTTTAGTCTAGTTAAATATCATAAGATTTTAAGTCGACCAAATCTACAGTTGATTTGAGTGACTAAAATGAATTTTGGCCGGCCGTGGTGGAGTCGAAATGCCTGATTTATACTCAGCTAAGTGTGCTGAGAATAGCCGATCTACAAGCTCACAACGTGTCGCTCTGCGACACGTTGTGAGCTTGTAGATCAGCTATTTTCAGAGCGTGATACCCGCGCACAACTGAGCATTAAATGACTTGTCTTTTAGTTCTACTGGATCTCTTCTCCACTAGTCCTCAGCTCCCTAAAGGCTAGTTGTCACAAACTGACAGAATTGTCAATATATAATTTAGTCATACTATTAGTCATCATCAACCTTTAGTCAATATCAATGGCAATCAATATAATAGCAGATATACAAGCTCATAGCGCGTCACTTCGTGCCGCACCATGTGCTTCTATATCTGCTATTTTAAACAGCTTTTTGACCAGACAGTCTTCTTCAGGTTTCATTTACTGCAAGAAGTTTGTCGACTGTTGCTGCTTATTAAGGTTTTTGGAGCATTCAAAAGGCAATATATAAGCCCTTTCCTTTTCTATGATGATTCTGCTATACTTCTGCACTGTGGCTCAGCACCAAAGACGGAGGATGATGTGCGGAATTACCTTTGTTTTAAAATGAACTCACACAAACAGCTGTCAAAGTCCCCCTGGTGAGGCAAGTGACGGTTGTTCTTCTGTTCCCCATGCAGTGAGACCAACGTGAGACCAACATGAGACCAACGCCCCCCGGGTGAGACCAACGCCCCTCCGGGGGGACCTATAGGCTACGCCCTCCCCCGGTGACACAAACGCCCACCTCTGGGGGGACCTACGGAGATGGTCCCCCCCCAACGGTGTCCCTCTGTCTGTCCCCAGGGCTCAGTAACTGGAATCTGTCCCTGCAGAGTCTCTCATGCAGTGCAGGGCCTGTCTGGTTACTGTGCCCAGGGCTCAGCTTGCTCTCCAGCCAGGGAATGGTTTAACTTTGAACCTTTTTTTTAAATTCTCTTTTCACTAAACTCTGACCGTATACATACAAAATGGAACCAAAAAGTTCAGTTTGTACACCGCCAGAGTTGCAAATTGATTTTCACTGTGCAATATTTGTATTTATTTTAGAGGACGGAACACGCATCTGAATTGTTTGCCTTTTGTTCCAGACCTCGGTGGTAGTGACGCTAATCCAGGACATACTTTACATTCTATTTACACATATGAAAAAATAAAGGGCGGCTCCGCACACTCAAATCTGTGCACAATCTTTTTTTCTTTCTTTTTTTCCCCCCAAGATAACAAGCTTTCTGTCGTTAGACCTCCTTCTTCAGGCATTCTGAATGACTCAAATGTTCCTTTTTTGAGTATGTAAAGCTACCCTACTGTAAGACAGTGTCCTGTACAATCATATTATGACAACAATACAGGCAAGACAAATTCACTCTTTCAAACTTGTTCTGCTCTTGGCATTTGTCCGGATTACGGTATATATATGCACAATAAATTGTTTATTTGGTCAAATGTATCTTTAATATTGTCATTTAAAATAGAAAGGGGGGCTAATAACAGCCTGGCTTCAGTTGTCTATGACCTCTCTATATATTATGTTGGACATGGTTTTCACTTCCACTTATAGTCGGATTGGCTCTGAAAGAGGATAGACATGCCAGAGAGAGTCAAACAGTTACAAGCCAAATGATGACAGTCCAGCAGTTTACAAGATTAGCTGCTACAGACAGACAGATATTGACAGACTGAGAGAGAGAGAGAGAGAGACTAGGGCAGGGGTGCCCAAAAGGTAGATCGTGATCTACCAGTACATCACAAAGGCTGTACAGGTAGATCACATAACATGGCCCTAAAACATATATGATAAAAAAGGAAAAAAGGCACCACACAAATTAAGGTGACTTCATTGACATCAAATAGGGCCTGTCAGCTCAAATCCACAAAGCAATACTTTGTTTTCAAGAGTGTTGAGCACAAACGTCATAAGCATTACATAAGTTATACAAAACGGTACCAATTCCATTTTCCCCCTCTATTTCGAGTGTGTGTTTCTCTTATATGTAACACCAGCACCGCTATTCCAAAGCACCTTCAGGTATAATATTTTTTCCGGTGGGTAGATCTTGTTGAGCTGGTCATTTTGAAAGTAGCTCTCAAGTCAAAAAAGTGTGGACACCCCTGGACTAGGGCTATCCTGAGGCATTCCCAGGCCAGACATTGTTGTGGACATACAGTATAGGTAATCCCCTAGCTCCTCCATGTGGTCCTGCGGGTCTGCCCCCTCATTACATGGCCTCTTTCCCAGCTGGGTGTGCCTGCTGCCTGCCTGCATGGAACACCTCCCCGTGGAGACCACCAGGAGGCATCCTTCCTACTGTATAAGATGCCCTATGCAACCACGCACCTCTACTCTCTCTCTGCTATGCATTGATTGATTGATTGATTGATTGATTGATTGAAGTATGTATTAACAGTTTGCATAATTACAGTACATTTCAAGCACAACTCAATACAAAAACTGTTAACTGTGAGTGGACAACACCATAAAGCATTACACTTGTTTACAAGAGGGTCCACCGTTTTCAATTCATCGCATACGCATAGAAGTACAACCACCTCCATTGGCTCTTGACAAAATGTGTATTTTTTTTTTTTAAATAGCCGACAATGTGTCGCATCGCGACGCATTGTGAGCTTGTAGATCGGCTATTTTGTGTGGTTAATGTATAGTTTTCTAATCAAAATTAAAATCTCCAAAGTAACTAGCAACTAAGGTTTAAGTACAGAACAGAGTAAAAGTACACATTTTGGCTCTGAGATTAGTAGAATGTGGGGGTACTCGACCCATGTTTCCGACCGTGTCTCTGTTGTTTAACTTTAAACGAGAGGTTTGAACATTTTCATTTTGTTTTCCCAAATAAGCAAAAACAAGCCCCAAAAATTGCAAGCTATAAGTGACTTCACAGAAAAACGTCTAAGTGGCTTAGAATAAGTGGCCATGGCAAGACTAGTGCTCACCCTGGTGTCCCTAAAGGCCTGTCAGACTCCAGTTTTAGGTGATAAAAGGTGACCACCGTTAAACGGTGGTTTAATAGTAATAATCACACCTGTGTGAAGTGATGTAACAGTGATGTAAAACAAACGGTGCCAACACAAACATTAAATGCCATTAACAATAAAGAGACGATATGGCGTAATGAGGGACAATATGACGTGCATTTTCCCTTCATTGTCAATGGCGTTTTTTAAAACAAACATTGAACTAAAAACAAACATTAAACCTGTATATAGGAGGGGCGAGCGAGCGCCCCTCAAAAACATACAGTTGGGTGCCCCCGATATTGTCCCTTATTATTTGACCCATTTAGGCCTGACCTCAAAATTTAAAAAAATCCTTCTAAATCCTCCAGTTTTCTGAAATAAATATTTTCACGATTTTTCAAAAATAGCAGACCTAAAAGCTCGTAGCGCGCCACTCGGTGGCGCGCTATGAGCTTGTAGATCTGCTATTTTTCAATAGCTAAATTATAACAATGTTTAAAACACCAAAAGGGGTTCCCGCCCAAAATGGGTTAACTGTCCTTTTGCGCAGATCACACAAACCTCAGCAAAAAGAAAAGGACAATATCGATGGCCTCCAACTGTAGACATGTGTTTGGGTGAGCGGCGAGTCGCTTACCACCACGGCTCAGTGACGTCATGTTGTAATTTCCGGTGCGTGGTCACCTTATCACCTAGAAGTGGACTATGAATAGGCCTTGAAGCAGACAGATGCCATATGCCAGCCACCCTCCTGAGAAAAGCCACGTCGGCCTGCTATGATGCTATGCTGCTTGTGAGTGACCCACATTTCACCAGCACAGAATCAGGAGCAGAAAACTACTGTGAGTAATAGGTAATAGGTGTACTGTAAAGTAACTAAGTACATTTACTTGAGTACTGTACTTGAGTAATTCCAATTTTCAATGCTTTTAACTTCTAGGCCAGGGGTTCTCAACGTTTTTGGCCGGGGACCCCCGGAAATGCTTTGGCAATGTCTCGGGACCCCCGCCCCGCCCCCTCCCGACCCCCAATATAAATTGACTGCTACAATAACCTTAAACCATTTTGGGCGGGAACCCCTTTTGGTGTTTTAAGCATTGTTATAATTTAGCTATTGAAAAATAGCAGATCTACAAGCTCATAGCGCGCCACCGAGTGGCGCGCTATGAGCTTGTAGGTCTGCTATTTTTGAAAAATCGTGAAAATAAAATTTAAAAACCCCCCCGAGGGGTCGCGACCCACGGGTTGAGAACCCCTGTTCTAGGCTACTCCACTGCATCTCTCAGAGACAAATATTGTACTTTTACTCCACTACATTTATTTTAAAACTTTAGCTACTATAGTTACTTTGTAGATTTTGATTATTACTACAAAACATACATTAACCACTTCAGCTCTATAGTATTTTTGAAAATAGCCGATCTACAATAATTTTGTACTTTTACTCAAGCACATTTTGATACTTTTACTTAAGTAAAACAAAAACACGAGTAATTCCAGGCAGAGGACAGTGAAGGACAGCAGCGTGTTTGAGGCAGATGGCTGCATACCTCCCCTCCCCCTCCCCCTCCCCCCCCCCCCCCCGTCAGAGATGGCTCTGCTCAAGGTTTCTTATACCGTTAAAGTAACCTCGCCTCACCAGGCGTTCCACCTCGGAGGAAAGCCTGGTCTCTGTTCCAAAAGTGCCGTGAGAACCGGTCTGGAGTGGATGATATCGCTACGTCACGTTGTAGTCATTGTTTTGTAGTCATCAGGCAGGAACAATCAAACGGAACTTCCTTTTCCCTCAAACCGGAAGAATACCAATAAAAGCTCTCGTGGGCTAGCCTGTAGCTTGTATTGAGAAAAATCGGTATGAGGGAAAAGGAAGTTCCGGGAAGATTGATGACTACAAAACAATGACTACAACATGACGTAGCGATATCATTACTATGATTATTACCGGATCATAAACCCGAAATGGAATGCTGCCCAGGCTACCGTTAAAGGAGTGGTTTTGCTCGCTATACGGTCACCAAGTGCTTGCTCAGGTGAGAATGTTGGATCTCAACGTTTCATTATCATTATACAGTACTTACTTCTTATATACAGTACGGTACGGTATGGTAAGGTGCTCTACATGTACAGTAGTAGAGCACCAAGAGCAATCTTTGTGATTTGGCACTGTAATACAATAAGCATTTCCAATGGGAGTCACATGGTTTCATGACACAACATTGTTGCCATGCAACAAGGTTGTATCTTCAAACCATGTGACTCCCATTGGAAATGCATTGAGGCGGCCATGACACACAGAACACACAGGACACAAGTGTGTCTTGCGTGTGTCTTTTAGGTGTGAGTGAGGCCTACAGGCCTATTCATAGTCTGGATTTTCGGTGGTGAGGTGACCACCGCTCCGGTGGTGAGCTGACCACCGCTCCGGAGGTGAGGTGACCACCGCTCCGGTGGTGAGGTGACCACCGCTCCGGTGGTGAGGTGACCACCGCTCCGGTGGTGAGGTGACCACCGCTCCGGTGGTGAGCTGACCACCGCTCCGGTGGTGAGGTGACCACCGCTCCGGTGGTGAGGTGACCACCGCTCCGGTGGTGAGCTGACCACCGGAGCTGAAATAACGTTGAGCGGTGGTGAGTAAAAACAGAGAAAAGGGGTGGAGCGGTGGCGGTGGTTTGCTCTTCACCGCGGCTCGTGACGTCATGTTGTAGTTCGGTGGTCACCTAACCACCGCAAATCCAGACTATGTATGAGCCTTAAGGCCTCACTCACACCTTCGCATCTAGCATACAACATTGTTGGATGCTAGATGTAAACAAAGGGTAAGTGTCATGGCCGCCCCAATGCATTTCCAATGGAAGTCACATGGTTTGACACAACATTTTTGTTGTACGGCTTTCGGCTGTGTTTCGACTGCCCCCCCCAACCCCTCATACAACACAAATGTTGTGTCAAACCATGTGACTTCCATTGGAAATGCATTGCGAGCTTGCATCAGTAAACAAGTCTCGTGCATCAGCTATACAACAATCTGTTGTGACCGTGTGAGTGAAGCCTATAGTGTTGTGAGCGCAGAGGAACAAACTGTAGACCATGTGACCTGTGAGAGATGTGGACGCAGAGGAACCACGTCAACCTGGAATGAATTAGGGGTGGGACGATATGGGTACCTCACGATACGATATATATCGCGATATTAGGCCCTCGATAACGATAATATCACGATATTCAATATATTGCGATATTTGCGATATATCAATATATTGTATGAAATTTCATCAACGATATATCACGATATCTGCAACTACAAAATACTTGGAACTGAAAAAATGCTATTTTCGTGCTCGGACACAAGGAGGGACACACACATAGCTGTCTATAGTGGTTGCACCACTCAAACACTAAATTAATAGTGTTATCGCGGGAGGACGTATCGATATATATCGCCATATCGATATTTCAGCACACCCCTAGAATGAATTCCCGGTGTTATCGGGCTCCCAATGGGATGCATGGGCTGCTGTCTGTGGATGGATGGCGATACAGTACAAGTCATTTGTTTGTTCCGTGTACAAGTGGCTCCTATTATTCATCAAATATGGTCACATTTTGTTCTCAGCCAATTCTACAGTAGTAATTAATTTACTTCTAAAGTGTACAACACTGTAAATCATGTTGAGCTGCATTCTGGCTAAAGAGCACTTTGTCGTCAATATTAAATTAGGCCTATATGCTTGGGTTGCAATCGGTAACGTAATCGTTTTCTTTGTTTTTGTTTTTGGGGGCCACTAAAACATTACATTATCCAATCCGTATGGCAGAGTATGTTAATACAGTACAACAATATAACATAACTATAAGTCTTCCTGCTCTTCCATTGAGAAATACATTATGTGGTCGTGGAACACCACTAACTGGTCTAGGAGCAATATATCCTTGCTCACATGATTCAAATGTACAGTATGTCAATTCCTACATATAGTGTTTGTATTTGTTTACATGTATTATTGTGTTAATTCTTTATACCGGTATGCCAATTATGTTGATGAATTGAATACACACAGTACCACAATGGAAACAAGTCCATAGGGTTTTTGTGTTCACATTTCTGACTAATAAAGTAAGTAATCAAACAATCAATCAAAAGGAGCTTTCCGTATCACTCAAATAGTAGAAACTCGAAGTCTGGAATCCTGGACAAAACAAACAAAGTTTTTATCCCCCGATTTTTGTAACCCATTATTTTCACCCAGTGTCTAGTAATGTAATCCTTGGGCGCTACACTCCCTCTGCCAACCTGGGGAGAGCGAACGGACTGACCTCATGCTTCCTTCAATGCATGAGGAGTCCAAGTTCTTTTCACCTGGCGGGGGAGAGTTTCCCCCGGTTGGACATAGCCTGTGGAAGGAACACGTTATTCCAACCAGTTCATTTCCCCTCCATCAGACTGACCATGGGGAGGCAGTATAGAGACTAGGATTACTGCATGTTTTTTTTGTGAGGGTACCTACCCTCAGGCACGGGGCTGGGCTAACTGGCGCCCTGGGCAACCCCCCCCCTGAGCCCACAGAAAGGCCCCTTTCGTCAACCCCACCTGTAGGGATTGCAGATTTAACTACTTTAAACGCGACGTCCAGATTCTGGCCATGTCTTTACAGGCGGGAAACATTACAAAAAAGCCCTCTTTTTTTTCTTGCAGATTTACAAGCTCACAACACATCGTGAGCATGTAAGGCTATAGCCTACTTATAGCCTCGTGGCTCAAAGGTCAGGAGGTCATCTCCTGCGTCCATAGTGTGAGGCAGTATACAGTAAGTACAGTAAGTTAAGTACACCCCCTGGACATGACACGACTATGTCACAGGGACGCTGAGCCGCGTGCAGACCAGCTGTTTTATGCCGTGTGTGAAGGCTTTAAGTGGCTGTGGAGATTTAATCGACTATACTGTGCGAGTGTGCGTTGCCTGTGTCGCTGCTCCAGCGGGGGTTAATGACACACAGATCAATAGTACACCGACTGCATTAAGAGGACGGAAACCCCTTTCGGTGTTGAAAAATGGCGTGCACAGATAGACACTAGGGGGTGCTAGAGCACCCCCTGCCCTTTTGGCAATGTGCCCTTTAAAAAACAAACCAAAAAAAAAACACTTTTTTTTTCCTTTCTTATTTTGTACAGTTACACTGTACAGTATGTGGACCATGGAAACATTGATCAATTCTTGATCAATGTTGATAAATATACTGTATATATTCTGTCAGAGCGAACATTTGAACTCATCTTTGCTTCTGGGGGGGTCCCTGGAACAACATATTTTCAGATGGGGGTTCGCAGAATGCCACAGACGAAAAACAGTCTAAGTCCACACTATTTATCCATAATGTATAAATGATAGATAAGGGGTCAGGACAACGAGGCCTTTTCGTGGAGGGGTCAGTCTGAAATTTGGACTTTCGTTGTTTTTCGTCTGTGGTACTCATTATTTTTCAAATATGAAATAAACTATTTGAACTGCAGTCTTGGTGTGGTCGACCCACTACCTTTATTTTTACATGTTTTGAACGGGTAGCGCACCTATAGTCAGAGCGCGGTGGTCATATGAAGGACAATAATTATGAGAAATATGCGCTGTGAAGACCATTTTCTGGTCCCCAGAGGAAAAACGTTTAAAATTACAAAACAAAAAACATTCAGGTTGTGGTTGGAGTTTGGATTAGACATTTAGAACTTAGGTTTATTTATAGCCAGGGTTTTGGGTTGGAATTATGCATGCATGACTTAGGCCTAGTTGTGCGCCCGGCCGCGTAATGGCAGAACATTTTCAAATGGCATTCATAATTGACGCCCTGATACGTTGATGTCCTCACAAGTATAGGAATACTAAAGTGTGTGTGTGTGACACTGACATGACACCAGCGTCACATGGTGGCACATCATGTCATTGAAAGGCTCGTCACGTATGTTCCCTCTGCACTGTGAACATGTAACCAAACTACCCATGTCACCTCTACCCACACACACACACACACACACACACACACACACACACACACACACACACACACACACACACACACACACACACACACACACACACACACACACACACACACACACACACACACACACATTCCTGAGAGGTCAGATCTATTATGGGGCGACACACAAACACACAGACAATATTTATAGAAGTGTCAATCTTGTCTCCGTTAGCATGGTAATTGGAAATATATAAACTCTAATATTTAGGTGGTCGGACTCGGCACTACAGATCCAGAAGCCATCTCGCCCCTCGGTGTTTTTTCTGCGGGCCTCACACCGACCGCTCGGTGCCGCGGTTCTACTTTATTATTTTGTTTAACTGATAATATGGTTAGAAATAAGTTTAGGTTCAGGCATAGTTTTACTGGGGTTAAATTTAGGTAGGCTATAGGGTTAGGTTTAGGCATAGTTTTACTGGGGTTAAGTTTAGGTATAGGGTTAGGTTCAGGCATAGTTTTACTGGGGTTAAGTTTAGGTATAGGGTTAGGTTTAGGCCTAGTTTTACTGGGGTTAAGTTTAGGTATAGGGTTAGGTTTAGGCCTAGTTTTACTGGGGTTAAGTTTAGGTATAGGGTTAGGTTCAGGCATAGTTTTACTGGGGTTAAGTTTAGGTATAGGGTTAGGTTCAGGCATAGTTTTACTGGGGTTAAGTTTAGGTATAGGGTTAGGTTCAGGCATAGTTTTACTGGGGTTAAGTTTAGGTATAGGGTTAGGTTCAGGCATAGTTTTACTGGGGTTAAGTTTAGGTAGGCTATAGGGTTAGGTTTAGGCATAGTTTTACTACGGTTAAGGTTAGGAATAAGGTTAGGTTCAACCATTTAAGCATCATTTACTTAGGTTACTTTAGGAATACCAGGCCACGCAGTTCCGCCAGGCAGTACGCCCGGGGCGAGTTGGTAACGGGGCGACTCGTCTGGTATTCCACACAACACATTATATAATATGGTCATAAACAGATTCTTACAGGACTACAGTCTCACTTTACATACTGTATGTTCCATTTTGCAGCCACACATATGGAGGCAATTTCCACAGCATTTTGCTTTTTCCGATGGTTTGATCTGGTTTATATTGTATTTTAATATCGAGGAGGGCTCTATAATTTCCCCCCCGGGCCTGCGATGTTGCCACAGCTGTATTGTTTAAGTTAATGCGACATTAAGAACCTCAGAACCATGCCGCATAGTGGGGCTAAATCTTTTATTATGCTTCATGCAAAGAAGGCCACAAATATGCAATCCTTCACTAGTGGTGGAAAGGAACTAAACTTACATTTACTTGAGTACTGTACATAAGTACAATTTTTTAGATATTTATTTGTGTACTTTACTTGAGCATAGGAGCCTATCCAATTTCCAATACTTTTACTTCTACTTTTTACTTCTACTCCACTACATCTCATATCCAAATATATATATAAAATACTTTTACTCTACTGCATTCATTTGCAACAACTTTAGTTACTATAGTTACAGTACTTTGTAAATTGATTATTACATACCATCAACCACTTCGACCCTACATACATTTCGGCTATTTTCAAAAGATTTGTACGCATTTGAAAATCTTGTGAGACGGGACATTCTGCACAATGAGTACTTTTCTACTACTACTTTTAGTACTTGAATTACATTTTGATACCTACAGTATACTTTAATCAAGTACATTTAGGCCTCACTCACACCTTTAAAACATTGATGCATGCTTGTTGTATGAATGTTGTAAGTGTCATGGCCGCCCCAATGCATTTCCAATGGAAGTCACATGGTTTGATACAACATTTTGGACTACAAGCTGTTGTATGGCTTTCGGCAGTGTTTCGACTGCCCCCCTCCCCCTCATACAACACAAATGTTGTGTCAAACCATGTGACTCCCATTGGAAATGCATTGCGAGCTTGCATCAGCTATACATCTCATACAACAAGCATACATCAATCTGTTGCGACCATGTGAGTCGCCGCCTAGAATTCTGGACCTTTACGTGTACCAGAGTATTTCTATGTTGCAGTATTGATACAGTACTTTGTCCAGCACTGGATGGTAGTCTGTCTACCGAGCAATCTTCGTTCCTACTCTCAGCTATGGTCATGAAGTGTGGGTCATGACCGAAAGAATAAGGTCGCCAATACAAGCGGCCGAAAAGAGTTTTCTTCGACGGGTGGCTGCAGGCATCTCTCCAGAGATAGGGTGAGAAGTTCAGTCATGCGAGAGAGACTCGGAGTTAGCCTGATTATCAGACTGTAGCTTTCTTGAAGCTTCAGTCCACTCAGAGAGTGGGCGGGGTCTTTGGGCTGGATCCAGGCTAACTCGGAGTAGAGTCGCTGCTTCTTCGCCTGTAAAGGATCCAGCTTAGGTGGTTCGGGCATCTGGTTAGGGTGTCTCCCTAGGGACGTCCCCGAGGCACGTCCCACTGGGAGGAGACCCCGGGGCAGACCAAGGCACAGTTGGAGGAAACACATCGACTCACTGGCGTTGGAACGTCTCGGGATGCCCCAGAAGGAAGTCACTAATGTTGCTCTGGAGAGGGAAGTCTGGAGCTCTCTGGTGGAGCTGTTGCCCCCGCGACCTGATTACGGATAAGCGGTTGAAGATGGATGGATGGAAGGTAGTCCCTAGAGGGTATGCGCATGACATGAAAAAAAATAATTCTGGTGATGACAGCCCATACATCCAAACAGAAAAGTCCTATCTGATTGCATTAAACAATGTCAAATGATGTTAAACTCACTTTTCCACTCGCATTGCCACTCGATTTGCCATTCACTTCATGCATGCGCATACCCTCTATACATCATTGGCTGTGGTGCTTTCTTATAATGCTTAAAGGACCACTTCACCACTTTTCAACATCTCTTCATATAATTGGTCCTCACTAATGTTCATGATAAAACACCACCATTTTTTCCTACTCAGTCTGTGTCTCATAGGAGGGCTTTGGGCAGTTCGGACACCCGTCCACCAGTGACATCATCATTAGGCAGATTTTTTTTTTTAAACAAGATTTGTTTTAAAATATATTTAGATTCTTTATTATCGTTTATCGTGAGAACGATGGCTTCAACTTTTGCATTGCAACTTTTCAGGAAAAGAAAGCCTGCCGATTCACCATCGATGATGTCACTGGTGGACGGGTTTCTGAACTGCCTACAGCCTTCCTATGAGACACAGACTGAGTAGAAAAGAATTGTGGTATTTTATCATGAACATTAGTTAGGACCAATTATAGGAAGAGAAGTTGAAAAGTGGTGAAGTGGTCCTTTAATGAGTGCCGGTGCGCCGAACATAGCCGATCTACAAGCCCATACCGTGTTGCAATGTGATGCTGTGTGAGCTTGTAGGTCTGCTGTTTGAGGGAGGACTGCTGCCCGTAACTCCTACAGTCCCATTACTCCGACAACGTGGCTTCGTGTGCGTTAATGCGGCGAGTCGGAAACAATGACACGGCACCGTTTTAGGCATGCTGATTTCTAGATACTGACCCTTTACAACGGTTACAAACAGGGTTAAAACGCCACATTCAATTATTCATATCGATTTGTTTCTTTTGCAATGTACCTTTATTTGTTTTACTTGCCATAATAACTTTACAAATGCATATAAGTGCTTTTTTCCCCCCCTCCTTCCATTAGAAATGGTTACAACAATGCTCATCGTCCGCGTTCAGTTTACCAGCACACTCTACAGAAACGTGATAGCAGAGGGTCATCCATTTGTCCGTACACGCCTTGGTCTTATCGCTGGCCAATTTTAGATTTTCTTTTTTTATACACACACCGTTCTAATGTTCTTAGAATTCTTATCATGAGACCAATAACTGAATGTCAAGTCTCCAGGTTTTCTTCAGAATATGTATGGCACTTATTTACTATGAAACATTAGGAGTCTAACTAGTACTAGGTACATGTGTCTCCTGTCACAGGCCTAATGGTGTATTTTATTTTATTTTATGGTATTTTATTTTATTTTATGTTATATATTATGTAATCTGCCTCGTAAGGAACAGGAGTGTCAGTTTGGTATTCAATTGATCATTGTTTGCAAACAGTCATGTCGGTTTATTGTAATTGTTCATGTAAACTGTAAAAAGTGTCCTGTAAGTCCATATGGGCTGGGCTTCTTCGGAAGCGTGACACTTAAATAAAGACTCAATCAATCAGTACTATAGTGGTTCTCAAATGTTTTATTTACAAGGACCCCCTCAACTCTTGAGTGTACAAATGGACCCGTAAGGGTCCCTTTGGTTCCATTCGTACACTCTCAGAGTTACAGACCTGTCACGGTCAGTCAGGGCTCTCTCTGTGTGTGTGTTTCTGGTGATATTATTATCTGCTCATGTTGTATGTCCGTGGCAGACAATTCGTACTTATGTCAATGTTGTCCACCACAAGCCAGCATCATATGTGTCAGGGTCACTGGTTTTACCTTACACTACCAGCTGTCCAGGAGGAGGAGGAGGAGACAGCAAAAAGTAAATATGTTTTCAAGCTATGAAGGAGAGATGGTGAGGCTACAGTCACCCACAGATCTCTATCTGGCCTCTGAAGGAGAGATGGTGAGGCTACAGTCACCCACATATCTCTATCTGGCCTCTGAAGGAGAGATGGTGAGGCTACAGTCACCCACAGCTCTATCTGGTCGATCAGCATTATTCGCATTATTTAGCAAGTAGAAAAACGACAGCATCGTCGATACATTAAACAACACTTCATTGTCACACACGACGTTACAAAACAGAATACAAAAGAAAAGAAAAAAACAGAGCTAAAAATCAGTCCCTTTTCAAATTCATCCACCTGGCTGTTTGTGGGTGACCAAACAAAAGCCGGGACTGATGGGGCAGTGTGCTGTAGAAAGGTCCGGAGCCCATCGGCTCAAACGCGTCCAGAAATCTCTCCAGGGTTTGACTTCACCCTCTCGAACTTCAACCCGTTTGCGCCCCCCCCTGGGCCGGGCCGGGCCTGGCTGGGGTGAGGTGAGGCCGCCACTGGCCGTAAGGAGAGGGAAGGGAACTATCGCCGCCCGTTGTCTTCAACATTTTTGAGAGAGATGAAGCATGCAGGAACCTTCCCGACTAATGTCAAATGTATGTTTTCGGACGTTTAACCACTATTTTGTGAACTTCACCTTTGACTCTGTACTTGGTCTGCCCCCCCCCCCTGTACACCAAACCTCTTCGCCGACAGCTTATAGATCTGCTATTTTCAACCAACGTTCCCCCCCAGAACAGGGATGCGAGGGGTTCAATTGGTTCATGTAAAAAAAATGCTAAAAATAAAGTGTCCTATCGCACAAAGATTTGGTTGGCACTCCTGCAGTATCTCTGAGGAGCCCCATAAGGGTCCCGGACCCCCTGTTGAAGGCCCCCTGACCCACGCAAGACCACGGTCTGAAATAGCTCCTCACACTGCAGCCTGGAAATATCAACATGCCAGAGTGAGAAAGACAGAGGAAGAGGAAGTATACGGCCGCAACCTAATTGACTTAAGTGATATTTAAAGAATAATCAATTATAAATATTTCAATAAAAATAATCGATTAGTAAAACGATCCCTATTTTGGGCATTCTATTAAGGCGTCAAAAGTTAAAAGAAAACAGATCTACAGAATAATCTCCAATGCGTTGCACGAGAGCGTGTAGATCTGCAATTTTCAATTTATTCTTTGGGATTATTCGATTCATCGAAAAAGTCATCGATGGAATAACCTCTAAGAAAATAATAAATCCACAGTGGCAGCCCTACAAATAGCAGTGTGAAAGGTCTATGCGTGTGTCCGTCCGTCCCCGGGGGGGGGGCGGTGGTGTGAAGGGTCTATGTGTGTGTCCGTCCGTCCGTCTTGGCGCGGCGGTGTGAACGCCCCTCAGTAGGTGGCGTCCTCGTAGATGTCGGTGCGCAGGCAGAACAGGATGCCCCCTCCCAGCATGAAGATGGTGGCCCCCCAGCCCAGGCCGTAGCCCCAGTTGAACTCGTGGTAGGTCTGCAGCACCGTCCCGTCGATGAACTTGATGGGGTAGAGGACCAGCGCGCACGCCTGCAGCACCACTGCAAACGACAAACAACACAAATACATAAAATATGACGAGTCGGTACCCTCACACACACAAAAAAAACATGCTGTAATCCATCCTGGTCTCTATACTGCCTCCCCCTGGTCAGCCGGGGCGCCTGACGGAGGGGAAATAAAGGAACTGGTTGGTATAACGTGTTCCTTCCACGCGCTACGTCCAACCACAGGGAAACTGTCAGGTGTACAGAAGCGGTTTGGACGCTCATGCACTGAAGGAAGCACGAGGTCAGTCCGTTGGGAGTTTTAGAGCCCAGGATTACATTAGATCATTGAAAGAAATGGGTTACAAAATTGTGGGATAAAAAATAAAATAAAAGATTACCGGTATTAACATTATGGCCATTTAAACTGTAATGTCACGTTCCTCTTCTACCCCGGATTTGAACCCGGTTTCGATTTCTTTTTGTGTGTTACCACTGAGCTAATAAAGCCTGGCTGCTTGCTCGGGGGATACATTGAATCTTGTGTTTTTTTTAATCCTCTTAGCAGACCTCGTATTGAACTGTACTTTCCTGCGCTTATTCTGCAAACTGTTAAGTTTTCAATCAATCAATCAATCAATCAATCAAACACTGCAGTATGATCAAGTAGTAGGGCATCAAACATGGAGATAAGACGTTCGACGTCCGACAAGCAACGATATGATGTCAAAGTAGCCAAACAGGGATGCTTTGACACTTCACATTCTCCACCTGTCAGGTAAACAAGACAGTGGTCTCGTGTGACGTTGCTTTCCATCCGCCAGAGCCTCCCATGTTGCGCATTCAGACAAGCACACGGACGAGCGATTGCTCAGGGCAAAAAAGGGGACGATTATATCATCTCGAGTAGAAGCGGCTAAAAGATAAAATACGAGGGAGGCTGATCTACAATTCCCGTAACAGACCATCCAATGAGGAAATGAAGGATTCTTTTTTTTTTACGGGCCCGTCTAAATAACTGGTTTAAAAACAGGAATTGTGTCAAAAACAAGGCAAGGATCAAGATACACCAGGCCCAATTACACCATATCGGCTTCCCATCAACTCCGTAATGGAACTCTACTTTTTTGCCGTGCCGTTGCTCTTTCTTTATCAGTAGCGAAGTACATTTCATCGCTGTCGGCCAGAAGCGATCTGTATCTCCATCGTTTAGTTTGGTTTAGATTTTTGAGTTTGAGTTCATCCTACTGCGTCATGCGAAAAAAGCAAGAAAAGTAGCAGATCTACAAGCTCAAAACGTGCCGTGAAGCGACACGCTTTGAGCTTGTAGATCTGTTTTTTTTTTTTTTTTTGAATCCTGAAAAGTAACACTACAGTTTTGGACATTTTTCTTGAGTACTGTGCTTAAGTACATTTTTAACTGTACTAACATTCCAAAGACAGATATTGTGCTTTTGACTCCACTACATTTATAGGAACGGAGAAAAAAAAAGTACATTATGAATTAAACACATATTTTTCACCCATTTAGGCCTGACGTCGAAATAATAAAAAACATTCGCACCGATATAAAAAAAAAAAGAAGAAAATATACTTTGTAATTTGCACATTTGAATACATAGTATTTTTAAAATCATGTAGCCCACTTTTGAATACTTAACACATGTACTCCTCCAGTACATAATTTGTATCAATACTTTTTACTCACGCACTTTGTCCGCCCCCCCTGCTCTTTTTCAGGCACGTGCAGAGAGTGTCAGAGAGGCAGGGGCTGAAATCCCATAAGGGGGCACTTTTTGCCCAAAATAGCAGATCTACAAGCTCTCAACGCGTCGCAGCGCGACACATTGTGAGTGTGTAGATCTGCCATTTTCGGGGCGCAACCCTGCACTCTTGATCTACTGGAGATGCGGTGTGTAACGACATGGATTTCGAAAAACAAATGAGTTCAGGAAACTTCGAGGAAAGAAAAGAAAAAAAAAAAAATCTCCTGAACGCTGCCTTCCGGTATGGCATGGAAAGGAGAGGAGGAGGCATTTTGCCTTTCTTTCACCATAGTAAATGCAGGTCTGGAGACTAGCCCATTTTGGGCGGGAACCCCTTTTGGTGTTAGCATCATGTTATGCTTTAGCTATTGAAAAATAGCAGATCTACAAGCTCATAGCGCGGCACCGAGTGGCGCGCTGCGAGCTTGTAGGTCTGCTATTTTTGAAAAATCGAAGAACCACCAACATAGAAACATAGCTTTTCCAGAAAACTGTCAGGATGTAGAAGACATTTTTAGAATCTGATCTCAGGTCAGAATGGGCTAGGGCAGTTGTTTTACAGACGGATAAAAGGGCAGGGGCCGAAGCCCCCCATTTGTTGTCTATGTGTGCACGTCCCTGCCAGCAGCATTTCATTTTTCCTTTCCTTCCACCTCCATGCGTTCCATTCCGTTCCATTCCGTTCCATTCCATTCCGTTCCATTCCGGTGTGCTTGCGTTTCGACTGTCTAACAATCCACATCAATGGGTTCCACCACAGAGGTGCAATAACTTTAACCCTGCTATCACGCTAATGACTTCTTCTAAAGCCGTCCAAGAGCCAAATCATCTCCCTGTGGAGATTGTGGTTAAATGACTTGGCAGCACTGTGTGCGCAAGTGTGTGTGTGTGTGTGTGTGTGTGTGTGTGTGTGTGTCTGTGTGTGTGTGTGTGTGTGTGTCTGTGTGCTCGCGAGCCAGTGAGTGAATGTGCACGCAGCACGTGTGTGTGCAATGTGCACAGAGCAGAGGCACATTGTGGTCTGCTAAAACACTGGCGGCTGCGATTCCTTCTCACATCAGTATAAAGCTGGTGTTGCATGTGATGTGAGGCAGAATGATTCTGGGGGTCATTGTTTTCAAAGGGATATTGCGACTGCCATTTCATTCGTGAAATGAGAGACAATAAGTCATATTGTGCACAATCCATTAATACGCAACCCTTTGATTAGGGCTGCTCTGTTACGATCTGCCGATACCGATCTTGTGCGTGACTCGTGAGGGGAAAATTTGACAATTTGTATACATGTCAAAACCCACAAAATCCTCCAAACTGTTCCTGTGTGTGTGTGTGAGGAGGAAGGGGAGAATGTTTAGGCCTGTCACAAAGATGCAAAGTGATTATTATTATACTGTCACGGGCCAGGCCAGCCCGTGCCCTATAGACACAATGGTTGAAAGAGTTTTTAAAAAAAGAGTTTAAAATGTTTATTTATATGTTTCATTTACTTTTATACCACTTAACCCATTTTGGGCGGGAACCCCTTTTGGTGTTTTGCATTATGTTATGCTTTAGCTATAAACTGACACCACGCTAGACAGGAACGCCCAAAAACGTCACATCCGGTTTTAGCCTGGGGTAAGAATTTTCTATGGCTGCCAATGCAACTTGGTCCAATCCTTAATCACATACGGACAAACATCTATGCCGATGCTATCTAACTTGCGGAGGTAGCGTGCCTTGTCCACGGGCAACAGATCTTTCAACGTATGGCATTGCAAAATGCAAATACGTTTGATAATCGCTACTCTGCTCAATATTATTTTGAAAATGCCGCAAATTGCATTGCAGTGAACGAGCGCAAATCACAACTTCCCCCTGTTGTGGGCGGAGTCACAGTTTGAGGCGCTGTTTACACTGGTGTCAGTGTATTGAAGAAATAGCAGATCTACAAGCTCATAGCGCGGCACCGAGTGCCGCGCTATGAACTTGTAGGTCTGCTATTTTTGAAAAATCAAAGAACGACTGACATAGAAACATAGCTTTTTCAGAAAACTGTCAGGATGTAGAAGACATTTTTAGAATCTGATCTCAGGTCAAAATGGGTTAACAGTATAATAATATAACTTAAAAAGATCGGTTTCTCCAGATTGGGTGAATTGCCGATCAACGTCTTTTGTACACCTTTAAGCAGTGATGTGACAATACCAAGTTGATTCTGACAGGCAGCGCTAGAACACCTTTTAGCATTAATTAAGACCAGTTTGTGACGCACACACACACAGAATTGAATTTACTGCAGACTCCACAGTTTGAGAAATTGCAGTAGTTCCTTTTCTCGTTTAGCAATCTCCTTTTTTTCCCCATTAATTGCTCGACGGCGGCCCTGGCGTTCCGTGCTCGCAGCGGTAGCACAAGGCCTCGAAAACACACAAGGCCTCTAAAACACACAAGGCCTCGAAAACACACAAGGCCTCGAAAACACACAAGGCCTCTAAAACACACAAGGCCTCTAAAACACACAAGGCCTCTAAAACACACAAGGCCTCTAAAACACACAAGGCCTCTAAAACACACAAGGCCTCTAAAACACACAAGGCCTCTAAAACACACAAGGCCTCTAAAACACACAAGGCCTCTAAAACACACAAGGCCTCTAAAACACACAAGGCCTCTAAAACACACAAGGCCTCTAAAACACACAAGGCCTCTAAAACACACAAGGCCTCTAAAACACACAAGGCCTCTAAAACACACAAGGCCTCTAAAACACACAAGGCCTCTAAAACACACAAGGCCTCTAAAACACACAAGGCCTCTAAAACACACAAGGCCTCTAAAATACACAAGGCCTCTAAAACACACAAGGCCTCTAAAACACACAAGGCCTCTAAAACACACAAGGCCTCTAAAACACACAAGGCCTCTAAAACACACAAGGCCTCTAAAACACACAAGGCCTCTAAAACACACAAGGCCTCTAAAACACACAAGGCCTCTAAAACACACAAGGCCTCTAAAACACACAAGGCCTCTAAAACACACAAGGCCTCTAAAACACACAAGGCCTCTAAAACACACAAGGCCTCTAAAACACACAAGGCCTCTAAAACACACAAGGCCTCTAAAACACACAAGGCCTCTAAAACACACAAGGCCTCTAAAACACACAAGGCCTCTAAAACACACAAGGCCTCTAAAACACACAAGGCCTCTAAAACACACAAGGCCTCTAAAACACACAAGGCCTCTAAAACACACAAGGCCTCTAAAACACACAAGGCCTCTAAAACACACAAGGCCTCTAAAACACACAAGGCCTCTAAAACACACAAGGCCTCTAAAACACACAAGGGGGGGTTGTGTCATTTCCAGAGCACACTTTCTCGCTCGCTCTCTCTCTGTCTCCCTCTCTCTGTTTCTGTCTATCTCCCTCTCTCTGTTTCTGTCTGTCTCTCTCCGTTTCTGTCTGTCTCTCTCTGTTTCTGTCTGTCTCCCTCTCTCCGTTTCTGTCTGTCTCTCTCTGTTTCTGTCTGTCTCTCTCTCTCTGTTTCTGTCTGTCTCCCTCTCTCTGTTTCTGTCTGTCTCTCTCTGTTTCTGTCTGTCTCTCTCTGTTTCTGTCTGTATCCCTCTCTCTGTTTCTGTCTGTCTCCCTCTCTCTGTTTCTGTCTGTCTCTCTCTGTTTCTGTCTGTCTCTCTCTGTTTCTGTCTGTATCCCTCTCTCTGTTTCTGTCTGTCTCTCTCTGTTTCTGTCTGTATCCCTCTCTCTGTTTCTGTCTGTCTCTCTCTGTTTCTGTCTGTCTCTCTCTCTCTGTTTCTGTCTGTCTCCCTCTCTCTGTTTCTGTCTGTCTCTCTCTGTTTCTGTCTGTCTCTCTCTGTTTCTGTCTGTATCCCTCTCTCTGTTTCTGTCTGTATCCCTCTCTCTGTTTCTGTCTGTCTCTCTCTGTTTCTGTCTGTCTGTCTCTCTCTGTTTCTGTCTGTCTGTCTCTCTCTGTTTCTGTCTGTCTGTCTCTCTCTGTTTCTGTCTGTCTGTCTCTCTCTGTTTCTGTCTGTCTCTCTCTGTTTGTCTGTCTGTCTCTCTCTGTTTGTCTGTCTCCCTCTCTCTGTTTCTGTCTGTCTCCCTCTCTCTGTTTCTGTCTGTCTCCCTCTCTCTGTTTCTGTCTGTCTCTCTCTCTCTGTTTCTGTCTGTCTCCCTCTCTCTGTTTCTGTCTGTCTCCCTCTCTCCGTTTCTGTCTGTCTCCCTCTCTCTGTTTCTGTCTGTCTCCCTCTCTCTGTTTCTGTCTGTCTCCCTCTCTCTGTTTGTCTGTCTCCCTCTCTCTGTTTCTGTCTGTCTCCCTCTCTCTGTTTCTGTCTGTCTCCCTCTCTCTGTTTCTGTCTGTATCCCTCTCTCTGTTTCTGTCTGTCTCTCTCTCTCAGTTTCTGTCTGTCTCCCTCTCTCAGTTTCTGTCTGTCTCCCTCTCTCAGTTTCTGTCTGTCTCCCTCTCTCAGTTTCTGTCTGTCTCCCTCTCTCTGTTTCTGTCTGTCTCCCTCTCTCTGTTTCTGTCTGTCTCCCTCTCTCTGTTTCTGTCTGTCTCCCTCTCTCTGTTTGTCTGTCTCCCTCTCTCTGTTTCTGTCTGTCTCCCTCTCTCTGTTTCTGTCTGTCTCCCTCTCTCTGTTTCTGCCTGTATCCCTCTCTCTGTTTGTCTGTCTCCCTCTCTCTGTTTCTGTCTGTCTCCCTCTCTCTGTTTCTGTCTGTCTCCCTCTCTCTGTTTCTGCCTGTATCCCTCTCTCTGTTTGTCTGTCTCCCTCTCTCTGTTTCTGTCTGTCTCCCTCTCTCTGTTTCTGTCTGTCTCTCTCTGTTTCTGTCTGTCTCAATTTACAATTTACAATTTAGGCATTTAGCAGACGCTCTTAATCCAGAGCGACTTACATTAAGCAATAACAAAAAGCATGGCATACATCACATGTATAAAAAGTAGTTATCATGAATCATGCGTAAACTAAGAACGTAACAGTGGAGTATCTATGTAAACTATACATACTATACTATATAATATATTATACATGTGTACTATAAAGTGCTATGACTACATAAAGTGCAATTCTAGAGCTGTCTACATAACAAGCTATAAGTCTGTTTAAAATACTATCTAAGTCTACATAATGTGCTATCTAAGGGGCTAGGCTAGGGCAAGTGCTACGGGCCATGGTGGAGTCTGAAGAGGTGGGTTTTCAGACTACGGCGGAAGATTGGGAGTGAGGCTGCAGTTCTGACTGCAATGGGAAGTGCATTCCATAGTTTTGGAGCCAGAAGGGAGAAGAGTTTGGGACGTGTGGAGCGTTGTCCCGGCGTTTTTAGTGAAGGTACCTCCAGCTTCCCTGCGTTGGCTGATCTGAGTGAGCGGGAGGGTTTGTAGGGTACGATCATACTTGTGAGATATGGGGGGGCCATGCCTTTGGTTGCTTTGAATGCCAACATCAGAGTTTTGTATTCTGTTTCTGTCTGTCTCCCTCTCTCTGTTTCTGTCTGTCTCCCTCTCTCTGTTTCTGTCTGTCTCCCTCTCTCTGTTTCTGTCTGTATCCCTCTCTCTGTTTCTGTCTGTCTCTCTGTTTCTGTCTGTCTCTCTCTGTTTCTGTCTGTCTGTCTCTCTCTGTTTGTCTGTCTCCCTCTCTCTGTTTCTGTCTGTATCCCTCTCTCCGTTTCTTTCTGTCTCTCTCTGTTTCTGTCTGTCTCCCTCTCTCTGTTTCTGTCTGTCTCCCTCTCTCTGTTTCTGTCTGTATCCCTCTCTCTGTTTCTGTCTGTCTCCCTCTCTCTGTTTCTGTCTGTCTCTCTCTGTTTCTGTCTGTCTCCCTCTCTCTGTTTCTGTCTCCCTCTCTCTGTTTCTGTCTGTCTGTCTCTCTCTGTTTCTGTCTGTCTCTCTCTGTTTCTGTCTGTCTCCCTCTCTCTGTTTCTGTCTGTCTCTCTCTGTTTCTGTCTGTCTGTCTCTCTCTGTTTGTCTGTCTCCCTCTCTCCGTTTCTTTCTGTCTCTCTCTGTTTCTGTCTGTCTCCCTCTCTCCGTTTCTGTCTGTCTCTCTCTGTTTCTGTCTGTCTCCCTCTCTCTGTTTCTTTCTGTCTCTCTCTGTTTCTGTCTGTCTCCCTCTCTCTGTTTCTGTCTGTCTCTCTCTGTTTCTGTCTGTCTCCCTCTCTCCGTTTCTGTCTGTCTCTCTCTGTTTCTGTCTGTCTCCCTCTCTCTGTTTCTGTCTCTCTCTGTTTCTGTCTGTCTGTCTCTCTCTGTTTGTCTGTCTCCCTCTCTCTGTTTCTGTCTGTCTCCCTCTCTCTGTTTCTGTCTGTCTCCCTCTCTCAGTTTCTGTCTGTCTCCCTCTCTCTGTTTCTGTCTGTATCCCTCTCTCTGTTTGTCTGTCTCCCTCTCTCTGTTTCTGTCTGTCTCTCTCTGTTTCTGTCTGTCTCCCTCTCTCAGTTTCTGTCTGTCTCTCTCTGTTTCTGTCTGTCTCCCTCTCTCTGTTTCTTTCTGTCTCTCTCTGTTTCTGTCTGTCTCCCTCTCTCTGTTTCTGTCTGTCTCCCTCTCTCTGTTTCTGTCTGTATCCCTCTCTCTGTTTCTGTCTGTCTTCCTCTCTCTGTTTCTGTCTGTCTCCCTCTCTCTTTTAACCTGACTCCGCCAGATGGGGCAGCCAATCAGCCAATCAGCAGCAGCTAGAGGCGGGATCAAGGCAGCACTGTGTATGCCTTGATCCCGCCTCTAGCTGCCGCTGATTGGTCAGGCCGTTTTGTGGCCGGGCATCAAGTCTGAGCCTGAGAGTTCCCAGATGGGAGCAGGAGGGGGGAACCCAGTGTACTCTCTGCTGCCCCATCTGGCGGAGTCAGGTTATCTCTCTTTCTCTCTCTCTTTCTCTCAGTCTGTCTCTGTTTCTCCCTCTCTCCATTTCTCTCTCCGTCTTCCTCTCTCTCTCTCTTTCCACCCCTCACTCTCTCTCTCTCTCTGTCTCTGTCTCTGTCTGTCTCCGTCTCTCTCTCTTTCTCTCTCTCCCTCCACCCCTCACTCCCTCTCTCTGTCTCTGTCTCTCCCTCCGTCTCTCTCTCTCTCTCCCTCCACCCCTCACTCCCTCCCTCCCTCTCTCTGTCTCCCTCTCTCTGTCTCTGTCTCTCCCTCCATCTCTCTCTCTCTCTCTCTCTGCACCACCTTCTCTTCCCTGCTGTAGGACAGATGGAGCAGATGCAACCAGCGGGGAGAAGACATGTCTTTCTGCTGCCCAGGAATGTGAGTGCGGTGTTGATGCAGCCCAGCCTGGGCTGGCTGGCTGGCTGGCTGGCTGGCTGCTGAGCTCATATTTCTGGCTGACAAAAACACACGCATACCGCACACCACTTCCACAGCAAGCTGCACACAGTCAAGAGAGGAGCTATATACAGTACGCTTACTACTAAAAGGGCCGGGGGGGGGGGGGGGGGTGGTCATCATCAGTATTCTGGGGCTGTAACGTTTTGGTGGCGAGAATCAGGTTCAGGTTCATTTATTAGTTTGTCCCCGAGGGGCGATTTGTTGTACAGCAAAACATCATAACAGGCAAACAAAATAAATCACATAGAATACACATGGTACAGTTGGGTGCCACCGATATTGTCCCTTATCATTTGACCCATTTAGGCCTGACCTCAAAACTTTTAAAAATCCTTCTAAATCCTCCAGTTTTCTGAAATAAATATTTTCACGATTTTTCAAAAATAGCAGACCTACAAGCTCGTAGCGCGCCACTCGGTGGCGCGCTATGAGCTTGTAGATCTGCTATTTTTCAATAGCTAAATTATAACATAATGTTTAAAACACCAAAAGGGGTTCACGCCCAAAATGGGTTAACTGTCCTTTTGCGCAGATCACGCAAACCTCAGCAAAAAGAAAAGGACAATATCGATGGCCTCCAACTGTACACATAAAAACAATAAAACAGGAAGTCAGTTCAAGTTATCAGTATAGAGCGTCGCAGTCCCGCCCCCTTTCATGACGACACCAGGCCCAGGAAATGCTTCCCAATGCATTTTTCCCATAGACATTTCCAATGCATTTTTCCCATAGACATTTCTATTAGTATTTATTTAAAGACGGTTACGCCACGGACAAAGCCAACTGGAGTCGTGACAACTCATGACAACACAAACTATATTTTGGACCAAACAAATAATTACAAAGAAGAAAAACAACAAAAAAAGGGTTGTAACCTGCCGTTTTTTTCTTCTTTCTAATTATTTGTTCGGCCCAAAAAAAATGTGTTTGTTGTCATGATTTGTCACGACAAGAGTTGGCTTTGTCCGCGGCGTAAACGTCTTTAAATAAATACTTTCTGAAAAGTCTATGAGGAAAATGAACGGAGAATAATTTCCTGGGCCCTGGTAGGGGGCGGGACTGCGACGCTCTATTGCATTGGAATTCATCATCACTTGCAAGAACAGTTGTATATTAAAAAAGAATAGCCGATCTAACAAGCAAGACGACATGACGCTTTGACACGATCAGCTTATAGATGATGGGAAATCAATGTGTTTTTTTTAACATTTCTGGAGTCTTTGAATTTTTTTTGGGGGGGGGTATGCAAGTGTATCTTGTAAAAGCAAAGCCTGGGCCGCTGGCGTAGCGGTCCGGGCACCTAGCCTGCAAATGCCAGCCTGATGGCGTGTCGTGGGTTCAAATCCCGATCCAAACGTCCTTTTCAGCGTGTCACTCCCCATCTCTTTCTCTCTCTTCGTTTCCCGTCAGTCTACTGTCCTATCAATACAAATTGTGTGAAGTGAAGGGCGCTCTTATCATCATACATCATCCAATAATACAATGAATATACTTCCGTATGAATTCATTTGTCAACTTATGTTATCTTTTAACCATGATACAATGTTTAAAGAAATATTCAATGTATTTAATAAGCCCCGAGCTGAGTTGCACTGTGTTTAGAAGAGTCGATTTGCTCGTCCACATATGATTCCACAAATTCTCCCTTCATTGTCAATGGCAAATGTGACACGTGACAGGACGAAAAGCTGTATATAGGAGGGGCTGGCATCCCTCAAAAATCACTTTCCGGCCAGTCACAATTGGCGTCCTCACTTTTCTGTAATTCCGGCCAATCACAATTGCCGTCTTCAATTTTCTGCCCTGACTTTTTTATCAGGACCAGGAGGAGTTATTAAAGCAATAAGCCACAAGAGGTCTCAGGTTACCGGGTATTTTATAATGGCTGAGAGGCGTAGTGAGACACGACGCGTAGTGGAGTGTCTCCGACCCTTTCAGCCGGTACCCGAGGTCCCGGTAAGCTGGGACCTCGAGTGGCTTATTGCTTTTCTAAACGGTTACAAACATATAGCAATATTAACCTCAAAACTATTCCTAATTCACAAAAGTAGCTACACTTTGCGCCCACCAGAGCGAGCCACACTTCCTTGTTTTTACTCAGACGGGAGAATAGGAGGCGCTTGATGTTTTTACGAGGCCGCCCGGAGCCACACATTCACAGTCATATGAGCGCGGGTGGTGCCGCACGGCCAGTGTTTGTAAGGTACCGGTAATCAAGTGCTCCCCTTCCCCAGTTCAGCTACAGAGCTGAGGGATCAATGTAACGCAGCTGGGAATGATATAAAGTGATTGAAGGTGTGGATTATCGTGAGATTTACCATGGCAACCAGCCAATCAAAAATCAAGTATTAGGGACCAACCGTTTTAGAACTATACTTTGAACTCAAGTACCGAGGTTGCAGTACTTTGTATGGGCGATGGTTTACAAAGTCCAGAGAGGTTTTAAGTGGTTTTAACACAACCTCCTCCCCGCTGCTGTTCTCTCGTCGGGTCGTGCAGGCAGCTAGCTATAAGGGGAGACATTATTCTCGCAGCCTGGCCCCTCCAGGCAATTACACACACACACACACACGGAAAGGAAAACACTGCATCTGCATGTTTTCACTAAATGGAAAACAGCCAAAGCCACAGAGATTACGTCCCCTGCAATTTAGAGCCCATTCACACTGGTCCCTTTGAAAGACTGCCCGGCCCAGATGGACCGAACAAGACAAAGATTACTTGTACGCTTAAAAAGAAGGAAGGGGGGGAGACCTGTAAGGGTCCATTGTCCCAACCGCCAGGAGTCACAGTAAAGCCTCAGGAGTTCTGCTGCCTTTAAATGTCACAGCTACTCCTGCGTGTTCGTCTTATTTATTCCTCCTATGTTAATCCTTTTCAGGATTAAAATTCAAGCTCAAAGCTCAAAGCACGGAGCTTTGCACCGCGCTTCAAGCTTGTAGATCTGCTACTTTTGATGCTTTTGTGTGTATCAAGTATCAAATAGGACATTCGTTTAGGAAAAAAAAGACAAGAAGTGAAACAATGGAGACAAGAGGTTTCTGCCCGACAACAGCAATAAGTATACATTCAGCCTGAGGTAGGAGGTGTATATATATATATATATATATATATATATATATATATCTTATGTGGATTCCATAAACAGGACATCTCTTTATTACATACTGTACCGTAGTCCGAATTTGTACTGGGGGGGGAAACTTATGGCAAACGTAATGGTCAGGGCACCACGTTTATAAGTGAGGCTGCGGTTGTGTTTTGACCGTTGTTTGGAAACCATTGCTGTATAATATTGGCTTGACGTTGAAGCCAATGCGTCAGTGCTTCCACAGGCAGGCTCAATGTGGGCCTTGGCTCTGGTCTGGCGGCACGTAGACACCAGGAAGCTGTTCAAATCTAACTTCAGGAACTGGCTACCTCCCCTCAGAAAAGAGATCTCTGGACGTCAAACTAGAAATGGAGACGACCTGGACACCCCATCATGCAGAACCGAGAGATACAGAAAATCACCAATCCCATATATGTGTGGACTTTTAAATGATAGTGGATTTTAGATTTGTGTTTTACACCATTTGCATTTTTAGATAGGCTATTGCATTTTAGATTTGAAGTTTTATATTTGTGATCGGCAAAATAATTCAGTGTTTTTAATGGCACCTGTCTTGTAAAACCTGTGATAATGCTGAAAGTTGAATAAAACATAAACACACTAGACAGCATGCACTCCCCCCAAAAACCATCAGTCCTTTTTTTAGCCCATTTAGGCCCGACCTCAAAATTTAAAAAAAATTATTCAAAATCCTCCAGTTTTCTGAAATAAATATTTTCACGATTTTTCAAAAATAGCAGACCTACAAGCTCGTAGCGCGCCACTCGGTGGCGCGCTATGAGCTTGTAGATCTGCTATTTTTCCAATAGCTAAATTATAACAATGTTTAAAACACCAAAAGGGGTTCCCCGCCCAAAATGGGTTAGTAGCAGTGCTAATGCAGCCCCCAGAGCTGCATTAGCAGATACTAAAACTGCTAAAACACTTTAAGCTTTTTCGGGGGACATGTCATTATAGGAACACATTTTCAAAAGAATGTTCTAAAAATACAGAAGACTGCGGATCTTACAAGCTCACAACGTGTCACAATTGCGAAGCGTTGTGAGCTCGCAGATCGGCCACTTCAAAGACTTGAATCAAATCGGTTCCGATTTTCTTTCCAGGCAGTCACGGGGCGGATTCTTGCGTCTACGTCTACGAGTATTAACGGCCAACGAGCTCCGAGTTCTCCCCGAAGAACAGCGAACCCATGTTTCCGACAACGTGTGGTCTGATGATTTCTATTCTCTTTGGTTTTGTTTTTTTTGGGGGGGGGGGGGTTCAGTACAAATTAGCCCATTCTGGACTGGAACCCCTTTTTGGTGTTTTAACTAAGCATTATGTTATACTTTAGCTATTGAAAAATAGCAGATCTACAAGCTCATAGCGCGCCACCGAGTGGCGCGCTACGAGCTTGTAGGTCTGCTATTTTTGGAAAAATCGTGAAAATGCGGCACACATCTTTGAATATATATTCTTTCAGAAGACTTTTTTGTTTTTAATTTCGATGTCAGGCCTAAATGGGTTAGGGCACTCATGCAGCAACGAGCCAAGTAGCATGAAGTAGCTGCTTGTTCTGTTCTCCATTCACCGTGTTTACGTTTGCGGTGCTCCTGCTTTTATCCTGGCGTACTGGTAACACACGCTGGTTGGCTACCAAAGTGAGAGACCCTGTTGGAATCGTGGTGGGAAAAAAATAATAATCACGAGCGAATCCTGGAATACGCCGGGTTTCCATATACTGTTGCTGGACCTGCACAGAACCAACTGCATTCGCGGTCCTTTCCATAATGCAGGGAACCACCAGGTCCCGATACGTTTTTTGGACACATTATGAGTTATTGTAGAGGTGCTCCGATTTTCACTCCAACTGGCTCAATCAGAGAAACTGATCTTTTATACCGTTTAAGTGGTATAAAAGTCAATCAGATATGTACGTAGTAGTATATCGTTTTGCATCTTTGTGACAGGCCTAAACATTCGCCCCTTCCTCCCCACACACAGGGACAATTTTGAGGTGGTGACAGACAGACAGACAGACAGACAGACAGACAGACAGACAGACAGACAGACAGACAGACAGACAGACAGACAGACAGACAGACAGACAGACAGACAGACAGGCAGACGGTAAACAAGCCCTGGAGCATCCGCCTTTGACTCAAATCAGCCTTGGCTCTTTTTGTGCTGAACAACTAAACGGTGACGTGTAAAGTCTGTGACTACTACTGATTGATCAGAGAATGCTCACTCACAGCTGTGTCAGCACAGAAAGATTTAAAAAAAAAATGCGGAACACACATTTTAGTTTGCGGGTCGTGCCCGTTACGCCTCGTTTGTTTTTCATATTGCTATTTATGTGTCCGTGAGGAAGGTTGTGTTTTAATTGCTGGTGTTAGAAATGTGGTTTGATTAAGATTGCAATTAGCTTTGCCAGAGATTCCACCGCGAAGCACCAGGAACCAACCGAAAACGGGGCGGCAGCGGCTCAGGAGGTAGAGCGGCCCGCTTGGGAACCGGAAGGTTCCCACATCTTCCCAACCTGCTCCCGGACCCCCCCCCCCCCCCCAGAAGGTAATATACATAGTAAAGCGCTGTGGATAAAAGGCGCTGTATAAATGCACCATTTACCATTTTAACTACAAAGACGAGGGAGGGGGTACTATTTCGTTTTGAAACGGGAGTCATAACAGATCACCTGACCCCGCCTCAGAAACTCATCTTGTTCTGTTGCTTAGTTGCCTTCAGGATAGAAAAGATAAAGTTTCACATACTGTACACCCATAAATCTGACTACCTAATATTCCGACCATAGAGCCCCATACTAACCCTATCCATAACCGCATGCGGAAGCCACGGGTGAGTCTTAAATATCGCCTAGGGCGACATCGGACGACCCCTTAGTTTATAATTTGTACAGTTTATTTTTAGAAAGGGGTCCTTTGGTTCCATTTGAAGTAGGCTAAGGCTACACTCGCAGTTATAGAGACCCAGCTCCCAGACCCAACTTTGAGAATAGATTAACGGCAATATTTTTTTTATCGCGCGATAAGAGTCTCGCGTTAACGCAGCACGTTAACGCCGCGGTGTTAAGGTGCTGACGTCGGTGACCACCGACGTCATGTTGTAGTTTTCGGTGGTCACCTCTTCACCGAAAACTGGACTATGAATAGGCTTTTAACCGGCCACGTTGTCGGACTAACGGAATGTCGGAGTAACAACAACATGTGCCCCCCAGAAGAAATCCCAGGTAGGACATACGGCTTACGAATTACAGCTTTAAATTTGACATGCTCAGCGTCTAAAAGTTGCGAAATATGTACCACAGATAAGGAAATCAGCTAAAACAAACCACAAAAACGAAATTAGTTTGATCCAACACATTTAATTCACACTATATATATAAATCATCCTGGTTCAACTGCAGCCTTATGCAGTTGCGGGGGCAAAGCTCTCAAATCAATACATCGCAACTAGGGCTGTGAATCTTTGGGTGTCTCACGATTCCATTCCGATTCTTGGGGTCACGATTCGATTCAAAAGCATTTTTTTTCCAGATTCAAAACGATGATGATTCTCGATTCAATACATAGGATTTCATCACAATCTACTCCAGCCAACTGAAGTGACTATACTACAGTAACTTGAAAATGACTGAATACATGATGTTTACTGTGATTAGGGTAAGCTTACATTTCATATCACAAACACCATGTAGTGAAAACTCCTGTAACTGTAACCAGAATAAAATAAAAAAATTAAATAAATAACGGGAATCGCGATTCTAATTCGAATCGATGTTGTAGTTTGTAGATCGGCTACGTGTATGTTTGAGGACACGACACTTCCTAAGTGAGAGGCCCCATTTTAACCCATTTAGACCCGAGGACGATTCTACGAATGTCTTCTAAATCCTGACAGTTTTCTGACAAACCTCATGTTTCTAGGTCAGTCGTCCTCAAACATTGTCATGTCAAGGACCCCCAAAAACTGGCCGCTGACCCCCATCTGAAAATATGTTGTTCCAGGGACTCCCCTGAGTTAAAATTGTTCGCTCTGAAAGAATATATATTCAAAGATTTGCATCACATTTTCACAATTTAAAAAAAATAGCAGATCTACAAGCTCATAGCGCGGCACTCGGTGCAGCGCTATGAGCTTGTAGATCTGCTATTGTTCAACAGATAACATACTGCTTAAGACACCAGAAGGGGTTCCCGTTCAGAATGGGTTAAGCAACAAGGGGTGGTGTTAGTGGTGGCGGGTGGCGATGGAGAGAGAGAGAGAGAGAGAGAGAGAGGGAGAGAGAGAGAGGGAGAGGCTGGGGGAGCAGCCTGTGGGAACACATTTTTTGGGGTAAGTGTGATCATTCTGCGGCTCCACTTTTTTTTTGGCATGAGAGCTAGTTCACTGAGGCTCACATGGGACTCTCCGTTCCACACCACAGAAAGTGAGCTCACCCCCAAAACGCCTCATTCCTCTGTCCCAGCAGCACTCACATTTTAGTCTGAGGAACAAGTAGGCCTTGTGATGATTGTTGTGAAGCAGTAATACGTTGTTATAATTATACAGCGTTATGATTCTGGACTTTTACTTGAAACAGAGTATGGTTGCATTTTCTATTGTCTAATAAAATAATCAAAGTGGTGCAAAGTAATTAAGTACATATATTGTACGTACGTACGTACGTACGTACGAGTATTTCCCATTTCCAGTACTTTTACTTCTACTCCACTACATCTCAAATACGCAAATACTGTACTTTTTTCTACTACTTTTTATTTGAAAACTTTGATTATAATTACAAAGCATACATTAACCACATCAGCCCTATACACATTTTGGCCATTTTCAAAATGTTTTTTTTTACTGAAACGGGACATTCTGCACATTTTGAATTCCAGACTTGTACTTGCAGTGATACTTTTACTCAAAAAACATTGAGTACTTTTGTCCACCACTGGTCTATGTTGCAGAGACATGTGGAGAGAACGTTCTTCCTTCATGGTCAAGTACAAAGTTACAAACCACGTAACTGTCATTTACTGGGGGAAAAAAGGTCTATGTTTACAGTTAGGCTGTGGCCAAAGTTGTGAATAGACAGTGACGTAATGACGCCGGTATGGTCCTTGAAAAAAAAAAAAAACCCCGTCTTTTACATTCTATATATGTGGCTTACTTTTTAAACATTGCCAAAAGTACAGTGAAACAGCCCGGTCACTTTTACGGCATTTGACACGCTGACAAAATGTATTTAGTTGCGCACTAGGGTAAAAAAATAATCAAACGGCAGCTGCGAATGGTTGTGGCGATTATAAAATATGGTCCGTGAAGTCACAGAATGCATACGTCAGACTGCAGGACTGAAGCAATCAAACAGTAGGCGAATCAGTAACAACAGGACGCAAATGGACACAAAAGGGTCCATTTGTACCCAGTAATTAATTTTGAGCACAGTAATTTACATGGTAATGTACGCAGTAATTTAACGTTGGGAGTGTAACCAAAATGGACACCGCCCATTCCGTTTTGATCACAAAACATTTTTGTATTGAGTTTGTGCTTGAAATGTACTGTAATTCTGCAAACTGTTAATAAATATTTCAATCAATCAATCAATCATACAGTCGAGCTAGAAAACACTACCAAAGACGGCTTGGTTCAAAACATTCAACAGAATTCCTGCTACTACCATTTTATGAGCAGCAGGTGGCCTTTGTTTACAAACCAAAGTGAGGTAAAACAATGAAAAACACAGCCATTGGCTGAAGAATTGTTGAATTAAAACCTAGCCTCGGTACCCAGGCTTTTATTTTCGTTCGCATTCGGCTCAAAAAGAAAAGACTGGGGGAATGCATTGGAAAATCTGGCATACGAAGTGGGAGACAACTTGTATTGCATTAACCAATAACAGTGCAGAGGGGCGTCGCTCCAAAATTGGTGACATCAGTGTTTTTTCCGCTGTTTTCTACCGATGAGGGGAGGTGGGCGGGCGCTCAGATCAGTGAACCAATAGGTTCCACCGCCGTATTTTGGCCGGCACCCGCCCCCCTCTAGTCCATTTAGGCCTGACCTCGGGAAAAAAAAAAAAAATCTTCTAAATCCTCCAGTTTTCTGAAATAAATATTTTCACGATTTTTAAAAAATAGCAGACCTACAAGCTCGTAGCGCGCCACTCGGTGGCGCGCTATGAGCTTGTAGATCTGCTATTTTTCAATAGCTAAATTATAACATAATGTTTAACACACCAAAAGGGGTTCCCGCCCAAAATGGGCTATAGACCTGAAACCACACAGGCTGGGCCTGCAGGCTAACTAATACCTGACAATCAATGTGTGAAGTGTTTTCACCTGCGGTGAGCAGGAACACGGCCACCAGGCGATAGTGTCGTCTCTGCGTCCCTCGGCACAGGGAGATGAGCGCCACCAGGAAGGCTGCGAGCGTCGACACGGCTCCGGCGATCAGCAGCACCAGGGTGGCAATCTGCCAGTCTGCCAGGCAGGAGGGACACACACACACAGAATGTTGGGAATAAAACAAAACATACTGTACAGTATACAGGCTAATAGAGGGTATATGCCAGGGTTCCCCAATAGGCGGCCCGTGGGCCATTTGCGTCCCGCGGAACGCCCTTTTGTGGCCCCTGGAAGAATTTCAAAAAAAGAAGTTTTTTTGGGTTTTTTTTTTTAGGGGGTCCCAGATATAAATGGCATTAAATGGGGGTCAGTAGCCTATGCATGTGAAACTGGGCATCCTTTTCAAATGGGGTCCTGAAAATTCATTTTCAGGCAAGACCTCGACCTTGTGCATGCGGGCTCGGCCCACAGCCTGGTACCCTAGTCAAAATATGGCCCTTGAGGAAAATTAATTGGGGAACCCTGGTATATGCACATGCATAATGTGAATGGCAAATCGAGTGGGCAAATCGAGTGGGCAAAGTGAGTTTAATCCATTTCGACCTGAAGACGATTCTACAAAATGTCTTCTAAATCCTGACAGTTTTCTTGAAAAACCCATGTTTCTATGTCAGTGGTTTTCAAAATATTTCATGTCAAGGACCCCAAAGATTATATGTTGTTCCAGGGATCCCCTCAGAAGCAAATATTTGTGTTCAAAACGTTCGCTCTGAAAGAATATATATTCAAAGATTTGCGCCACATTTTCACGATTTTTCAAAAATAGCAGATATACAAGTTCATAGCGCGCGCTATGAGCTTGTAGATCTGCTATTTTTCAATAGCTAAAGTATAACATAATGCTTTAAACACCAAAAGGGGATCCCGTTCAGAATGTGTTAATGTTGTTTAATGCAATCAAATACAACTTTTCTGTTTGGATGTATGGGCCACATGGTCATGGTCAGAAAGTCGGGTTTTTTTGCCACGCAGTAGGCGTTCCCTCCCGCATAACTTCCGGGTTTGATGATGATGTCACGCGCATACCCTCTATACAAGGAGATCTACAAGCTCAAAGTACATCGAAACGCACTGTGAGCTTGTAGATCGGACATTTTCAATTTATTTTTAGACATTTTGAAAACATGAACATGGAACAATCTGCATACGGGTAATGAGTATATATACTGTCTCAGTGTTGGTACTTTAACTACATTTTGATGCCATTACAATGCAATTATGAATTCTGGACCTTTTACTTCTATATCGCAAAATTGATACTTTTACTATATTACTTGTTGTGAGGACATCAACATTTTACTAGGGTCACCCCCCCCACCAGCCATGGACCCCCAGGAGAGAAGATTTGTGTTAAAACAATTCTAAATTATTCAAAGTTTCCCAAACATTTTGGCTATTTTTAAGAATAGCAGAGAGCAGTGAGCTTGTGTGGTGCTATATTATAACTACTGGGCCAGTCATCTGCCAGTAAACTAGAGCCAAAAGGAAACCAAATGAATAATAAAAAGCCTCCAAACACTCTAGCTGTGCAGAAATCCCATTTATTTTATAGCAAGCATTATTTTGGGGGAAAACAATTAAATGTTTCATGTCATTCATCCGGTTGGAGACCTTCTTCTGGTCTTGAGGCATGCCTCAAGCTGATGAGTGAATGAATGCTGTTGAAAAAAGAAATATGTTGCCGTGCCATTTTTAACCTCTGAAGCCAGGATGCTATTTTCGGTGCATAACACCAGCACACGGCTAAGTGTAAGTTCAACCACAACCCCTAAACCGTACGACACCCTAACTAACACGGATCTCTTCAGAAGTATAAGCCTTACTCCACCAAATCATTTTGAAACACAAAACTAGCTTCAGGGAAAATATACTGTATACATTTGGATTTCGTCGACTGAAGCTAAAAATGTTCGTCAAATACCTTTTTTCCACTGACGAAAAACTAAAAAGCAAAACGCAATAATAACTAGCTATGATGACTAAAACTAACTAATACAGTATGTCAATTTCATCAACGAATAACAACTAGACTAAAATGTTTGAGGGGGACTTAAGAGATCCAGTAGAACTAAAAGACAAGTCATTTAGTTTAATAACTAAACTGTACATTTATTCGACTCAAATCTTATGATAATTAGTCGACAAAAAGTCGACTAACACTAAATCTTTTCAGATGACTAAATAGAATTTGAATCAAAAGACTATGACTATAACTAACACACACAGGTTACGGGGGGGAGCATTGCTAACAAAAGCATGATTCAGAGGCCTGCGCTGAATGGAAGCGCTGTGCTGACAAACATGAAACAAGGGCTGTAATCCCACAGAGGGAGGTGTGTACACACACACACACACACACACACACACACACACACACACACACACAAGGTAGCGAGGTGAGTGAACACTGTGACACGCACACACAGCGAGGTGAGTGAACACTGTGACACGCACACGCACACACAGCGAGGTGAGTGAACACTGTGACACGCGCACGCACACACAGCGAGGTGAGTGAACACTGGGACACACACACACACACCCTGAGGTGAGTGAACACTGTGACACACACACACACACCTCACGTGTGCCCACTCTGGACCACAGGAGAGCTTTGTGACAGTGTACTGGGGACACAACCAGGTCACACGGAATACAATTACACAATTATTTAAAAAAGAAAAATAACAAAACAACAGGCCATACAACACAGGGTCTAATCACGGCATGGCTAGAATTGATGTGACCAGTCAGATGATGACGTCAGATGTCGCTTCGGGTTGCCGTTTTTTTTTTTTTTGGGGGGGGGGGCTTGTTTTTTAAAAGTGTAGCTTGCTTCCTAATGTTATTTAAACCGGTGGATCTTGGGAGTCAGATGGTCCTATCTTTTGAATTATGAAACACAGTAATCTAACAAAAATAACACAAAATCCATTACCTTTCCTAATGGCTAACCTATTAATAAAAACAAGACAAATAAACTACGGGAGCGTGATGTGGGAGTGGAGTGGAGTGGAGTGGAGTGATGTGGGAGTAAAGTTTGAGTGGGACGGGATGGGATTTTTCTGTAGGTTTTGGATTGGACGGGAGTGAGAATCCACTCCTGTGTCAGTCTCTCTAGAGATCTAAGTGAAATGCAACTTTTGAGAGCTACACTAGAGAGCTATGTTAACTTAAAAACACAAACTATTGATTTCACATTGACTTGGATAACCCCATTCCTGGAAGACTTGAAAAAGAAAAATCACACCTGTGTGAACTGAGTGGTGCAACTCCCCCCCCCCCCCCCCCCCCCTCTCTCTCTCTCCATCTCTCAGCACTGTGGCTCAAGAGGGAGCAGGTCGTCCAATGATCCATGGGTCGGCGGTTCGAATCCCGGCTCCTCCTGTCTACATGTCGAAGTGTCCTTGGGCAAGACACTGAACCCCAAATTGCTCCCGATGTGCTGGTTGGTACCTTGCATGGCTTCCGCCGCAATCGGTTTATGAATGTGTGTGTGAATGGGTGAATGTAATGCACAATCTATGTAAAGCGCCTTGGATAAAGGCGCTATATAAATGCACCATTTACCATTTAGCACTATCGCTCTCTCTCTGTTTCTGGCACAACAGCGCCACTTTTGCCCCTACTGGTACTCTAAACATAGTCACATATAGTCACATAGTCACGGACATTGCTGTTCCTTGGAGTGGTTGCACCACTCAAAAACTAATGAGTGAGTCAGAGTGACTGTCTTGAACCTGCTCTGTCTGGACCACAAAGAGAGCACGACTCAAGAGACAACACTCATCCAAATAAAAACCACAACGTTTTATTTTTCTAATCACATCTGACATTCACAATTTGATTAGTGACTGCAGCGCAGTCTACTACTAAGCTGGGAACAACACACCATCTTCTGTTGCATTGTGTTAACCCATTTTGACCTGAGATCAGATTCTAAAAATGTCTTCTATGTCAGTCGTTCTTCGATTTAAAAAAAATAGCAGACCTACAAGCTCGTAGCACGCCACTCGGTGGCGCGCTACGAGCTTGTAGATCTGCTATTTTTCAATAGCTAAAGCATAACATAATGCTAACACCAAAAGGGGTTCCCGCCCAAAATGGGCTAAGTCTTTTCGAGCAGTGCAGCTACTTTGGCAGGTACTAACACAGCAACCATTCAATGGTGCTACTGACCCGTTCCGTTTCAAAAGCCCGTTTGAAAACAGATGGACAAAAGAAGTAGGTCTCCATCTTCTACCCTGGTCTTCAACAATGACTTGGTTATACAAAAGGTGGGAACAGAGCGCCATTCCCGACGCACCGCCATTCCGACTACGTGACTTGACTGGCTTCCGCGTGCACTTAACCCATTTTGGGCGGGAACCCCTTTTGGTGTTAGCATTATGTTATGCTTTAGCTATTGAAAAATAGCAGATCTACAAGCTCATAGCGCGCCACCGAGTGGCGCGCTACGAGCTTGTAGGTCTGCTATTTTTGAAAAATCGAAGAACGACTGACATAGAAACATAGCTTTTTCAGAAAACAGTCAGGATGTAGAAGACATTTTTAGAATCTGATCTCAGGTCAAAATGGGGTTTAAGGTTATAGGGTTCAGGGTTAGTATTGAGCACGTCGGAATGGCGGAATGTTGCGCATTTGCCTGAAAAAAGATTTTACCTTATTTTAGAGATATTGCATTTGCATTATGAAGAAGATCATGTGAAGATCATCATCCAAGGAAATAATAATAACAACAACAACAACTGGGAATCCTCCAAACCACCTGAACCCTCTCCCACTGGACCAGTGGACCTACACTAGAATCTACTACACGGTTAAAGTCTAACAGCTCCCAGTCCGATAGCAGGCTGGCGCTCTCGCATTATCCGTGTGTGTGTGTGTGTGTGTGTGTGTGTGTGTGTGTGTGTGTGTGTGTGTGTGTGTGTGTGTGTGTGTGTGTGTGCGCGTGCATGCGTGCGTGTGTGAGAGAATGTGCAGCACATTGCAAAGCGCTTTGGATAAAGGCTTACAGTACAGTACAGTATAAATGCACCATTTACAGTTCACATTGGACCATTTATGTTGGTGCTGAGACATCAGCGAGTCATCCCCATAATTGGTCCAAGTTTCAGCCCAATCCAACCTCCACTGACAGGTCCCAGTATCGAATTATAAAGTTCAAACATCTAAAACTGTTTGGGTAGTCACTTCCTACTGGCAGGGTTCACAAAATGCGTAGCCTGGGGTCCACCTATGCTTTCTGCAGCTCCCGGCAGGATCCGCCGGGAGAATCTAGACGCAAGCTGCGCGACATGAGACTAATTAATTAGAGCGACAGAGAGAGAGAGGAGTGTGTGTGTGTGTGTACGTGTGTGCGTCAATTTAACAAAGGTGCAGACGATCAGAAATCAGCAGAGAGTGATCGACGTTTGCGCTACTCTATGCCGAATTGACTTTTTTTTCTCCCTGGAAATAAAAACGTCTGGGTTTCCGAGGCTACAAAATGCGCGGCGCTGCATCAGTCCAGTGGTTTGAGACCACACAGACACATTGTTAGAGACTATTGATTCTCAAGAGATTCTCATCCTTTCTCAATTCATATGCATACCGGTAACATATTGCATAACGTGCAATGCACTATGCACAGAGTCACAGACCCCCCCCCCCCCCCCCCCCCCCTATGCACAGAGTCACAGACCCCCCCCCCCCCATTTCAAATTCCCCGTGTTAATTGAACTCTGCGAGCGTACAAATGGAACCAAATGAACCCGTAACGGTTGGTTCTCGGTTTCCATTCGTACGTTCGCCGAGTCACAGACCCGTTAGGGGTCCAACTGGTCCCTTGGTGGTTCCCCCGAACCACACGTTGAGAACCAGTGAAAAACGGCAGCTGCGATCGGTTGCGGCATTTATACAAATACGGGCCGTGAAGTAACAGAAGGCATTCGTTTAGGCCTGAAGCAATCAAAGCCTAATCAGTAACAGTTGGGTAGAGATGACAGCGGGAGGGAGGGGTTTCTCCACTGAGACTACTGGATGGATTTATGGCAGTCTGTGTGTTTCTCAAACCTTTTCAGCTGAATATTATACCCCAACGGAGAAATGTGACGTCTCGCCGGGACCCACACACACACACACAACGTCGCATGAACCACTTTAATCAACCAGCTTCATCAATACACGCACGCACGCACGCACGCACCATCAACACCCCCCCCCCCCCCCCCACACACACACACACACACCAGCACTGACCAATCACAAAAAAGGCAGGCCGCCGAGTCAGGCCACCATAGCACAGCCATTTCGGGAGTGCATGCACCCAAAAATCTGTCCAGCAACTTTTGGTCCACCAACCACTGTTGGTCGCACCTGTGCTCCTTACATTTAGCAGTCTGGTGTGTGTGTGTGTGTGTGTGTGTGTGTGTGTGTGTGTGTTAGGGCATTCACTTCTAGTCATTTTTACTAGTTGACTAGTTGCCTAGTTTACTAGTCGACTAGTTGTTTAACTACCAATTATGTAAAAAAAAAAAAAAAACATTTGTTTTAAATAAATATGTGTACATTTAAAAACTGTGTACATTGGTGACTATAACTATAATCTACCTGATCTTGAGACCTACAAAATCGAAAAAAAGAAATAAATACTTTTTTTTCTTATCAACTAGTCAACTAGTACCAACAAGGTCGACTAGTGGATTTGCTAGTCGACTAGTAAACTAGTCTAGTAAACTAGTCGACTAGTAAACTAGTCGACAAGTTGCTTAATGCCCTAGTGTGTGTGTGTGTGATGAAAAAGTAAGGTGCACCAGTGCAGCCAACTAAAAGTTAGTCTGGAGGAGCCCTGTCAGTGCCTCCATCACCACCAGTCCCAGCTGGGACCGTCCCAGCAGAGCAGCACCAGTGCCAGAATACACTGCTCCTCTAAAAGAACCAGGTCGATGTTCACTGGAAGAAGCCAGGGAGCGTGTGTGTGTGTGTGTGTGTGTGTGTGTGTGTGTGTGTGTGTGTGTGTGTGTGTGCTAATAGCCTACTTTCTGGCTAGCCTGTCTTCAGTAGGAGTAGAAAGCATTTGAATCCGTCTGTGCTCTCCTGTCAACCAGTCCTTGGTTGACAGTCAGCTACTGCACAATGTGCACATAAGTTCTGAATAAAGATTACAATATTATATGCACCGTCTGAAAATAAGAATACTGAGACGGCAATGTTAGCATTTAATGCCAATAATTACTCAAATTCTTCTGTACTTCGATTTGTTTTCAGCGACATTCCTGGAGAATCATAAAATCCACTGCTGTATTCTCTAAAATGTACAATTTATAGTCTCTCTCTCTCTGTTATTCATTCTTATAATAATTCAATTAAACCCGTTTGTTTTTTCCAAAACACCCAGCATGCAAAGAATGTCCAACAGATTTCATCATTGGATGAAAGACATCATCGTCATCATAAGCTGCCAGCAGACCGAAACAATTATTGAGACAGTGTTGAGGAGCGTTTGGAGGATTGTGGTGAAATCCTGCCCATAACAAATCAGCTTGGGTTTGTTTTTAGGGTTGGGATAATTTAGGATGTTAACGATTCCGGTTGCTTAACAATTCCCTCTTAACAAGGTCCCATTCCTTATAGCGGTTGGCTCCCTTCAACGATTCCGATCAGAAAGGAAATGTGAACGTATCACACCATTGAAATTATTATCTGAAATTAAACCTCGCAAGATGGCTCCCCCACCTGTCCACTGAGCTCAATGGATGGTTTTGATATAGACTAGAGTCTAGTCTATATCAAAACCGTCCATTGAGCTGGGAGAAGAACTGATTTGACCACTGTTTACAAGCAAGCACTGCATGGTGTCGTTATGTCGGTTAGAGGTAGTCTTCATTTACTTTTTTTTAAATCATGTCGCAGGCCGCATTGGACCTCTCCGTAGGCCGCAAATTGCCTGCGGATCACCAGTTTGACACCCCTGGACTAGAGGGTTCCAGGGACGTGAATTATCGATTAATGCATTAATAGTTAATCGATACGTTTTGATAAGGTTATCGATCGATTAACCGGTTAGTTGATAAGCGGCGTTTTTGTAAATAAAATCTATGAATCTTAATTTCCCTCAACGTCTAACATACAAATCTACATTTAGCTGATATACAGAAGTAATACAAAAGGCATATTATATTCCTTAATCAAATATTTATTTGACCATTGACGATACAGGGTCAGGCAATGGCATCTCTGTATGTGCGTTCCTCGGCCACACGCGCGCGCAGACAGCATTACATTCGCAGAAAACCACCCAATGATAGAACCACATCATTTTCGATTCATTACGATTAGTTATTAAATGTAACGACTACCGACTATTTTCTTATCGGCGATTAACTATTAACATCCAAATGGAAACAAAACGTTTAGTTTTTTAAGGTAAACACACCAATGCAACTCATGGAGTTGCAAGGAGTTGCATTGGTGTGTTTGACCTTAAAGATGGAGTGTCACAATTTTTGTATTTTTCCAGTGTCTATGAGGTGACAGTACTTCATTAGACACCCTGGGGTCGTTTGTATGTGCAATGATGTATCCCTTTGTATTTAGGGTTTCTTCCTGGAGGCTGAACCCTTGACAGTCAAACGGGCCAATGAAATAAACAGTAATATAGTGACATCACACTATCAGCCCCTCCCCTAACCCCTCCCCCTTTATCATACAACTAAAGCTGTGGGTGCGGCTGGGCTTTATACAGGTCTACCGTCTGTAGCTGATGGTGGTGCTTGAAATGAAAACGCTTTGAGAACCACCGGTGTTGTTGTAATTATATAACAGACGTGAAGTCCACATTATACCAGCTCTGACAGTGTAATAATGAATGAAAACCCCGTTCGCCGGGAAACGGTTCCAAAATGTGACCGGAACCGAGTCCTGGTTCCCTCAATGGTGCATCCGGTTTCCTCCGGTTCCTGGAGACCCACCCAACCCTATAGTTGTTTTGTTGTTTTGTTTTTTTGGGGGAGGACTTTGACCCCGTTGACCTCAGTCACACCCCTGCGTATTGTGGTAGTAATGAGCTCCGGCACCAGGCATCATCACCATGCACGCTCCCCTCTTCAACTGGGACATCCCACCCGTCTCCCCCCCCCCCCCCCCCCCCCCCAAAAAAAAACCCAACAGGGCCTGCCTCCGATTCAACGTGTCGCATTCCTCTGCCATTGCAGAGCCATCAATCACTGCCGTCCTGTTGTGTTCATGCAGTGCCGCATGGTGTGTGTGTGTGTGTGTGAGAGTGTGTGTGTGTGCGACTGAGCGTGCGTGGCTGCGTGCGTGCGTTTGTGCATGCGTGCAAATAATGGCAGAGCACTGGGTGAGGGTTCATGTGGTTTGTTTGGTGGGGGGGGGGGGTGATCTGAATGGACTCCCACCACCCAGTCCAATTACTGTTTCATTCACTTGGATGGCTCTGTTGTGTGACTTCATAGTCTGTGTTTTACATTAAGGACTTGTTTTTTCCCAAAGCCTCATTGGTTTAAAACGACAACAAAACAATCTTGAATGCTGCGTTCACAGATATGACAAACTATGCAAAGCTCTCTGTTATCTGTCGCTTTGTAGCTTCGTATCTGAAGTTGAAGCCAGCTCAACTTTTTGGAGCCGTTGAAAAGACCACATGTCAGATGCGTCTTTGTATCTTCATGTCGCTGGCTTCAGTGGCTTCCATTGAAAGTGGAATGGCAGACTGTATCTTTGTAGCTGCCAGTTTGAACGCAGCATAGAATAAGGTCAAAAACAAACTTTGAGTTTCCCATCGTTTTTATAACTACATTTTGTGTAACCAATATTAACAGGTTCCGTCCATCCGACGTGTCCACACGTCATAGGGAATCCAATCGTCGGATGCATAGGACGTGTGTACACGTCCTAGCGCATCCATCAGGCCTTTTTTTATTTTTGAGTGAGCCTCTAAGGCCACCGTACGCGTCGCTCTTCATTCATATTAGCGTCCCGTTCACTTATAGCCGTTAGCGTGGCAGAAAGAATGCCTCGTATCTGCTAATCCAGGGCGCTCTCCGTGGTTTTGATCTGATGGATATACTAAGCGCTTCATTTCTGACTTCTCATCCGCCTCTCGTTCAAAATATGAACGCTTTGGAGATTTTAGCGATATAATAGAATCGAGAGCAAGGTAAGCTAGCAAAATAATAGCTCCTATTTTCAAGGAATCCCGGGAATGATTGTGTTAATGATCGCTGAAGACCAGGGTAGCTGGAGAGTGGAGACCTACTTCTTTTGTCCATCGGAACCAATTCACTTTGCGCCGTTTGATAAGCCAAACAGGCTTTTGAAACGGAACAGTAGCACCATTGAATGGTTGCCGTGTACCTGCCAAAAAGTTGCTGCACTGCTAGAAAAGACTTACAAAATGCACCAGCAACAGAATACGTTGTGTTGTTCCCACCTCAGTAGTAGACTCCGCACTGCTGTCACTTTATAAAGGCATAATGTGTACCTTTGCCCTAGTGCTGCACGATTAATTGAAAAAAAGATTGCGATCTAGATTCAGACGCCTAAGCGATCTAATTCCTACATTTGAGCAAGAAATCGTGCAGCACCAGTTGGCTATCCAATTCATTTTTAGTTACTCTGATGTTTTTGCTACAAGAGAGAGACTTTATGAGAGGTTTAAGTCGAGCACTTTGATGTTGTCCGTTACAGCCACAGTAGTGGGCTCCAGGTGCCACATTTTGAATGTAGTAATGTTCAGCAACTACAGACAAAAGACAAACATTTTCATGGAAAAAAATGTGAGAATCGTGTCAGAATTGAGATTCACATTTTCCAACAGAAGTCAGTTGGACATTTTCAACCAGGGGAGGTGCTAATGTTGCCTCTCCGCTTCCGACAAGTCTTAAAAACCTGTTGCTGGCAGACTTCGTAATCTATGTTAGCGGTTGTTTCACCCCTTTACTTTTTGGAAGCGATACTGCGAAAAGGGTTTTCGCCACTGCTTTTGGACGTGCTCCCCCCATTTCACCCAGTATAGCCTGGGATCCACCAATTTCTTTGCTTTCTATGGCATAGGCAGCTCCCGGCAGGATCCACCCGGGAGAATCTAGACGCAGCTGCGCGACATGACAATAATTAATTAGAGCGACAGAGATAGAGAGGAGTGTGTGTGTGTGTGTGTACGTGTGTGCGTCAATTTAACAAAGGTGCAGACGATCAGAAATCAGCAGAGAGTGATCGACGTTTGCGCTACTCTATGCCGTATTGAAGTGGACTCGACCCCCTTTTATTTCCTTCCTGGAAATAAAAACCTGGGTTTCTGAGGCTACACCCAGTATGCACGCACGGATACCTCTATACGGAACCTCTTCTCGAAGCCAGTAACAGCGGAGGGTCGAGGTTCCAAACGGGGCTACAGTAGGCTATATGCACACAGAATAACTCTTCCTACTTCCAGGTCACCTCTTTACTTCTTTCACAGGTGTTACCGATGATACTAATAGGCTCTGTTCCATTTAGTGTGCAGTGGTTCTCAAACTTTGAGAGTTATGAGGGTCCTTGAAATTAAAAAGTGTGGCAAATGTGTATACTCTCAGAGTTACACACCCGTACGGGGCCATTTGGAACCCACTCAAGGACACTTTGAGTGTTTCCATTGAGCTGAACATCCACAATAGCAACACCGTGACTCTGTTTGACCAGAATGGAACAGAGCCTTCATTAGTATCATCATCAGTAACACCTGTGAAGCAAGTAGGGAAGTGGACCAAGTTCTTTCCAAAATGGCGTGTATTGTATGCGTATATACAGTAGCTCACACAACAAACCAATCATAACAGCAGTCATAATAGCCAGTTTAGCCACTGGAGTAATGTGCTGGTGGTTATACCTACAGCAACACACCCTGCCCTCTCAGCCTCTCACTGTATTTTGGCGTTTTCTCGCTTTGTTTTGGTAGACAGGGATGTGTTGGGGGTCTGGACACCGCCCTCTAGGGGGAGGGGGGGGGGGGGGGGGGGGGGGGGCTGAGGGGGGTTCCAGCTAAATGGGGAACAGCCCTGTTTTATTTTTCAGCTTGTACCCGCTCAGACTGGCTCAAGCCAATGAAGCCATGCGTGTACATAGCCGGACAGGCAATGATCTACAAGCTTGTTGACAACAAATCTCCTCTCATGGGGGACCATCTTTTGGAAAGGGGGCCTGCGGGGTTCATGACATGAAAATGTTGGAGATACACAGCTGGTGTGAGCCGCACTAATAGCCTGTCATTACATAACGTGACAACATTTGTCACATTACAATATCAAACAGCAAACACCACTTCAGTGTCATTATTATGAATATTTTCCCCATCATTGGAGTAAATAGGCACTAATTATTTGAACCCTCTCTCCCATAACACACACACAGTCACACACACACACACACGTATGCAATGTACACAGAGCCATTGCATAGTGGAATGTGCTCTCCCCCCCACCCCCACCCCGCCCCCGACCCCGCCCCACATTTGACGCCAACTAGAAATACATGTGGTTTCATAAAGGAAACATAAGGAAGCAATAATCAGAATGGAAATTGGTTTAGATTAGGTTGCTATTATTGGAATTTTCAGACAAGACAACTTTACTTTGAATGTTCCGTTTTGGTTTTCATTTCTCCAACATTGACCATTCCTTGTTACATAATTGTATTGTGGTGTTTTTGACTAAATGGGGATCCTTAATAAACAATAAACACCCCCACCAAACGCTCTTCTTATGCATTATGCCAGGGGTTCTCAACCCGTGGGTCGCGACCCCTCGGGGGGTCGCCAAATTATTTTAGGGGGTCCCCAAATTATTTAAAAAAAGAAGAAAAAAAAGGTTATGCAACCTCTGGTGGGTCCCAACCCACAGGTTGAGAACCATATTGGGTTAAATATGAATATGTAAATTACAAAAATACAAATGCATGTTTTGCAAAAAAAGATCATTATTATAAATTATTAAAATTATTAATTACAAAGATTTTTATAGTAGCCCCTACACACTGAATCTAAATAATCCCACTATTTCAGTTCAAACAAAGATGAGATAATTAAAACACATTGTTTTACAGTTATATGTACATTGTATTCATACTAGACAGAAATCAACCTTACATAAAAGGAAAGGCCTGCCTGTAGTTAAACCGATGTCATATTTGACTCTGCATTGATTTGTGGATATCGATTCGATGCCACTTATCATCCGCTAGCCAGCAGCCAATAATATGGTTCCTAAAGTGCGGTTTGGTGACCCCCAGGGGTCCTTGCAGGGTTTTAGGGGGTCCCTCCCTAGCTAAATTAGTTACCAATAGCATCGAATTCAGTTGAACCATTTTAACCCCAGAGAACACATGGTCTATTAGAAATTGCTGATCTACAACTTCACAATATGCTATCATTGTGAGCTTGTAGATCGGTAGTGGTTTGCAACATTATAGCCACAGACAGAAACAAAGTTTCTGTGATGTGTGATAAATAAGCTAGCCTATACCTTCATATTTGGGTGATTTTTATTGGAAATATTACATTTAAAATACATATTTTAACAAATCTTCTCTGATCACTGGTACAACATATTTTAAGATGGGGCCATAAATACATCAATTTGGGGATTTTATTGCCATGAAATTTAGTTTTGAGAACCACTGCACTTTTACTAGACTACCAAAACATAATATACCAACCAGTGGCTCGGGGACCACCAGTGGTCTTGAGGGGGTTCCAGGTGGCCCCCAGCAAAATGATGAAAAGTTGGTAACCAAATGGACCCTTATTAGATATTAAACACTTGAGAGCATAAAATGAAACCAACTGGACCCATTAAGCATGAACTGCATTACTTAATTCTACACAATTAGAGAATGTAGAAGAATTGTTATTTTGATCACGTTTGACCGTTATCTCTCCTATAATGGGTGGTACTGGTACCAGCATCAATACAGCATGGAAATGTGGGCAAAATCTTATCCAACGACAACAAAATATTCCTGGGTTTTTGGTCTGAGTGAGGCGCAAACTCTGACATCCAAATGGTGGTCCGTGTGGCTCAACAATGCCCAGAATCAACAGGGTTAATTGGGAAAAACACTGCTCTGTCTATACGGCCACGTTGCAAACAATTAAAAACAACAAGAACACATGACATTTCAGGATTAGGAATTATAACGCATAATGAAATCATTGATATATGAATATCTCCTTCTCACCAGATGACAGCGTGGAGAAGCAGCTCCACTCGGGCTCATGCTGGTGGTCCTTGGCGGCGGCGGACTGCGTGCAGGACTGCCACAGGGACAGGGAGAAGTGGTCCGCGGTGACCCACTCCGGGCTGAGCAGAGCCACCACGTCCAGACATAGCGCCAGGAACACGCTGAGGAGAGCGATCAGCTTGAAGGGCCTGAACACATGATGGTGCACCTCGTCCACGGACATCTTTCTAGCATACTAACCAAACACACTGACCCTTATACGCACGCACACACTACTACGCACTGTACGCACACCGTGGACTGGAGCCGCTGCTGCTTGCTAAGCCTCTCTCTCTCTCTCTCTCTCCCTCTCCCTCGCTCGCTCGCTCTCTCTCTCTCTCTCTCTCTCTCTCTCGGTGTGTGGGTGCGTGTGTGTGATGTGAGTGTGATTGTTCTACCAGGCGCGTCAAGTCAGGAGAGCTGAGTCAATGCATCTGGTCTAACGGTTTTCAAAGTAAAAGCACCGCATCGCACCACAGACGATCTGTTGACGAGCTCCTCTTCAAAAGCTTTGCAAGGTCTGATGTGGCCGTTATACCAGTGGTTCCCAAACTCTTTCATGTCAAGGACCCCCAAATTGACACTAATTAGCCCGCAGACCCCACATTTGAAAAGCTGTGTCAGGGAGCCCCATAAGAGAATTGTTTTCACGGCTCTAGCAGTGATTCTCAACCCGTTTCATTTCAAGGACCCCCAGTTTGACCTGCATTAGTCTACAGACCCCCATTTAATGGCATTTCCAATTTTCCATCTCTGGGACCCCCAATTTATATTGTAAAGTCAATGTTAATTTAACTCTGAGAGTGTTCAAATGGAACCAAATGGACCCGTTACAGACCCATAAGGGTCCATTTGGTTCCAAACTATCCTAACTAGCTGGGGACCCCCTGGAACTCCCTCGAAAACTCCTGGGGGTCCCCGGACCCTACTTTAGGAACCGAACCACTGGTTGAAAATGGTGAGGGGGCACATCTCATATAGTAAAACCCTAAATTGAGCGGGCAGAATTTGCAACCGAGGGTGCCAGCTAGGCCCCCTCTGGCACCCGGGCCTGCATGGGTCAACTCATCATGTTGGCTGATTGGATTGGTTGGCTGATCTTTTCCCAGATTGGACCTCGTTAGTGATATGGACGGAGGCTAGACGGGGGCCAATGGGGCCAGTGCTCAGGAGCCCTTGACTACCAGGGGCCATGGGGCGGCCTTGGGCTACAAGACCCCTCCTGTATTCCTATAGAGAGCAAACAATGGGACAATTCTCTTTCTACTACTCTGCCACCAAAATGTGGAATGCCCTGACACCATTCATTTTTGAGTGGTGTAAACCACTCCTACAACTGGCTTGTGTGTGCAGAAAAAAATGAGCATGGTTGCTATGTTCAAAATAATTTCTGACGTAATTAAATCACACCCGGGTGAACTGGATGACCGTAGCAACCATGGTCATTTTTTCTGCACAAAAACAGCCAGTTGTGAAATCACATCCGGGTGTGAGGCTAAATAATACCTTACCTTATATAATACCTTAGACATTACGTCAGACCACAGCTGATCATGCTATATAAAACCTTACACCACTCAGTTCACACGGGTGTGATTTTTTAAATTGTATTGAACTGTATAGGCTACTTTCCTGTGCTTTCTTCTGCAAACTGTTCATAAAGTATTAAATCAATCAATCAATCAATCAATCAAAACATGTGAATAACTGGTTTCTTTCTAAATTGGCCTGGGGCAGTTCCCCCCCGGAACTGTTTCCTGTATATAGGCCTACTTATTTTGATTTTTTTCCCTAATGTTTTGCATATAAGCATTGTATTTTGCCTGACATTAATTTTGATGAATGGAAACAAACAAGCTTTCTTGGATTTAAATCATCTTAGAAGACTGTGTATTGGATTGTAGGCTATTTATGCCTGTGCTTTTTTTCTGAAAACTACTAATAACATATTCAATCAATTCAATCAATCAACCAATCAAACAAACCACAAAGGGGAGGTAAACACAAGGAGCTAGGCTATATAGCCTAGTGTTTATTTGATGATGACATGAATTATGTGTTATTGTTATTATAATTAGGTGTATAGTAGGAGATATGCAGACGTCGACGACGTTGTTGTTGTTTAACAATGTTCCGAGAAATTAATGATTCATTTAATCTGATTTCTATTCAAATATGGTAGTTCTGGTTCTTCCCTGTGCGTTCAGTGCTAGTTAGACTTTTATTTTAACCAAGAACAAATTTAAATGATTTACAATTTGTTAATGTCTGAAAAGGGACAAAAATGAAAACCATAAAGCTGTGCCCAGCGTCACACAGAGAAGAAATGCATGCTGATATTTTGTGGTAGGCTATTGTCCACATGAATTACAGAAACATCAATTAAGGTTTTGGTGAATAGTTATATTTTGAAGGGAAGGCCGGAAGTAACGTTTTTGCCACCGCTGTTCTGACGGAGAGCTGTGTCTTTTTTTCAGCTGGTCAGAAAGTTGAGCAGAGACTGGTCCAAAAATATAATAATTGTCCCGCTGCATGCGACCCGAACGACGTGAACTACTAGCAAAACATCTTCAGAAATGATCATTTAGGACAATGATCCTCTATTCTGAATAGCCCACGAGTCTAGAATAGATGTGGGTAAAAAGTAGGCTACATTTTGAATGCATTTTGCAATTGCTCTCCAGCAGGTGGCAGCATTGTTACATTGAAACTCAGTAGCGGTAGCTAAAGTGACGCACTGATGCCAGTTTATGGACATTATTATTAAAGGACCACTTCACCACTTTTCAAACCATCTTCATATAACAGGTAATTTTCTACTCAGTCTGTGTCTCATAGGAGGGCTGTGGGCAGTTCGGAAACCCGTCGACCAGTGACATCATCGATGGGGAATCCAAGCTAATAGAAACTGCAGGCTTTCTAGTCCTGAAAAGTTGCAATGTGAAAATGGAAGCCATCATTCTCGCGACAATAAAAAAAAAAAATATTGTTTAAAAAAAAGTCTGCCTAACAATGATGTCACTGGTGGACGGGTTTCTGAACTGCCCACAGCCCTCCTATGAGACAGACTTCTAGAGTAGAACAAATGGTGCCATTTTATCATGATTATTAGTGAGGACCTATTATATGAAGATAGGTTGAAAAGTGGTGAAGTGGTCCTTTAAGGCCTAGTCAGAGCCATCTAATAGAAGAGTTACGATATCGAGGGGGCAGAAACCGAGCGCAGCCTGAACTGGGACAAGCTGGAATTTGAAATACATTGTTTTCAACGAGGGCGGCGCAAATAAGAGCAATTGTAGGCATGTGTGCAACATGACAACTGTTTTAAAGTATTGTACAGTGACAACTAAAGTTTCTGTAATGTTGTACTATTACTAAAAAACAATCTAAAATAAAGGCATTTAAGATCATTAAAGCTGGGCTGTTGCCTGGGCCAATGCATTTCTGCCTACTTCCGGTCCAGGCCATTGGACTGGCCCCATGAAGTGAACAGAGTTTGCGTAACTCTGTCTTACTCTATGGCTCTGGGCCTACTACAAAGAATCCCTGTTTTATTATTCGACTATTTGATAATACACGCTCACAACGCCCTACCAACAGCGCCCCTCAAAAATCCACTGTAGACATGTTATGAGCTATACTTTCTGTCCTCGCAGGTGATTATTTTGTGTTGCAGTGTTGCAACACAAAAGACACACACACACACACATTCCCCTCACTGTATGTTTTCTTTCCCCTTTTTCCCTCTTTTATGATGATTTCCTGTTTTTGGCCATATAGAAGTGTATATTTGTACGTCTCTAAATGTTGTAAAACTTCAAACAATCGATCAAAACAATGTGGCGGGATGGGATGTGGGTCCCCGAGCCACACTTTGAGAAGCACTGCCATATAGACCAGGGTTGTCATAGTGACATAATACATTCTATCATTCATGGTTTAAAATGGTGTCTAATCTCTAAAATCTGACTTCTTGAAATATAAGGAAGGGAAAAAATATCACCAGAAGCTCAACCATAACAACCACTGTTGTAGACAGCTCTAGAATTGCACTTTATGTAGTCATAGCACTTTATAGTACACATGTATAATATATTATATAGTATAGTATGTGTACATAGTTTACATAGATACTCCACTGTTACGTTCTTAGTCTACGCATGATTCATGATAACTACTTTTTATATATGAGATGTATGCCATGCTTTTGTTATTGCTTAATGTAAGTCGCTCTGGATTAAGAGCGTCTGCTAAATGCCTAAATTGTAAATTGTAAATTGTTGTTTTTATTATGTTAATTCAAAACATGTTGATTAAACATGGTGAACATAAAAAATAAAATAAAAAAGTAAACAGAAATAAGAGGCCTTATTTCTGTGAAAACAGGATATATACGACAGAAGAATAACTCTATAGTGGTTAATGAAATAGCACACCAAAACTGTAAATACAATCATCCAATTATAGCATGTGATTATAATGCATTCATGTGTAAATACAGTAAGATTGAAAAAACTAATCCCAATGATTCTAAACTAACTTTAAAGCTGCACTATGCCACCTTTTAACAACCTTTTAGCATATTATATATCTGAAATGAAATGAAATGAAATGAAATGAAATGAAATGAAATGAAATGAAATCTATATTTACCCAGGGTATCTGGGCTAAGCTCAAGAACTTGTTTCCAGCCAGGCCCTGCTCATAGAACACATTTCATCGTAGTGGTTGATGCCTTGTTCAAGGGCATTTCAGCGGTGGTAATTTTAACGTGTCGGACGGCTGGTTCGAACTGGGAACCTTCCGGTATCTAGACCGCGCCGCTATCCGTTCGGCCACCGCTGCCAATCTCACAAAGTTATAAAAGTCTAAAGACTACACTAACTTTAAATTCATTCATACATTCAACAGGCATCAAGTAAGACAGCAATGTAGCTGTAACATCATATAAAAAAAACAGTAAACTAACTTTAACATCATATAAAAGTATAAAAATAAACAGTATGCCTAATATAGCTTTAACATCATATAAAAGTATAAAACTAATCTAATCTAAACAATAAACGCACACATGTCTGCGTGCGTGCGTGCGTGTGTGTGTGTGTGTGTGTGTGTGTGACGTGTGCGTGCGTGTGTACGGTTGTAATGCACGTAACTCGAGAACCGTTTGCCCCACCGACTTCACATTCGACACACACACGTTCCACACCCCCGCAGGGAGTGCAGTGCCCGGTGTCGAGTCGGTCAGACCCACAGTGCTGTGAAAGAAGCAACATGAGTCATCAGACATCAATAGTCATCATACATCAAAATTACACAATCACATTTTTGTCCAAATTAATTATAAGAATGAATAATAGAAACGGCAGGCGTTCTATTCCTGGAAGGTTAGTGCTACAACGGAATGGAAGCCAAGCCATTGTTCTCGCGTTAATACAAATCTAAATAAAAAACAAAAATATTGAATTATTGTTTAAAAAATAAAATCTGGGTAGGTACCCTCACAAAAAACATGCAGTAATACTGGTCTCTAAACTGCCTCCTGATGGAGGGGAAAGGAACTGGTTGGAATAACGTGTTCCTTCCACGCGCTACGTCCAACCAGGGAAACTCCCCCCTGTCAGGTGTAAAGGAGCAACTTGGACACTCAGGCATGAGGGAAGCATGAGTTCAAGTCCGTTGCTCTCCCCATGTCCCCCATATATGGGGACTAGGTTGGCGGAGGGTGTGTAGAGCCCAGCATCACATTAGATAATTGACACAGGGGTGAAAAATGTGTTACAAAATCGTGGGATAAAAAATATTAAAAATAAATAAATAAATACAATCTGCGTAACAATGATGACCTTAAACTGTTGTCTCTGCGATGTCACTTCCTGTGCCCACGTCATCGTACTCGTCCTGTGGGTCCTCCACCTCATAGTCTGTGCGTGCACGCACACGCGCGCACACACACGCACACACACACACACACACACACACACACGCACACACGTGTATAATTACAATAATTCCATTTCATATATGATTTTATTTTGTTCATGTTATTTAAGGGACCAAGCCCGAATGGCCTATGGTCCCTTATTGTATTTGTATGTTTGTTTTTTCTTCTCCTTCTTCCGCCACTTAATGGTAAGCCTGTTCTGGCTTAACCGTGCAGTCGGTTTTCGCGAAACGCGTCACTATGGTAGAGGGCTATGCCAAAAGGTGAAGACACAAAGCCCACAACCATTGGCCAAAGGGTGGCACTATAGCAGCCAAATGAAAATGCCTTTGAACCATGAACCGTTTGACCGTCAGCAATTAAACTTTGATACAGTATACGTCTCTTCATGCCAAAAAACGATTGTGTTCTGACTTTTGACCTCTGACCTTTAGTTCACCCACTATTTAGAATTATGGATAATTTCTTCTGTCTGCGGTCAAGGCCAAACCGTGCAGTCGTTTTCTTTTTTACGAAATGCGGCAATATGGTAGAGGGCTACATAGTATGTCACTTGTCACCCTGCTTATAGACACGAACCCAGTCTGTCTTTATGTTAGAGATCTAATAGGATTCATACCCAGTCTGTCAGGATCTGTGTCCACGTCATCATAGACCTCCTCTGGGTCTCCCACTTCATAGATCACACTATCTGTAGAGAGACACACACACACACACACACACACACACACACACACACACACACACACACACACACACACACACACACACACACACACACACACACACACACACACACACACACACACACACACACACACACAGTGTGTGTGCCGTACATACACAATGCTAATGTATGACAATCTGTCTTTAGACTAGAATGTGGAACGCCTTTCACAAGTCTAACAATGAATGATCTTTGGGCAATTTGCTCTAAACCTTCTACACACAAACTTTGGACGAATATCTAAAAACCCAGTATAAGAGACGTTTTTAACTGAAGAAATTAAGCTTCTTTCACACAGGTTTTACCAGTGTCTCCAGGTGTTGCTGCAGGTTGACGACGGGGCTGAGAGTTGCGGATGAAGCTCACTTCCTCACCGACGTCGTCATAAGACAAGGAGGACGAATCTCCTGTGTCCTTCTGTGGGAGTGCTGCCCCCTCTGGTCCGGATGCTGCGTTCAAAACGAAAACACCACAACTACTCAAACTCAACGACAACTTGAACAACTAAACATCTACCCAAACACTCCTAGCCTTACAGCTGCAAGTTGCAGCCTGCAACTGACAATATATTATAATTGTCACGTCCCAGGACGTACCATGCCAGGTCCGCCTTCCCTATGTTTTCCCCTGTCTACCTGGTGCGTTTCCCCGCCCCCTTGAGAGACTGCTTACTCTGAGGAACACAGCTGTGAACTATTGCCTTGATTGTGGACTCTTGTATTTAACAACACGTCGCTGCTGTTCCTGGTTGTGCCTTTTGTTGTTTTTCTGTTATTTCTGCCCTGAGGGACGTTTTCCTGTGTTGCCTAAAGTTACCGGTAAAGTATTGTTTCAACAACTCCCATTGCTTGCCTTTTTACTAGCCTCTGTACCAGGCTTTCATTTTCATTGGCGCAAAAAATGAAAGCCTGGAGGAACGCATTGGCCGCTCTGCGTGGGCTAGAAGTGGGAGTCAACCCTTCCGGGTGGGCGTCGCTCCAAATTATGTGACGTAGCGCTGCACTAGGGGGGGGAGAGGAGGGGCCGGGGGTGACTGGGTGACATTAGCTCAGGCTAGCTTTTTACTTATAGATACTTGGTCCCGAAACTGCAATCCTACAACAGCGTGACAGTAATATAAAAATTAAATTTACATCATATTTGGCGGACATATTTGGCGGACATATTTAGCGCCCCTCAAAAAGAAAAAAAGAATGGAAAAAAATAAGTGGACAGATTTTGATAACTCTGATCTAATATCTAATATAAAACTAATATGATTCATACCCAGTCTGTCAGGATCTGTGTCCACGTCATCATAGACCTCCTCTGGGTCTTCCACTTCATAGATCACACTATCTGTAGTCACACACACACACACACACACACACACACACACACACACACACACACACACACACACACACACACACACACACACACACACACACACACACACACACACACACACACACACACACACACACACACACACGTGATTGGTTGGTTAAATTTACATCATATTTGGCGGACATTTGACCTAATTTCTCCTTTCATTGCCAATGGCAAATATTGAGACGTGTGGGGACAAAAGCTGTATATAGGAGGGGCTAGCGCCCCTCAAAAATCACACTTGTGGGATGTGAGGGGTGCTCTTAACATCACATTCCGTGCTCAGCCAATCAAATCATCACAAGTCATTCCAGCCAATGACTTTTGGCGTCTTCACTTTTCTGCCCTCACATTTATTGATAAGTAAGCCTGGGACAGAGGCTACACATTTATCTTCAATATGTAGCCTACTTTGCTCAGCCAATCAAATCATCGATATGGGGTTATCAGCCAATCACAAGCCAATGTTTGTGAGCTGGGCATAGGAGGGGCTAGCGCCCCTCAAAAAGGAAAAAATAATGAGTGGACAGATTTTGATAACTCTGATCTAATATCTAATATAAAACTAATATGATTCATACCCAGTCTGTCAGGATCTGTGTCCACGTCATCATAGACCTCCTCTGGGTCTTCCATTTCATAGATCACACTATCTGTAGTCACACACACACACACACACACACACACACACACACACACACACACACACACACACACACACACACACACACACACACACACACACACACACACACACACACACACACTTTATATATACAGTGGGTGTGCCGTATACGATGCTAATGTATGACAATCTGACTAGAATGTGGAACGCCTTTCACAAGTTTAACAATGAATGCAAACTTTCCTGCAGGTTGAGTATTGATGTAACGTGGCTTAATGTGTACAATGCTCTCTTCAGAGGAGGAGGAGGAAGAGGAGAAAGATATTCCTCTCTGGATTCGTCTCAGAGCCGCTGCTCTGGCTCCAACTAAAACAACACACGGTGGTGGAAAAAGGTACTCACATGTTAGTACATTTTAGTTTTAGTCATAGTCTTTTGAATCATTTTCATTTAGGTTTAGTCACATTTTAGTCACCTGAAATGTTCTAGTGTTTATCCAGTTTTAATATCATAAGATTTTAGTCGACTAAATAAAATGTGTTGGATCTCTTGTCCACTAGATCCTTCCCTAACATTTTTAGTCTAGTTTTTATTTGTTGACCATATTGTCAATATATTTAGTCATAGTTTTAGTCATCATAGATTCGTTTTTATTTTGGTTTAGTCAGTGAAAAAGGGTAGTCGACGAACATTTTTCGTCTTAGTTTTAGTCGACGAAAACAACACTGGTATCAATACAGCAATGTAGAAATACTCCGTTACAAGTAACTGGACGGAACTCAAAATGTATTAATTAGTAAAAGTACTGCTATCGGCATCAAAATGTACTTAAAGTACCAAAAATACTATAATTAGTATATATTATATTTGAATATACAATGAATGAGTGTGACACGCGCGCGCACACACACACGTACGTCTGATGAACATATAAATATCACTCACCAGGAACAGTGCTTTCTGCTCTGCTTTCATTTGCAGGAGTCTGCCAATGAAAGCAGAGCATTGCAGAGCAACGTGCAGAGCTGCCAATCTCCTCGTATTCAACACCTTCAACATTCTCGTACTCAACAGCTTCAATATCCTCGTGCTGAACACCTTCATTCACTTTGTATTTCTGTGAACATCTGTTTACTGCATAAGAACACATATTAAGTTATACTGGTGCAAGAATGTAAAAGAAAAAGGAACAATCACTGTGGAAAAACTAGGGGCAACATGATGATACTATAATGCACAAATACTGCCCTCTTGTGACCAGACAGCAGCATTAATGCATCTGGATTAAAATTACTATAGTTTAAGGACACCTTTGTTTTTTCCCCCACCAATTGGTTCATGTTTTAGGGTGGTATTAGAGAAAGTAAAATAAGTGTTATTTTCATTTTTTTCTTTTGCTTTAGCATTTTTAGATATTTTTACAGGGGGCAGGGGCATTAGAACAAGTGCCTAGATAATGTATTTTTTTATTAGTTTTGTCTAACAAAGCGTTAATGCGAATTATTTAGTGTTATTTACTATAGTCCTACTATTAGGGGTGTAACTATATAGTAACTGCAATCGAAAAATCGATTTTAATTTCAAGAATTGAAGTATATCGAAATGAAAACAGCAACATTGACTATGTATCGTATCGTTTTGCAATGCAATTAAGCGGTATCGAATCGTGTCGCTGTGCAACTAATCGATTGTATCAATACTACATTTTTGTGCGGGGTATTTTGCATTTTTTTGGATGAAAAAATAAAAAGAGGGGTTTAATGATTTAGTTTAAAATAATGTCAATGTATTTCAAACAGTTACTATAGCGATTTCAAATCATTGAATCGTATCGTTTCGCCATGATGAACCAACCAATATCGTCCATGTATCGTATCGCCAACCATGTATCGTGATACGTATCGTATCGTTGTTCAAATGTATCGTTACACCCCTACCTACTATAGATCCCATGCAGGAAATTACATCTGGTCACTAAAGATCACTGGATCCAGTCAATGTGAAGGGGGATACTAGCTATAGGGGGATTCCATACTGTGTGTTGTAGACCCAATAATATGGCCGTTTATTACATGGCTTGGTTGAATGCTTGATTCTGATTGGTCACCTTAACCTTCACCGACAGGGAGTTTAACCACCGAGGCGAAGGTGGTCATTGTTCACCTTCAGGGAGTTTAACCACCGAGGCGAAGGTGGTCATTGTTCACCTTCAGGGAGTTTAACCACCGAGGCGAAGGTGGTCATTGTTCACCTTCAGGGAGTTTAACCACCGAGGCGAAGGTGGTCATTGTTCACCTTCAGGGAGTTTAACCACCGAGGCGAAGGTGGTCATTGTTCACTTTCAGGGAGTTTAACCACCGAGGCGAAGGTGGTCATTGTTCACCTTCAGGGAGTTTAACCACCGAGGCGAAGGTGGTCATTGTTCACCTTCAGGGAGTTTAACCACCGACGCGAAGGTGGTCATTGTTCACCTTCAGGGAGTTTAACCACCGAGGCGAAGGTGGTCATTGTTCACCTTCAGGGAGTTTAACCACCGAGGCGAAGGTGGTCATTGTTCACCTTCAGGGAGTTTAACCACCGAGGCGAAGGTGGTCATTGTTCACCTTCAGGGAGTTTAACCACCGAGGCGAAGGTGGTCATTGTTCACCTTCAGGGAGTTTAACCACCGAGGCGAAGGTGGTCATTGTTCACCTTCAGGGAGTTTAACCACCGAGGCGAAGGTGGTCATTGTTCACCTTCAGGGAGTTTTTGTCTAAAGCCGTTCCTTCTTTATTTTTATTTTAAAATGGTGAAGTCAGATTCATTTCAACAGTTATTTTCACTGCTTTTGTTCAACCCTCTTGTATGATGAAACCGAGCATTAATTTACGAAAGATACACAAAGAAATGTAGATATGGAGACACAATTATAATATGAAGTTACTCACAGCAAACACAAAAAAAAACACAAAAACCCAGGAAGAGGCAGATGACAACCATGGTTAGAACCACAAGGACAGTGGCGGTCCAGATCCTACTAACGAGAACCTCAGGTGTGGGAGGAGCTGAAATCAGGTGATCAACCACATGGAACTTTAGAGTCTGGATTTTAGCCGTGTCATAGGCAGGCCAACATTCAACGGAAATAGCCGATATACAAGCTCACAACGTGCCGCAAGATCTTAACGACTTCCAGCCATACTGTATGATAGCGAAAGAAAAGAGCCGATCTACAAGTTTTAATTGTGGCACATTGCACATCTGCTGTTGTTGAAAATGATTAAAGACCTTCACCTATAATGACATTATTAGTAGTTTACCAAAAAAATGACTTTAATATGTTCTATCAATGGATCAATGTCAAGATGGACATGTTTTGTTTTTGTCACATCCCTGGGCCAATCATAATAATGATGACCGGTGGAGTCTCCGGGTAGGAAGTCTCCTACTGAGACTACGATTGGCCGATGATCCGCTCATCAAATTACTGGCTCGCGATTCGCCAGGAATGTGACAAAAGCTTAAAAAAAAAAAAAATACTCCATGAATTCAAAATATGCTTCTTCATGGGGTGTGTAATAAATGAATTCAATGCTTCATGGGGTGTGTAATAAATGAATTCAATGCTTCATGGGGTGTGTAATAAATGAATTCAAGGCTTCATGGGGTGTGTAATAAATTAATTCAAGGCTTCATGGGGTGTGTAATAAATGAATTCAATGCTTCATGGGGTGTGTAATAAATGAATTCAAGGCTTCATGGGGTGTGTAATAAATTAATTCAAGGCTTCATGGGGTGTGTAATAAATGAATTCAATGCTTCATGGGGTGTGTAATAAATGAATTCAAGGCTTCATGGGGTGTGTAATAAATGAATTCAAGCCTTCATGGGGTGTGTAATAAATGAATTCAATGCTTCATGGGGTGTGTAATAAATGAATTCAAGGCTTCATGGGGTGTGTAATAAATGAATTCAAGGCTTCATGGGGTGTGTAATAAATGAATTCAAGGCTTCATGGGGTGTGTATGCCTATAATTATTTTTTTGGTAGTCTTCTCCTTTGTGTAGTTGACTTGCATTGTCATCCACATAAAATATATGAATCAATAATTGGTTTAACTCCACTTAAGTGGCTAGATAAAATAGCGATTGAATAGCAAGGGAGAATTACACAGGTAGTTTAATATACGATTCATTGTTTGTATACTATTTATACGAAAGCAGGTGATTGGTACCTTCACAATAAATTTCAGCTGGTGTGACATTCTTACAAGACTGCAGGCTGACACACTCTCTGATGTCCAACTGACTGTTCGTACAATCCAGGGTCGTTTCCAGGTCCTAAAATCAAAATCAAAACTTGTCTAAAAGTGTCCAAAAGACACGTGAAGCGACTTTGAGTACTTAATAAAAGCATTATATACATATACATCTGAGGTATTCCTCCGCTTCTGTAATGAAGCAAAGAGTAAACAGTGTTCTACCTCCTCTGTGTGATTCAGGTCTGTCTTAAAGTCCTCCCTGGCTTCTCCACATCCGAGCTGCTTACACACCAGGTTCTTGAAATGCTTCGTTAGGTTTAGGGGACACACATGATGCTCCGACTGATCTCCATGTTGGACCTGAAGTGCCCCTTCTGGGCACAGGTCTCCACCAGGAGGATAGGACTGTGTGAGATGTTTGGCAAAATGTTTAGGATTAATATAAACATGTTTTTTAAGCATTTTGTTCCAAAAATGTGTTTTGCAAAAATCTACCTGTTGGTGGCGCTATAACAGGCCAATGTGAAAAGGGTGGGATATATTCCTCAGCCTAGTAAGAAAATGTGTGAAAGATTTCACGTAAATTGCATGCTGCGTTCTAGCCCTAGAATGGCTCTGTTGTTACATACAGTATATACAGTATTTCACATACAGAGCCATAGAACGGTCGCGGTTACTTTCATGTTGGACGTTAACTGGGCGGCCTTAATGTGATAAATGCTCTGTTTGTACTCACCCATTAAATAATTCCAAAGACGTGGAATGAAATATGGTCCTCTAGTTTTATATCCATGTGAAAGTTCTGGCACAAAACGTGTATTTAGTAAATTATCTCCACTTTTTCAAGAGATGCACACGGACTTCTTTCTCTCCGGCGAGGGGGGACTGGAATGATCGATGAACTGATTTTAGACGTCATCACCAATTGACAAGGGAAACACAAAAAGTTTGGGTCACACAATTGGCAGGTGGTGTGATTAATTACCCAGCACCTATCGCAAGGCACCTGCCAATTGTGTGACCCAAACTTTTTGTGTTTCCCTTGTCAATTGGTGATGACGTCTAAAATCAGTTCATCGATCATTCCAGTCCCCCCTCGCCGGAGAGAAAGAAGTCCGTGTGCATCTCTTGAAAAAGTGGAGATAATTTACTAAATACACGTTTTGTGCCAGAACTTTCACATGGATATAAAACTAGAGGACCATATTTCCCTCCACGTTTTTGGAATTATTTAATGGGTGAGTACAAACGGAGCATTTATCACATTCAGGCCGCACACAATTGAAATCTACCAGGGACAGTAGCGACCGTTCTATGCCTATGATACATGAAAATTTACGAAGTTAATTAAATGATCACAGGCATTCTAGGTCTAGCTGCGTTCATGATTTGAGGCTTTTGTTCAAAACGGGGCAATCTTGCAAACTGTGAAAGCCAATTATAGCCAATTAGGATGGAATATGAAATATCGGACAGATCCGACTTGAGCACATGACCATAGAGATACTGTGTAACGATTTGTGAGATTTTTGGACAGAATCTGGAGGAGTAATATCAAAAAATGTGTTTTACAAAAGTCGGCCTCCTGGTGGCGCTATAAAAGGCAGATGCGGAAAATGCAGGTCAAAGGTTTGTCCTTGGCCTCTAGGGAGTGTGCATGCAACGTATCACGCAGATCGGTGCAGTTTTAGGTAAACAATGTGAAAAGCTGCCTCATGGTGGCGCTATAACAGGCCGTTCTGGAAAATGTGGGGCAGAGGTTCATCGTTGGCATCCAGGGAGTGTGTGTGCAAAGTTTGGCATTGATCGGGCCAACGGTGCCGGAGATTAGCTGATAACGGACGGACAGAAGGACGGACGGACGGACGGAAGGACACACACACACACGGACGGAGTGCAAAACATACTCTCTCCCCATGCCTTCGGCCTGGTGGAGACAATAAACACCTGCTTTATCCACCTGGACAACAAGTTACAATAAAACACCTGCTTTATCCACCTGTAGAACAAGATACAATAAAACACCTGCTTTATCCACCTGGACAACACGATACAATAAACACCTGCTTTATCCACCTGGACAACACGATACAATAAACACCTGCTTTATCCACCTGTAGAACACGATACAATAAACACCTGCTTTATCAACCTGGACAACAAGATACAATAAACACCTGCTTTATCCACCTGGACAACAAGTTACAATAAAACACCTGCTTTATCCACCTGGACAACAAGATACAATAAACACCTGCTTTAGTCACCTGTAGAACAAGTTAGAATAAACAACTGCTTTAGCCACCTGTAGAACAAGATACAATAAACACCTGCTTTATCCACCTGTAGAACACGATACAATAAACACCTGCTTTATCCACCTGGACAACAAGATACAATAAACACCTGTTTTATCCACCTGGACAACAAGTTAGAATAAACAACTGCTTTAGTCACCTGTAGAACAAGTTAGAATAAACAACTGCTTTAGCCACCTGTAGAACAAGATACAATAAACACCTGCTTTATCCACCTGGACAACAAGATACAATAAACACCTGCTTTATCCACCTGGACAACACGATACAATAAACACCTGCTTTATCCACCTGGACAACACGATACAATAAACACCTGCTTTATCCACCTGGACAACAAGATACAATAAACACCTGTTTTATCCACCTGGACAACAAGTTAGAATAAACAACTGCTTTAGTCACCTGTAGAACAAGTTAGAATAAACAACTGCTTTATCCACCTGGACAACAAGTTACAATAAACACCTGCTTTATCCACCTGGACAACAAGTTACAATAAACACCTGCTTTATCCACCTGGACAACAAGTTACAATAAACACCTGCTTTATCCACCTGGACAACAAGATACAATAAACACCTGCTTTATCCACCTGGACAACACGATACAATAAACACCTGCTTTATCCACCTGGACAACACGATACAATAAACACCTGCTTTATCCACCTGGACAACACGATACAATAAACACCTGCTTCATCCACCAGGACAACAAGATACAATAAACACCTGCTTTATCCACCTGGAGAACAAGATACAATAAACACCTGCTTTATCCACCTGTAGAACAAGATACAATAAAACACCTGCTTTATCCACCTGGACAACAAGTTACAATAAAACACCTGCTTTATCCACCTGGACAACAAGATACAATAAACACCTGCTTTATCCACCTGGACAACAAGATACAATAAACACCTGCTTTATCCACCTGGACAACAAGATACAATAAACACCTGCTTTATCCACCTGGACAACACGATACAATAAACACCTGCTTTATCCACCTGTAGAACACGATACAATAAACACCTGCTTTATCCACCTGGACAACACGATACAATAAACACCTGCTTTATCCACCTGGACAACACGATACAATAAACACCTGCTTTATCCACCTGGACAACAAGATACAATAACACCTGCTTTATCCACCTGGACAACACGATACAATAACACCTGCTTTATCCACCTGGACAACAAGATACAATAAACACCTGCTTTATCCACCTGGACAACAAAATACAATAAACACCTGCTTTATCCACCTGGACAACAAGATACAATAAACACCTGCTTTATCCACCTGGACAACAAGATACAATAAACACCTGCTTTATCCAACTGGACAACAAGATACAATAACCCCCCCCCCCATTAACATTGCAGGCAAAATTTACAAAATGTCATTCTGCTTTAATAGCATGTGTCGGGTCAAACTAGGGGGTTTTCATTACTCTGAATCCATTGCAAGCATTTGGAATATTACTTACTACTTTTACTTTGGTACTACATGATCCCTAGTCTTCCTTTTCCAGGAAATAGAAGAGAGGAAGATGTTTTTTTTTTGAAAAATATGTTTTCCAATGGATCCAACAATAATAATTATTTGGTCACAAGCTTCTTGTTAATATTTTTCATTGGTTGAACATTTATAAAAATCACTTTGCAAAACACCACTTTTCACCGTCCAACATAAAAGAGCCAAAAATCGACAAGCTTGTGACCGTGACGTGTTATAAGGTTGTGCAATATTTTGCTGCTTGCCTTGTACAATTAAGTAGGTCATTCATTTATTTAAAAAAATAAATAAAAAAAGTTGGCTGACATATGTACTACTAACGAAGTGATCAGTGGTTACGGAGCACCTGGAACCAACCTGTGGTTTATCTGTTGAAGTCCATTCATCAGACCTCGGCGGATGGGCGAGGTTGCTTCTCGCCCTCAGGCGTCTTACTGGTTGTAATACTTTCATATTTACTGTATTTGTACTGTATGCAATAATATATACAATACAATACAAAGTAAAACACATATAAATGAGTAGTATTAAGAATGAAAGAAATGCACGGTATACATTGCCGCTAGCCTCGGAAACCCAGACGTTTTTATTTCCAGGGAGAAAAAAAAAGTCTGGGACTGAGGTTCACTTCAATAGAGTAGCGCAAACGTCGATCACTCTCTGCTGATTTGTGATTTCTGATCGTCTGCACCTTTGTTAAATTGACGCACACACGCACACCCGTACACACATACTCCTCTCTCTCTGTCGCTCTAATTAATTAGTTTCATGTCGCACAGCTGCGTCTTACCATTGTCAGTTCCAAATAAAAAAAAAATAACACCAGTGTGAAGTGAGGGGCGCTCTTACATCATCTCATTCAAATCACCGCTATGGGCTGCTCAGCCAATCAAATCATTCTAAATTCACACTGGGCATAGGCGGGGCTAGCACCCTCAAAAATGGCAAAATATGAATGACACAATCAGAAAATGTGAGCATTTTCCTGATTTTTTTGTGGGCTAGCCTAGAACAGGGGTGGGCAACTTTAAACCACTATATTTCCACACTCACTCCAGGGGGCCACTATATTTCCACACTCACTCCAGACTCCAGGGGGCCACTATATTTCCACACTCACTCCAGACTCCAGGGGGCCACTATATTTTCACTTACTCCAAGGGGTTACTATATTTCCACACTCACTCCAGAAGGCCACTATATTTCCACACTCACTCCAGAGGGCCACTATATTTCCACACTCACTCCAGAGGGCCACTATATTTCCACACTCACTCCAGAGGGTTACTATATTTCCACACTCACTCCAGAGGGCCACTATATTTCCACACTCACTCCAGAGGGTCACTATATTTCCACACTCACTCCAGACACCAGGGGGCCACTATATATACAGATTATACTAAAATCGCCTGACCTGCAACGCTTTTCAAAGTACTCAAAGTGGCTTTACAATACATGGGAGATTATTATCCTCACAATGGAGGTAATAGTACATTATGTTGAACTTGTTTGTCATTATTATTCATATTTGACGTCATATGCTATAAATTATGATAATGGCTATTTAATTGTATCAATCACAACACTCCTGCAAGTTGTATGCATCAATTCTATTTTATTTGATCTCCTGTGGAGGTTGAATATGTAGATTCTGAAATGTACTAGTACATTGGTGTGTACTTGTTAAAAAAGGAATTCTACAGGTGAGGGATTAGGCTCATTAGTCACTGGCAAAGCCTGACCAGAGCCTTTTGCGGCGGTTCTGGACAACCGTGTATCCAACCGACTCAAGGCCAGGCACTGCACTCCCTGTGGTGACGTGTGTCAAATTTGAAGTTGGTAGGGCGAACGGTTCTCGAGTTGGATTACGATTACAGACGATTGTAAGAAGATGCATGGTCAGTTAATTAACTAATTAAGTTAGTCTTAACCGACCACGTATGTCAGAGCAACAGGCGAGTCTTAACCTACCACGTATGTCGGACTAACGTATGCCCCCCCCCCCCCCCCATTAACATTGCAGGCAAAATTTACAAAATGTCATTCTGCTTTAATAGCATGTGTCGGGTCAAACTAGGGGGGTTTCATTATTCTGAATCCATTGCAAGCATTTGGAATATTAATACTTTTAATTTGGTACTACATGATCTTCCTTTTCTAGGAAATAGAAGAGAGGAAGATTTCTTTTTTTTAAATATGTTTTCCAATGGATCCAACAATAATAATTATTTGGTCACAAGCTTCTTGTTAATATTTTTCATTGGTTGAACATTTATAAAAATCACTTTGCAAAACACCACTTTTCACCGTCCAACATAAAAGAGTCAAAAATCTACAAGCTTGTGACCGTGGCGTGTTATAAGGTTGTGCAATATTTTTGCTGCTTGTACAATTAAGTAGGTCATTCATTTATAAAAAATAAAAAAAAGGTTGGCTGACATATGTACTACTAACGAAGTGATCAGTGGTTACGGAGCACCTGGAACCAACCTGTGGTTTATCTGTTGAAGTCCATTCATCAGAAACACAGCCCACGTCAAAACCACACGCTCCATCTACACAGGAAATGTTTATATCACCTCGACCAACGCAACCGTTGGCTTTTAGATGTGAGATAATAAACTGCACACGTTGCTCATTTACTTTAAGAAAGCTGTATATGTGTGGCTTTTTGTTTTCTTTCTTTTACCAGGCCATATATGGGCCATTTAAACTCTAGACGGGCCTGTCCCAGAGTTATTAGTGCAGCCGCGCCCGGCAGCCGGCGAACACTAGAGTTCTCAACATGCCCGAAAATTAAGGGCCGGCCCTAGCTGGGCCCTCATCAAACCCTGTACACTCAAGACACTGCCACCGCTGCCATCCATAGATCTCCATATATGGAGCTGACCTCATCAAAGCCTGTACACTCAAGATACGCTCCTTGTATGGCCAAGACAGAATTCATTCCATATGTTGATCTGACCCCCCATGACAAAACGCCAGCGCTCGCCCAGCAGTCTGCTGTCGCCCAGGCGGATGGGCGAGGTTGCTTCTCGCCCTCAGGCGTCTTACTGGTTGTAATACTTATATTTACTGTATTTGTACTGTATGCAATAATATACAATACAATGCAAAACACATATAAATGAGTAGTATTAAGAATGAAAGAAATGCACGGTATACATTAATTGCCGCTAGCCTCGGAAACCCAGACGTTTTTATTTCCAGGGAGAAAAAGAAAGTCTGGGACTGAGGTTCACTTCAATTCGGCATAGAGTAGCGCAAACGTCGATCACTCTCTGCTGATTTGTGATTTCTGATCGTCTGCACCTTTGTTAAATTGACGCACACACGCACACCCGTACACACATACTCTATATGCCATAGAAAGCATTGAGGTCTTAACATTGTCAGTTCCAAATAAAATAAAAATAACACCAGTGTGAAGTGAGGGGCGCTCTTACATCATCTCATTCAAATCACCGCTATGGGCTGCTCAGCCAATCAAATCATTCTAAATTCACACAAACACACTGGGCATAGGCGGGACTAGCACCCTCAAAAATGGCAAAATATGAATGACACAATCAGAAAATGTGAGCATTTTCCTGATTTTTTTGTGGGCTAGAACAGGGGTGGGCAACTTTAAGCCACTATAGTTCCACACTCACTCCAGGGGGCCACTATATTTCCACACTCACTCCAGACTCCAGGGGGCCACTATATTTCCACACTCACTCCAGACTCCAGGGGGCCTCTATATTTTCACTCACTCCAAGGGGTTACTATATTTCCACACTCACTCCAGAAGGCCACTATATTTCCACACTCACTCCAGAGGGTCACTATATTTCCACACTCACTCCAGAAGGCCACTATATTTCCACACTCACTCCAGAGGGACACTATATTTCCAAACTCACTCCAGAAGGCCACTATATTTCCACACTCACTCCAGAGGGTTACTATATTACCACACTCACTCCAGAGGGTTACTATATTTCCACACTCACTCCAGAAGGCCACTATATTTCCACACTCACTCCAGAGGGTTACTATATTTCCACACTCACTCCAGAAGGCCACTATATTTCCACACTCACTCCAGGATGCCACTATATTTCCACACTCACTCCAGAGGGTTACTATATTTCCACACTCACTCCAGAAGGCCACTATATTTCCACACTCACTCCAGAAGGCCACTATATTTCCACACTCACTCCAGAAGGCCACTATATTTCCACACTCACTCCAGAAGGCCACTATATTTCCACACTCACTCCAGAGGGTCACTATATTTCCACACTCACTCCAGAGGGCCACTATATTTCCACACTCACTCCAGAGGGCCACTATATTTCCACACTCACTCCAGAGGGTCACTATATTTCCACACTCACTCCAGACACCAGGGGGCCACTATATATACAGATTATACTAAAATCGCCTGACCTGCAACGCTTTTCAAAGTACTCAAAGTGGTTTTACAATACATGGGAGATTATTATCCTCACAATGGAGGTAATAGTACATTATGTTGGACTTGTTTGTCATTATTATTCATATTTGATGTCATATGCTATAAATGATGATAATGGCTATTTAATTGTATCAATCACAACACTCCTGCAAGTTGTATGCATCAATTCTATTTTATTTTATCTCCTGTGGAGGTTGAATATGTAGATTCTGAAATGTACTATAGTACATTGGTGTGTACTTGTTCAAAGGACAAGTGGGCTACTGAATTACACAAGTTTAGACTACCTCCAGTGACCAGTGTCCATTTTCAAGCACTTTCTGTGAAATACTACAGTGCCATCTACTGGAGACCAACATTATTGCAGCAACTGGTACATACATTTCTAGACTCGACCTACAACTGCATTGTGCATGGGGAGTAAAAAGGGTGGTATTGCAACCAGAGTGTAACTGTTCAAATGTTGATTGATTGATTACTTTTTAGTCAGAAATGTAAACAGCACCGCATCGTACAGTAATTAAAGCCATAACTTAAGTCACAAAAGGTCCTGGGGACTTGTTTCTATTGTGGTCATAATATGACCACAATGGAAACAAGTCCTGAGTCTCCTGACTACATATATATTATGTATGTAGTCATACATATTATGTATGTAGTCAATTAATCAAAAATAGCAGCAAAATAATATATGTCATCAACAAATACAAGCACTATACTAAGAGATGAAAGGAAATAATACATTTACTTCTCCTTTTGGTCTCCTTTTGTCTTGACCGTTTTGAAAGAAAACCAGTGATACACACACTTTTTTATATCTTTTTCATGGCTTTCGCCTTTATTTTTTATTTTTGTAGAGGGATAGAATCAAAGTAGGCTGACAGGAAATGGGGAGAGAGATGAGGGCATGACAATTGACCATTTGCATTCCGTGGCCATTTTGCAATCAGAGTTTGGAAGCACTTGTTACAGGTCTGACGTGGAATGAATCAGCCACTGTATCATTTAATTATTTTGATTTATTTCTGAAAAACAGAAGAAAGGGCACACTGTTTATCTCTGCTGCACATTTGCACAGAACACCACGTTGCACAGAACACCACATCTGAAGTATTCACTTCCTGTTTAGCTGTGAGTGTGATGTGTTTTTTACAGACACCTCAGATAATACATTACCATCCATTAATTAATAACCACATTAAAGAAAACAAATATAAACCTCATTAAAGATTCCCCAAACATTCTTAAGTAGTATAAGTAGTAGTAGTAGTATCTTCAGTATAACTCTTAGCCATAACAATCATAACATTTTAACATCTCTATTTTTAAACACACTCCCTCGCGGATTTACCCTTCTCACATTTCCACAGACCAATTATTCATTTTCCCTTTCATTCATATCAGTAGGCTACATCCCTATTAATGTATTAACTCAGTGGACTACCAATACAATTACCATACAGACACATTCTGATTACATTGATCATTCCTACCATCATGTTGCATCAAACTACACCTGAACTTAAACAGATAAACAGACTGTTCTATTTACTATTACACTATTCTACCTTTCTCATTACATTTACCTGAAAAACAGAAGAAAGGGCACACTGTTTATCTCTGCTGCACATTTGCACAGAACACCACGTTGCACAGAACACCACATCTGAAGTATTCACTTCCTGTTTAGCTGTGAGTGTGATGTGTAGCTGCGTGTGTAGCTGCTAGTGTAGTTCCCTGCAGCGTAGGCGCCCCCTACTGTCAGGAGGTTGTTAGGACCTCTCCATTAGTGAACAGGAGACTATTCAATTCAATTCTCATTTAAATTCAGAGTGCTACACCCTCCCCCACTAGAGAAAGAAAAAAAACACATCACTTTTTTTTTTATACACTTCTCAGCTACCTTGGGTTTACTTCTCTCATTTTCTTTTCAGTCCATAGTCATTCACAGTCTCAAATACACTAGAGTCTCTGTGGTAAGGAGTGACTGTGTGAATTAGTCCTTGCTGGGCTTCACATCTGCCATGGTCTCCAAAATCCATTCGCTGCACTCTGGTTGCAGGATACTATCAGACTCTGTACCCCGGCCCCTCGTTGACCCAGGGATGGCTGTCCTAAATTGTCATAGGTCAAGGTCAACGGTGCTCTCCTATTCCTGGTAGGATACAGTCTTTGATCCTGTCTGTCCACCGAATCAGTGGAGCTGTCCTGTCCTTCCCCCTCTGAAGATTCTTCGTCAGACACGGTTGATTCCGGGGCTATTAGGCTGTCCGTCTCCAGCTCTGGCTCACTTGTAGATTCCTCTTCCCCTCCCGTTGCCTCAACATTACCTTCGTGCCTGCCGTTATCCATATCCATGTCATCTAGCATGGTGGTCATTGAACTGTTTTCTTTTCCCACTGGAATTACAGGAATGAGAACACCTTCATACTCCTCATCTGAATCATCTTGTCCCTGATAAGTTGCCACATGTCTTTGCTGGAGATGCCTTCTTTGATTCTGCCTTTTCTTTGCATCAACGTCTCGACTCAGTGGGAGTGAGTCACAAGGCAAAAGGAGATTCCTGTGAACTATCCTGTTCCTTCCTTTTCCATCCTCTGGTCGGATCTCAAAGACGGGACTGTCTTCATTTTCCTTGCCCATGACAACATGTATTTTGTCTTCCCAATGGGATCTTAATTTGCCTGGGCCACCTCGCTCATTAAGGTTTCTGATGAGGACTCTGCTTCCCGGCGGTAGGTCTGTGCCATACACTTTCCTGTCATAATGGCTTTTCCCCCTTTCAGCATGTTTCTCTACTGCTCTGGATGCGATCTGGTAGGCCTCTGTCATTTGCTCTCTCCATTTTTGTACATATTCCGCATGTGTGTTCTCTGAGTTGTCTGGATTCAGGTTGAACATTAAGTCAATTGGAAGTCTTGGGGAGCGCCCGAAAAGTAGGTAAAAGGGGGAATACCCGGTTGCCTCATGTTTTGTGCAATTATAGGCATGCACTACTTTGGGGAGGGATTTCGGCCAATCTCTTTTCTGTTCTTCAGGTAGACACCGTAACATTGACAGCAAAGTCCGATTGAACCGTTCCACCTGCCCATTCCCTTGGGGGTGATACGGGGTTGTCATGGAGTTCTGGATGCCACACAGTTCATGCAATCTTGCCATCATTTTGTTATTGAACTCAGCACCTCGGTCATGGTGGAACCGGGTCGCGAATCCAAACTTAAGCACAAAGTCCTCGAACAATTTTTCAGCCACTGTTTTGGAAGATTTATTCTTTGTGGCATAAGCCTGAGCGAACCTTGTGTAGTGATCCATGATCACTAAAATGTATTCATAGCCCTGTCTGGATGTCTCTAGGTGCAAAAAATCAATTGACACCAACTCAAAGGGGTAAGTTGACTTGATTGTTGTTAGAGGGGCTCTAGTGGGTTTATTCGGCTTCCTACGCTTAAGACACTCACAGACTTCAGTCACATAATGCTCAACATCACTTTGCATTTGAGGCCAGAAGAATCTCTCCCTTACTAGTGATATGGTCCTCTCAGCTCCCAGGTGCCCCATCTCCTCATGCAGCTCCTTGTAGACGCAGGGGAGAAACTCCCGGGGCAGCACCAGCTGACGTCTTCTGGGGGTCTGACGATAAAGGATTCCTTCAGTGTCCAGGTGGAGCTTCTTCCACTCTCTCAGAAGGATGCCCACCTCTCTCTGTTCTCTTCTCCTTTCAACATTTGTGGGTGGTTGGCCTCTTTTGAGATACCACAGGGCCCGTCCAATGACTTCATCCTTTTCCTGAGCAGTCTTTAGCTGTTTTGTAGGGATTTGTGACAATGTTGAGCAGACTGTGTCACCACCCAAAGTCTCTAAGACTACTGGGCTGATCCAGGTGGTGAGGGTCTCCATCTGTACTGACACACCCTTCAGCGCCGCACTCACCGCATTAACTTGAGTGTCTTCTGTGTACTCATCCCATTTCTCTATTTGCAGGGGCATCCGGGAAAGGCCATCAGCATCACGGTTCGCCCGGCCAGGGCGGTACTTGATGTTGAAATTGTAGTCAGCCAGTTCTGCCACCCAGCGGTGGCCGGTTGCATTCAGTTTGGCTGAGGTTAAGACGTAAGTCAACGGATTATTATCCGTGTAGACGGTGAATGATGAGGCGTGGTAAAGGTAATCTCTGAAACGCTCGCATATTGCCCATTTCATTGCGAGGAATTCCAATTTCCCGGAGTGCAGATGGTAATTCTTCTCAGCTGGGCTCAAGGTTCTTGACCCGTATCCAATTACCACCATGTCCCCGTTTTGTCTCTGGTATAATACGGCCCCTAAACCCTCCTGGGAGGCATCGCAGTGTAGTACGAATGGCTGGGAGAAATCTGGGTAGCCCAGCACTGGAGGGTTGGTCAAACAGTCCACCAATTCCTCTAATGCCAGCTGGTGTTCTTCTGTCCAGCATATGGGGGTACTACTGGCCAGCTGACTGTGGTGTTTCTTTTTGGGACCTTTCTTTCCACGCACGGGTTCAATTGGAGCTGCTGCTCCGGTCCTCCTGTCTGTATCACTTGGCTGACACAACAGCCCATATAGGGCTCTGGCACGGCGTGAAAAGTTCTTTATGTACGGCCGGTAGTACGACAAAAAGCCTAATACTTTTCTCAACTCTCCCACGGTGGCAGGCCTCTTTTCTTTCAAAGCCAGCACTGGCTCAATGTCTGCTGGATCCATTGTGTAGCCCTGCTCTGACACTAACCGGCCTAGGAACCGAACACTCCTTCTGAACATTTCACATTTCTTGGCCGTGAGTTTAATGCCAAACTTTTGGTAGCTCTGTAATACCATACGGATGTGGTTCAAGTGTTCATCAAAGGAGTGACTATGGACCAGGTTGTCATCCAAATAGGGTAAGCAGATGTCATCTCTCATCCCCTCCAGGCATTCCTCCATGGCCCTCTGGAATTCCGCAGGTGCAGAGCTCAACCCAAAGGGTATCCGGGTCCACTCAAACAGGACCCAGGGTGTGATGAATGCGGTTAATGGCCGGCTCTCCTCATCCACGAAACCCTGGTGATAAGCCTTCCCCTGGTCCAAAACTGAATACCAGGAACTCCCACATAGACTGTCAATTAAGTCCTGGATTCTGGGGATCGGATGTCTGTCTGGAACCGACTTCTTGTTTAACTCTCTGTAATCACAACAGAGCCGTAGTCCTCCATCTTTTTTTCTCACTACCACCACTGGAGAGGAGTATGGTGATCTTGACTTTTGAATCCACCCCCTATCCAACAGGTCACGCAAATACTGCTTTACTTCCTGATGCAGTGGCTTAGGGATAGACATGTATGTTCTCTTCACAGGGGTGGGATCATGGAGAGTGATATGTATCTTCAATGATGGAATACATCCAATGTCATGCTCATGACGTGAAAATGCCTTACATTCTTCCCTGAGCAACTGCTGTGCTTTCCTCCGCTCCTCTTCAGGCAGGTGGTTTAGTTGCACTGGGGGGTCCCATTTTTCTTCTGGGGGCCCGTCGTCTCCGGTCTCTTCTCTGTTACCACTGATCGCTGGCGGATGCTTCTCTTTGTCTGTGTCTTTATCATCACTGGCCCCAAAAGTGCTGCGCAAAGCCGGATATAATCCGCTCACTGGCTCTAGGTGGCCCACCTGCATTTTCCTGTCTAATGTCAGTGTGTGTTTTGTAGAATTCATCACTGGAATTCTGATACGTGATGATTTCCCCTTCTGTAGAGTGACAAGCATCTCGCCACTGCTTAGCCCCTCAGGCCAGTCTAGTCCTCCATTTGGTACAAAGAGCATCACCTTCTTATCTTCTAAAATGCCAGCGTGTGTGCGGCCCTTCACAATGGCTAGTTCCCCAGGTGGTATTTTAATGCATACATTTCCCACTTTCACTGGCGTATGTTCATGTTTTTCTACAGGGGCGATGAGTACTTCTGCCAATTTTTTTACATCTTTTTCCTCCAGGGTGAAGACTGCTCCAAGGGTGGAGATTAACTCTGGTGTTACCCCCTCTTTCAGTATGCACTCAATCACATTAAACCCAATAATGGGGTCTTCAGCCACTTTTGGGTCAGGACTTACCAGAATGGGTACTTGTACAGCTTTCGGGGAATTTTTGGTTTGGCCAAAGCTGATTTCTATTTCCACCCACCCACAAAAAGGTATCTGTGTTTGATTTACAGCTAACCCACTGAGTTTCACTGGTCCCAATAAATCACTGAGGGGTCTCACTTGGGTGTGTGGGAGAAATGTCTGTCTCCAATCTTCATTCACCATACAAGCTTGAGCACCAGTGTCCCACCAGGCCGTGACTGGGGTGTTGTCAAAAAAACAGTTCACCATGCATTTCTTCCCTACCACATCCACTAATGTAGCTTGACTCTTAGGGTTCAGGAAGCCTATCCGGAGAGTCTCAATTTGTTCTTTGTTGCTTGCAGGGCCCATATCCCCTTCCTGCTTTGCGTTTGTAGTTTTTGCTCTCATGGGGAATGTGTTCTGAACTGCAGTGCTCCCCTTCTCAGCAGTCCTCTTCAGTTTCCCTGGTTCGATCTGGACTGGCGACACCCCCATGCGAAGTGCCCTACGTCTCCACACCTGAAACAGTGGTCACATGAGTCCATCTTTCCTTGGGTCATGCATGTCTCACAAGCCCTAATCTGCCTTCTTCTCATCAGCTGCCCAGGCTGAGATGTGCCACGTTGCCCCATACAGTCTTTCAGCAGTTCCCGAATCTCTGCCATCTCTGCTCTCAACTCGTGCACCACATCTTTAGTCGCAGACTCCCCTCTCTTCTCTGTTACAACTTTTGTCTTCCCCGCCACACTACTCTGCGGTGGGGACTCTGACTGTTGCCTATCTCCTCCCGATTGGATGGGACTGTAATTGATGGTCAGGTCTGTTTGTAGTTCACTGGCGGTTGCTGCCCTCATGTGGATGGTTTTCTTAAACTTATGTCTACTTTCTTCTTCCAACCGTGAGGACATGTTCAGTTGTTCAATCAACTCTTCATCTGTTATTGCTGTGTTCTCAAGCACATGCCTCATATCAAATTTCAGTGAATCACTTTGCAGTCCGGTGTACACTGACCTGAGGAATTTCTTTTGGACTAGTTCTGCTCCATACTGTTCTTCCCCCTCATCATCTGTGGTGGCAATAAGACGGTCTTTGAGTTCAATGGCTCTGAAGAGGAAACTTTGTGCTGTCTCTTTCGGCTCTTGCAGGAGGTTGATCAGCTGATGATATAGGTCAGAGGGGCTTTCCACTTTGAAATGGCCCTTCAACACGATTTTTAACTTGGGAATTGTGAGGTCTCTCTTAGACTCCAGCATGCTTCGCAATGGTAGGCCAGGGCTTATGGCTCGGATTACTGCTTCGATGATTTCTGAGTCTTTATAGTGTTTCTTTAGACCCCCGTTAATCTGGTGGAGCAGGTTGGTGTAGCTCAGCCTCTCCTTCTGGCCGCCTTCTCCAATCTGACCCCAAATCTTAAACTCCTTCTTTATAGTCACTTCTGGGGCGAGTCCAGTCTCCTTTTGAGGGGTACTATTGTCTGCCAGGCTGTCAGGCTGGCCCAGCCTCTGACTGAGTGACTTTATCTGTTCCCCCATCTGGTCTCTGGCTTTCTGTTGCTCCATCTCTAGATTGACATATCTTTTCCTCAGCTCCAACAGCACGTCCTGTTCTCCCCCACTGCCCTTGAAGCCTTCTATTGTGTTTAATAAGTCTTTCATGAAATGGCACGCCCCCTCTGCGTCCTCCTTCTCGGCCACCTCATCAATGGTAGCCTCAATCAGCTTGACAAGGCCACGTCTGCTTTGCTTCGCTGCGTCCAGTCCCTTGCACTTTGCCTGCAGGCCGACCTGGACCAGTTCTTCTTTCTGAAGCTTCCCCAATGCAGCACTGGCCTGTTCCTGTAGCTCCTCAAGCTCCATTTTCTGGGACAGGGTAATAGACGAACAATCTTGGTCCTCTTGTTAACTTTGTTACTGAGGTTGATGTCCGGATCCCGGGTTTCGGCACCAAAATGTTACAGGTCTGACGTGGAATGAATCAGCCACTGTATCATTTAATTATTTTGATTTATTTCTGAAAAACAGAAGAAAGGGCACACTGTTTATCTCTGCTGCACATTTGCACAGAACACCACGTTGCACAGAACACCACATCTAAAGTATTCACTTCCTGTTTAGCTGTGAGTGTGATGTGTGTTTTTTACAGACACCTCAGATAATACATTACCATCCATTAATTAATAACCACATTAAAGAAAACAAATATAAACCTCATTAAAGATTCCCCAAACATTCTTAAGTAGTATAAGTAGTAGTAGTAGTATCTTCAGTATAACTCTTAGCCATAACAATCATAACATTTTAACATCTCTATTTTTAAACACACTCCCTCGCGGATTTACCCTTCTCACATTTCCACAGACCAATTATTCATTTTCCCTTTCATTCATATCAGTAGGCTACATCCCTATTAATGTATTAACTCAGTGGACTACCAATACAATTACCATACAGACACATTCTGATTACATTGATCATTCCTACCATCATGTTGCATCAAACTACACCTGAACTTAAACAGATAAACAGACTGTTCTATTTACTATTACACTATTCTACCTTTCTCATTACATTTACCTGAAAAACAGAAGAAAGGGCACACTGTTTATCTCTGCTGCACATTTGCACAGAACACCACGTTGCACAGAACACCACATCTGAAGTATTCACTTCCTGTTTAGCTGTGAGTGTGATGTGTAGCTGCGTGTGTAGCTGCTAGTGTAGTTCCCTGCAGCGTAGGCGCCCCCTACTGTCAGGAGGTTGTTAGGACCTCTCCATTAGTGAACAGGAGACTATTCAATTCAATTCTCATTTAAATTCAGAGTGCTACACACTCGTTTTCAGTAAAGCAACGTCCTGCTGCCTCCTGCGTTATGTGCTAATTCAAAACAGGTGGTACGCAGGGCAGTTGAGTGATATCTAACGAGCACTTCCAAACTGCAACACTTAGAAAAAGAATCACCTGCAAGGACACAAAATAGCTCATAACATGTCTACGGTGGATTTTTACACTTTGAGGATAGAAAGAGGATAATTCAAGCTTTTCGTACAGCTGCAATGTTGGTGAGTTTGATGTTGTGTATTCAAAACAGGTGGTACGCAGGGCAGTTGAGTGATATTTAACGAGCACTTCCAAACTGCAACACTTGGAAAAAATAATCACCTGCAAGGACACAAAGTAGCTCATAACATGTCTACGGTGGATTTTTACACTTTGAGGATATAGAAAGAGGATAATTCAAGCTTTTCGTACAGCTGCAATGTTGGTGAGTTTTCATGTTGTGTAATACAATCAGATAGGACTTTTCTGTTTGGATGTATGGGCTGCCAATGGGAAGTTGCACCTTGTTAGCACCTTGCCATTAACTTATATGGTAAGATGGCCGCGGTCTGCATATGGTCCATGACACGCAGTCTGGATCGGGAGTCGAACCCGCAGCACACTGTCGGACTGGATTACCAGCCAAGGTGCCTGGACTGCTGAGCCACGGCCCAGGCTGTGATACACATACTTTAACGGATGGTATCAGGGCATTCCACATTGTGGTGTCAGAGCAGTAGAATTAGAACTTTACCATGTTTGTTCTAAATGTAGATGATATCAGATCATGGTGGCTCCCTCTGTGGCTGTGGGTGACACTCACTTTGGGGGAAGTAGTTTGACAGGTATGAGGGCATTGAGGGCACACTGTCTCTTTGACTATCTTAAATAGCAATCCCAGTGATATTTGCTTAATCCCCGTCTTCTACCCTGACTGAGCCATCCTAAACTAAACTAAACAACTTAACCCTATGTCTTCTATACCCCGAGCCATTATAAACTAGTAAAGTGTGTTACTTGCGGAATTAGGTGAGTCGTGGGCTTAAGGCAGAGAAGTAGTCATATCAGTTTGTTCTGGAAGGTCTGAAGCTTACAGTTGGAGGCCATCGATATTGTCCTTTTCTTTTTGCCGAGGTTTGCGTGATCTGCGCAAAAGGACAGTTAACCCATTTTGGGCGGGAACCCCTTTTGGTGTTTTAAACATTATGTTATAATTTAGCTATTGAAAAATAGCAGATCTACAAGCTCATAGCGCGCCACCGAGTGGCGCGCTACGAGCTTGTAGATCTGCTATTTTTGAAAAATCGTGAAAATATTTATTTCAGAAAACTGGAGGCTTTAGAAGGATTTTTTAAAATTTTGAGGTCAGGCCTAAATGGGTCAAATGATAAGGGACAATATCGGTGGCACCCAACTGTATAGTTTTTAGTGACATTGAGACGTCAGAGAACCAAGCGGTGCAAGCATAATCAAATGGACCCGTTCCAAACTGGTTCCATTTTGTACATTGTCAAGAGTTAAACGACGACCCGAGGGTAATATCTGAGTCCTCCTGGCAGTCGGTACAGTATTATATACAGTAGCCTATAGCCCTAAAGGACATGCCAGTTATTAACCCATTTAGACCTGAGGACGATTCTACAAATGTCTTCTAAATCCTGACAGTTTTCTGAAAAACCCATGTTTCAATGTCAGTCGTTCTCATACATTTTCATGTCAAGGACCACCCAAAAATGTATGTAATAGGCTGCCGACCCCCCCCATCTGAAAATATGTTGTTCCAGGGACCTCCCAGAAGCAAAGATTTGAGTTAAAAATGTTCGCTTTGAAAGAATATATATTTAAAGATTTGCGCCACATTTTCACAAATTTTCTAAAATAGCAGACCTACAAGCTCGTAGCGCGGCACTCGGTGCCGCGCTATGAGCTTGTAGATCTGCTATTTTCCAATAGCTAAAGTGTAACATAATGCTTAAAACACCAGAAGGGTTTCCTCCCGCCCCAAAAACCAAAATGGGTTATAATGTCACAACTCTCATCATCTGCCCAGCTTTGATCTGAAGACCTTTTCTTCATGCATATATAATATAAACCCATACATTCATATGGAAGCCAGCCAGTGCACATTGTTGTAAGAGGTCTCCTGAGATGTTGTCTTCAGTGTCTGTGTCACGTGCACTCTGTCTGTCTGCTCTCATCTTGCCTCAGGCAGGTATAGGAGAGCAGGCAAATGATATCCCTAAAAATAGACATTTAAATTACAGCTATTCAGAATTATGCAAAAAAAAAAAAAGACAAAGAAAGAACGAAAGGATGAGATCATATCTTTTATCACTAGGGCATACATATACGAATTTAGTGCACACGCGCACACACACACACACACACACACACACACACACACACACACACACACACACACACACACACACACACACACACACACACACACACACACACACACACACACACACACACACACACACACACACACACACACACACACACACACACACACACACACACGTGCACGCACGCACGCACGCACGTACGCACACACAGACTCTCCCCCTAGGTGTCACACGACTCACACCGTAAAAAAAAATCTACTCTAATGTTAATGCATTAAGATAGAAAACATGCCAAAGTGAAGTAAATAATTGGTCCGTTACCTAGGCTGGAAAATGTCATAGCACTCTAAACCGATAAAATAAAAAAATTGGCTAATTTGAATACATGTTCAGTCTATAGCTTCTCTCTTTTCCCCCCACATTGTGAATACATGTTCAGTCTATAGCTTCTCTCTTTTCCCCCCACATTGTTAATACATGTTCAGTCTATAGCTTCTCTCTTTTCCCCCCACATTGTGAATACATGTTCAGTCTATAGCTTCTCTCTTTTCCCCCCACATTGAATACATGTTCAGTCTATAGCTTCTCTCTTTTCCCCCCACATTGAATACATGTTCAGTCTATAGCTTCTCTCTTTTCCCCCCACATTGAATACATGTTCAGTCTATAGCTTCTCTCTTTTCCCCCCACATTGAATATATGTTCAGTCTATAGCTTCTCTCTTTTCCCCCCACATTGTGAATACATGTTCAGTCTATAGCTTCTCTCTTTTCCCCCCACATTGAATACATGTTCAGTCTATAGCTTCTCTCTTTTCCCCCCACATTGAATACATGTTCAGTCTATATCTTCTCTCTTTTCCCCCCACATTGAATACATGTTCAGTCTATAGCTTCTCTCTTTTCCCCCCACATTGTGAATACATGTTCAGTCTATAGCTTCTCTCTTTTCCCCCCACATTGAATACATGTTCAGTCTATAGCTTCTCTCTTTTCCCCCCACATTGTGAATACATGTTCAGTCTATAGCTTCTCTCTTTTCCCCCCACATTGAATACATGTTCAGTCTATAGCTTCTCTCTTTTCCCCCCACATTGAATACATGTTCAGTCTATAGCTTCTCTCTTTTCCCCCCACATTGAATACATGTTCAGTCTATAGCTTCTCTCTTTTCCCCACACATTGAATACATGTTCAGTCTATAGCTTCTCTCTTTTCCCCACACATTGAATACATGTTCAGTCTATAGCTTCTCTCTTTTCCCCCCACATTGAATACATGTTCAGTCTATAGCTTCTCTCTTTTCCCCCCACATTGTGAATACATGTTCAGTCTATAGCTTCTCTCCTTCCCCCCACATTGAATACATGTTCAGTCTATAGCTTCTCTCTTTTCCCCCCACATTGTGAATACATGTTCAGTCTATAGCTTCTCTCCTTCCCCCCCCCACATTGTGTACCGGTTCTGTTTCACTCTCACCACTATCATTATCCGGTGCTGCAGATTAGGGGTTTTCACTTGTTAGCTGGCATTTAAATAAGTGCTTCAGACTGGGGGGGGGGGGGGGGGGCAGTGTGGGGGTGGGGGGCACAGTGGTGTAAAAAAGTACTCAAATTAATGTTTGGTAAGTTAAAGTATCAATACTGCAATATAGAAATACTCATGTTACAAGTGAAAATTCAAAATGTATATAGGCCGAGTAAAAGTACAAAAGTATTGGCATCAAAATATACTTAGTAGTATAGGCCTCATTATACAGAGTGTGCCATGCATTTCAAGTTTTCAAATGTATTAAAATCATTTGGAAAAAAAAAAATAGCCGATTGATCTACAAGCTCACAATCAAGTAGATCAATCGGCTATTTATTTTTTATTTATTTTTTTAATAGCCAAAATGCATATAAGGCTGAAGTGGTTAAAGTATGTTTTGTAATAATAATCAAAATCAAATGCAGTGGAGTAAAAGTACAATTATCTGGATCCGGGATGTAGTGATGTAGAAGTTATGCTTTAGCTATTGAAAAATAGCAGATCTACAAGCTCGTAGCGCGCCACTGCTATTTTTGAAAAATCGAAGAACGACTGACATAGAAACATAGCTTTTTCAGAAAACTGTCAGGATGTAGAAGACATTTTTAGAATCTGATCTCAGGTCAAAATGGCTTAAGTAATATTTGACCAGGGACCAGGAAAATTATTGGAAATTGGAAATAAATAAAGTACAAATAGGCCTACCTCAAAATTTTACTTCAGTAAATGTACTTATACTGTAGTTACTTTCCACCACTGGGGGGGGGGGGGGGGGGGGGGGGCTAGTCTTAAGGCCCACCCACGGACTGTGTAATGGCCAGTTCCTGTCAGCGCCCCCTACTCAGGAGGAGCTGTCACAGTGCATGCTGTCACCCCCTTCCAAAAGAAACCCTCGTGCTGAGCGAGCAGCACACAATCGAGAGACCCAGCAGCAACGCTATAGCTGCTGCTGACTCCCCCACATGGTCACTCCTTTCCTGGGAGAAGGAAGAAAGGACATTCAGCCTCTGCTTTCTGTCCCTAATCCCCCATCCATTGATTCCATCCATCCATCCATCCACTCAAGCACCCACCTTCCACTCTGTAAAATCGTGAGTGTGTAAATAAAAAATTGCCCCTGTGAAGTGAGGGGCGCTCTTATCATCGTACACATCATCATGACGTAGAATAGACACTATGTCTATTTGCTCAGACACTATGACGTACATTTGTCCATTCATTGTCATTTCATGTTTGTGTATAGGACAACGTTTGTGCACACGCACCAAAAGTTGGTTAACTTAACCCTCTGGATTTTTTCCAGCGTAGCCTAGCCGCCGACCTATAGGCCTATACCCGCCGCTAGTCTCACGTATAGCTATTCCACAATCTCCAAAGTCTGGAAGTACACCTCCCGAAATCCGAGCATTTCCGTTCACGAAAATATATATTTTTAAAATATCTTTACATTTTATTTTTGAGGGGCACCAGCCCCTCCTAGGTTTAATGTTTGTCTTTAGTTCAATGTTTGTTTTGTTAACGCCATTGACAATGAAGGGAAAATGTACGTCATATTGTCTCTTTATTGTTAATGGCGTTTAATGTTTGTGTCTGCACCGTTTGTTTTGCATCACCGTTACATCACCTAATCAACATGAGTTAGACTTTAATATATTAGCGCCCCTCACTTCACACGGGTGTGATTTTTTTATTTCCATTTCTGCTAAGCAGCAAGCTATATATGCTTAGATGATTTTTAGGATACATTTGCGCGACTGTGAAGACGAAACTGAAGCGGGGAGGAGGAGGCTTCACTTCTGCTTTATCGCGTGCTCATGATCAGAGCTTCCGTTCTCCAGACTGCATGATGGAAGCATTTGGAAATTGTTGGAGGCAACAGTCTGGCCACAACACAAGACTATAAACACCCGCCTGCCTGGCCACTCCACAAGGTGCCTTTGAATTTCCTTCCACCAACGTTTTTTTGGAGTGGTGCTTACGGAGCTGTGTGTGTGGGTGTGTGGGTGGCTGACTGGCTGGGTGGGTGGCTGGCTGGCTGGCTGGCTGGGTCTGAGCACAAAAACAGCACGGTTGTTTTTCACTACCTGTGCGCAACCTAACACACACACAAACGCACATATTAACTGTATATATGATGATTTCGGGTGTGCCAGTACAGTACAGTGACAGTACAGTACAGTAGAGTAGAGGGTACAGTAGAGGGACACCCACACGGTAACTGTCATTTCTCAACCGTTTCGGACGCGGGGCGGCACGCCGGAACCCCTGGGACCCCCACACGGAGTTGCACCACTCACATCACACGGGTGTGATTTTTTTTATCATGGCACTAACACAGATATACAGTAGCTATAGACAAAAGAGAAGTGTACAGTAACTGTTAAAAAAACCTGTTAATCTGTTTGTAACTGTGAGGAGAGAGAGCGTGCAGTAAATGGTCCATTTGGTTCCATGTGTACGCTCTCTCTCTCTCTCTAGCTCTCTCAGAGTTTAATTGGGGGCAGGCAGTCTGTCAGTGTTGTTTCTGGGAAGGCAAAAAGGAGAGAGGCAAGGAGAGCAGACTGAACCTGCACTGACCTCCTCCTCTCCACGTGCACGCTGCCTGCCTCCACTGAGCTCCTGTAGCCAGACAAAGACCGGCAGGCGCGCACGCAAGTAACACACACACACACACACACACACACACACACACACACACACACACACACACACACACACACACACACACACACACACACACACACACACACACACACACACACACACACACACACACACACACACACACACACACACACACACACACACACACACACACACACACACACACACACACACACACACACAGAGAGCAGAACACAGAACAATATAAATCTAGGTGGACTGTCTCTGGTCTGTGGTTCTGTCTCTAACAGGCCTGGCCATGGCAGGCTCTCTGTTAGAAATCATGACATCCAAAATCCCTTAACTGAAAACCTCTCTCTCTCTCTCTCTCTCTCTCATCCCCTTTCCCTCTCTCATTATTTTGTTTCCTCTCTGCGCCCCACCTATTCTTTGTCTCTTTTACTCTCATGCACGCACGCGCACACACACGCGCGCACACACGCACCCCCCCTCTCTCTCTCTCTCTCATTATATCCACTTTCGGTGTGTTGCACTCTGTGGTCTGTGTTTTCAGCCATGATATCGATGAGCGGGATTGAGCGCGTGGCTTTATAGGAGATTTGAGGAAGCAATAAGCACACACACTTCTTCACCGCGGAACGCATGGATGACATCATCGTTTATATTATTGCATGCCATGGCTTTTCTTTTCTTTCTTTCTTTCCCCCGGGCGGGAGGGGCTGGCTGGCTGGCTGCCTGAGCTTACGTTTATTAGCTTCTAGGAGGATAAGCCTCTCAAAATGTGTTCCGAAAGGCTTCGCATATAATTTGGAATGGAGAAGAAGGCCAACATTCCTTTAATGGTCGTCATCATCGTCACTGCTGCACAAACATGACTTCCTGCTTATTGCTCACCTCTTCTCTCTCGGTCTTCTCGCCATGGTTTCCACATACAGCTCGCCATGACTCAGCGAGATGATCAGCGATGATGCTGCAGTCAGTGTCAGGGACGTGCAGAGAGTGTTAGAGGGGCAGGGGCTGAAATCCCGTAAGAGGGCACTTTTAGACAAAACAAAAATTTGCGAAAATAGCAGATCTACAAGCTCGCAACACGCCGTGCGTTGAGAGTATTTTCGGCTATTTTCGGGGCACACCACAGCACACTTTAGCTAGTGGAGATGCGGTGTGTGTAACGACATGGATTTCTAAACAAACGTGTTCAACGCAAAATGCTGCGTTCCAAGTTCAGGAGACTTCGGGGGAAAAAAGGATGAATGCTGCCTTCCGGCATGGTCATGGAAAGGAGTGTGGCATTTGTATTTCTTTCACCATAGGAAACGCTGCATTCGTGGTGTGGATTAAGGGCAGGGTTTTTAAGACATGCAGGTAAAAGGGCAGGTTTTAGTTAACGTTTCACTGGAACAGTGGGAGCTGACAGTCCATTGTCTATATTGTATTGAGACAGATACTTGGGAGGAGAGTGAATGACGAGAGTGGACCGACGGAGTCTCTGCCCGGGGGGTTCATTGACATTCAAAGGGAAATTCAAGTGCGTTTATAGGCCCAAACCCTAGGGTCGCATTGGGACAAAACAGTTAAGTTTGATTGAAACCTTTATATCAGGGGAATCCAATTGAGACCAGGGTCTCTTTTTCAATGGCGCCCTGTATACAAACAAGAACATTTACATTTTACATACATGACATGGACACACAGTACAACAAATATAATACACAAGCACATACACACAGAAACAAAACCTTGTAACCAAATGTTACAGAAAGCAGGTGCATATGCCTTCCTCTAGTGTGAGGTCAGTTAAGAGTCTCTTAAAAGTAGTAAACGAAACAAAAACATTCAACTTCAATTTGTTTTGACAACCATTCCATAAATGTGGACCATACACCCTGAAGGCAGTATCTCCCAATTTAGTAGTAGTTTTTGGTACCTTCAATAAAAGCATATCTTGTGATCTAGTACCATAAGCTGATGTATTGAGATCTACATCTACCACACCACACCAATGAGATATACCAAACCACACCAATCTCAATGGGATAGTTCCAGCCATATAGGAGCAATGTTTGGAACTATAGCCCATAAGGCACCCGCTTTGCGGCGAGATCAAAGCGTGTCGCTACTCTCCTACTCTACACTCTGCATGCAATATGCTAATCTGCTAACCGGAGCAGCGCGCAAGGTTTTTATTGACATCCTAAGATCATACATCTCCCATCACCTCATCTGAGCTTTAATTCCAAGATAAACGCCGCTAAAGATCGCAGCCATTATGGGACTCCATGGAGATCGGATGATCGTTTTTCAAACAGTTTTTATTTTCTCTCGTCCATTTGTACATCCGTCCGTTCCAAGATGGATGCCGTTCCAGGCGATACACGCTGTATCCACGAGGCCTGCCGTAAACGCACGCCCTAAAACGCATATTTACGACATTGGCGGACAAGTGAAAAGGTTTGTGAAACGTATGGATGCGTTATTCGCGGGAAATGTGTTAACCTTAACACACATTACTGGCTGATGGCGGAAATGATCGTTTAGCCGCATGCCCTCAACAAAAACGACCCAAAGTTCATAATAAACATTTATTTTCTTTTCCTACCAAAATTGTTACTCTCAGGATACAAAATTGGTTTGCTGGGGGTGCCCGCTGGCCAAGTGGGTCCAGGCGCATACCACATATGTGGTATGCGCAACGCGACAGCGCGTTGCGTGTTCGAGTCCCGTTCATGACTACATCTCATGTCACCCTGTCTCTCTCTCCCTCTTTCCTGTCCGTCTCCCGTCACCTGAATGAGAAGGCCACTGGTTCACCCCCATCCCGCCCGCCCGCCCGCCCGTCCGTCTGTCCGTCAAAGTGTCCCTGAGACACTATAAACAGCCCCACTTTGAGTGCTCATCATGACCTTCTGATCAGCTGGGTGAAGCCGATACTGAATTTCTCCCATGGGATCATTTTGTTTGTGGTCGGATTTTTAGGCTTCCGTTTCAAGATAAGTTATTAGTGTGCTATAGACTAGAGAGAGACACAGCAAACCCAAGGGCAGAGAGAGAGGAGAGACAAGACGAGAAGAGTCGGATTTGAACCCGAGTCCTCGCACTCACTATACTCTGTGACTGCACAAAGTGCACATTAACTGGTTGAGCCACCAGGAACGCTATTGTTGCATTTTTTAAAACGTGGATCGATTCCAAAAGTCTGACCAAAAATAGGCCCTGGTTAAAAAAAAAAAACATTTACAAACTACATTTATATGCTCAGCCCAACATTGACCCAATTATTATAGGAATGTTCACTAATTGAGCCTGGAGAAAATATAAACGTGACTAATGGAAACCATTAATCATGTACAGTTGGGTGCCACCGATATTGTCCCTTATCATTTGACCCATTTAGGCCTGACCTCAAAATTTTAAAAAATCCTTCTAAATCCTCCAGTTTTCTGAAATAAATATTTTCACGATTTTTCAAAAATAGCAGACCTACAAGCTCGTAGCGCGCCACTCGGTGGCGCGCTATGAGCTTGTAGATCTGCTATTTTTCAATAGCTAAATTATAACATGTTTAAAACACCAAAAGGGGTTCCCGCCCAAAATGGGTTAACCGTCCTTTTGCGCAGATTACGCAAACCTCAGCAAAAAGAAAAGGACAATATCGATGGCCTCCAACTGTATAGACGTTGAACAAGAAACAGTTTGACAACTGTTGCTTCTACGGTGTGTGTATATTTAGCCAAGTATAACGAGACATAACAACACACTCTTATTCTGGTCTGGTCTGTCTGTGGGAGTTAGACTCATGCTTTAGTCCTTAGCACTAAAACCTCTTCTATAGACTGAAGAACAGGTGGAGTAAAGTAAAGCAGGAGAATGAAGGCCGGCACACTATAGTAGTTGTTGACAGAGAGAGAGAGAAGAGAAGAGAAGAGAGAGAGTCTCATTCACTTCCTCTGCTCAGATCTGGATGGCCAGCTGGCCTGGCCTGGGGACTTAAAGTGGTTTCCTGGCCAGGCATGCAGGCAGGCTTCAGTCACAAACCGACTTCTATCGCATTACACAGTAAACTCCCGAGTGTTCCTTTAACTCTCGAGATCGCACAAATGCAACCAAATGGACCCGCACTGTCCATGTGGTTTCCATTCGTGCACTCTCAAGAGGTTACATTAATGTATAAATTATGAATTAAGATTTAAGCTATACCGTGTAGGTTTTCAGCTGCCTGCTGTGACCCGTTAAGTTAGATTATTATTTTTCCCCCATCTGTTCATTCAGGCTTATTATTATTCCACCGTTGGAATAATTGCATACAGTTATTATGGCAATTAAACGCTTAACAATATAAAAGGTAAATGAATTTGGTTTGTAGCGCTGTAGAGATTAATGTGGACCACAATTACCGAGCCATGTTAACCCATATAGGCGGGAACCCCTTTTGGTGTTAGCATTATGTTATGCTTTAGCTATTGAAAAATAGCAGATCTACAAGCTCATAGCGCGCCACCGAGTGGCGCGCTACGAGCTTGTAGGTCTGCTATTTTTGAAAAATCGAAGAACGACTGACATAGCACTTTATAGTACACATGTATAATATGTATAATATATTATATAGTATAGTATGTATAGTTTACATAGATACTCCACTGTTAAGTTCTTAGTTTACGCATGATTCATGATAACTACTTTTTATATATGTGATGTATGCCATTGCTTAATGTAAGTCGCTCTGGATTAAGAGCGTCTGCTAAATGCCTAAATTGTAAATTGTACATAGAAACATAGCTTTTTCAGAAAACTGTCAGGATGTAGAAGACATTTTTAGAATCTGATCTCAGGTCAAAATGGGTTAAGCCCATATAGGGCAGGATCCTATCTCCCGCTTCTGTAGCGTGATGCAGCTTGATGTACATGAAGACAGTACACCCCCTGGACATGACGCTATGTACTGTAGTATGTCACATGAAGACAGTACACCCCCTGGACATGACGCTAATGTACTGTAGTATGTCACATGTACATGAAGACAGTACAACCCCTGGACATGACGCTATATACACTGTAGTATGTCACAGGGACTTGCCCCCAATCCTAAACTTGATGCCGAGTGCCAAGCAGGGAGGCATTTTGAGAGTATTTGGACGACAACTAGGTTGGCGCTATTGTGATTATCATAATAGTGTGTCACTGTCAGGGACAATGCAAGGTACAGGAATACAATATTTTGTTACATTGCGCCGGGGTCATGCCTATAGTATATAGTACCTCAGTCGCATACGTTCCCTCCTCAGTTTAGGATTCGTCTTGGGGTTAGGATTAAGCCCAATAACCACACCAAAGGGTCAAGACGGTTTTAGCGTTGTCCCTGCGGTGTGATATGTCCTGACGCGCGTTGGCGCGCGCCGTCCCTAGCGATTCAACGCATGGAATTCAATGGCCCAAACCACACCAAGGGAAGTTGTATTTATACAACACAGTTTCGGGAGAAGAGACCTCCTTCCGCTTGACCTTAACCACTCCTCCCTCATTATCAACAACTCCTCCCCCCTTATCAACCACTCCTCCCTCATTATCAACAACTCCTCCCTCCTTATCAACCACTCCTCCCTCATTATCAACAACTCCTCCCTCCTCATCAAACTCACCTGCCTTTCATTATCACCCGGCCAATCCCCGGTGCAATCACCACAGTATAAATACACCTGCGATCTCTCAACCAAGTTGTTTGTTCTGCTCCATGACAGACCAAACATGGGTTGTGAGTACTGCACTTGTAGATCGGCTATTTTCACTATTCTTCAAAATCGCCATCCTCCTCCACCCCAACCTCCTCCTTCCCCCTCAATTCTCTAGGAATCCAGGGGGGCAGTGACGGAGCAGAGACGACCAACCGCTCATTCCGAGTAGAGCAAAGATGACCGTCAGCTCCAGTGACTACGCCCCCACCCTGAGTCTCGCCCTACCTTGGGTTCCGCACTCCACTCCACATTCATTCATCTCATTCTGTTTCAATAAACTGTTAATCTTGAGCGAAGGTGTGGTCTCTTACTAAGTGAAAAGGGTCGTAGACGGTTTTAGCGTTAACTCCTTGCAACTGTTTTGGACCCCAGGAGTTGCATCATGGTGACCCTTTGGTGTGGTTATAGGGCTTTAGGGTTAGGTTTGGCGTTCAGTGTTGAACCCCAAACCTGGGGTGATTCTAACTAAAAGGAAGGCAATAGTTCTCCTGTAATAAAGATGTCTTAATGAGAACACGGCACGCATCAAAGGGACCATGTCTGCACGACAGCTTGCGACAATACTTTTTACTGTGACACGAACACGTAACAGTTCAATCATAACGCAAGTAAAAAAAAACAATACTAAAAAGATAACGAGCCTTTTCACGCTGTAATAGTGTAGCATGTGGACCCTGATGTCAGCAAATAACCTGCATGGATGGGATGGATCGATGGTCCCAGTCCCACGTGGTTCTCTCTGTGCGTGTGTGTGTGTGTGTGTGTGTGTGTGTGTGTGTGTGTGTGTGTGTGTGTGTGTGTGTGTGTGTGTGTGTGTGTGTGTGTGTGTGTGTGTGTGTGTGTGTGTGTGTGCGGTGGTCCCACCCACTGTGCCCACCTGTTTCGCAGCGGCTGTACCACTCTGGGCCATGGCTGCCAGCTTGTGGACATCTGTTTACTTCCTCTTGCATCGGTTGTCATGGCTATACAACCGCCCTCCCCCTCTCCACTACCCCTCCCATACCCACCAAAAACCCCTCCTCCCTCTTTGCAGTCTCTCTCTCCCTCCCTCTCCCTCCCTCCCCCTCCCATCTCTCTCTCCCTCCCATCTCTCTCTCCCTCCCTCCCTCCCCCTCCCATCTCTCTCTCCCTCTCCCTCCCATCTCTCTCTCCCTCCCTCTCTCTCTCTCCCTCCCTCTCCCTCCCATCTCTCTCTCCCTCCCTCCCATCTCTCTCTCCCTCCCTCTCCCTCCCATCTCTCCCTCCCATCTCTCTCTCCCTCCCTCCCATCTCTCTCCCTCCCTCTCCCTCCCATCTCTCCCTCCCTCCCTCCCTCCCATCTCTCTCTCTCTGCAGTCTTTTCTTGGGCTTCCCCAAAACACCAGCTGCCAGCAACTCATGCGCATCCTGCCTTCCATTCCAATCGAGCCTGACCGATAGACAAGTAGCCTAGCCCACTACTCTGTCACTGAACGATATAGACAAGTAGCCTAGCCCACTACTCTGTCACTGAACGATATAGACAAGTAGCCTAGCCCACTACTCTGTCACTGAACGATATAGACAAGTAGCCTAGCCCACTACTCTGTCACTGAACGATATAGACAACTAGCCTATATCCAACTACTCTGTCACTGACTGACCACATCCTTTAGATGTGCTCATTTATAACCAACTGGGGAACAGCAAATGTATACAAATATCTGCACGTCATGTAAATCCACTATTTTTAGCACTACTTTAGTTATAATTGTCAAAAGTTGCGCGAACGGGTGCGGCGCGACCTGGCTCGGCACAAACGGGGCGAACCGAGGCGAATATTCAAGTCTGAACACAGCTTCATACCGGTGGTATCATCATACCCACGGTCCATTGAACGAACAGCCAGACCATAATAGTTCAAGATAACAAGATAATCATAGGTGAAACCTTGAGGAAAAATGCAGGCGTGACAAGCAGTATATGAAAACAGGAGAGGTACGCTACAGGCCCTTTCCAGACACAGCCAGGTACACCCCACGCGTCCACTCAGAGACTTCTCCATGCGTGCCCAGGGACACATAGCACATCATGAAGACTATACCAGTGGCGTGCACAGATAGACACTAGGGGGTGCTGCCCTTTTCCCTCTGGACAAATGTGCCCTTTTGAAGAAAAAAAATGTTGTTGTTTTTTTTTTTTACAGTGTATACGGTACAGTATGTGGACCATGGTGACATTGATCAATTCTTGATGAAAAAGCTTCTAATATAGTATTTTGGCCCCAAAATCTATAAATATCACACTATTAAGGCAACCGGACGGTTCCACGTGCTGCACAAGGTGCCCTTTTTTTCACTTGAGCACCTGCCCCTTTAAATGTCTGTGCACGCCACTGCTCTATACTGTACATTTTCGTGCACTCACCAGCACCCGATTACTGATTACCTCCGGCTCCACACAGCAACCAGTACAGTACTGAAAACAGAGAAGAGTTACACATGCAGAACCCCCAGTTAAAAAAAAGGCCCTATAGAGGGACGGTGGATCGGAGATGATGAATTCACAAAAATGTGAAAAATATCCACACACACACACACAATAAGAAATGTTCACCTGACGGCCAAGCTACACCAGGCTTTTCTCGCGCGTTTACCCTAAACGCGCGGCCTGCGCGTGCATGGTTTTTTAAAATAGGACTGGACCTAAATTAAACGCACGCGCGGGGGTATAAACGCGCGCGTTTTGTGCGCGAAAAGCCTAGCTTGGCCGTTATGTGGGATTTACTTCATGGAACATGCTGTAACGTGCACAAGAAATGTGGCGCTGATTGTGGTGGTTTGTGAGACTATAGCCATGGACAGACAGACAGAAACACAGAGAGAGAGAGAGAGAGAGAGAGAGAGAGAGAGAGAGAGAGAGCGCTTCTAGATGGATCAGCCCCTTTAGTAATCACCAGGCCATGACATTGTGACCTGACGAAGATGTAATCTGACGTGGAAACGTTGCCGTTCTTGCCCGTTTGTTCTATATTATAAAAGAAAAATGCTCCAGTCATCTGAGTTGCTCCAGTGCCTTCCTTAAATCACATCATAACACATGGTTGTGTGTTTATAGGCATTATAGGTATAAGACAATGTTTTAGCTTAGGTTTGGCTTTAGTGTGGTTAAACACTGGGGGCAGTATTATGCGTGTCTTAAGTACCAGGTCTTATGACTTAACTTAAGACCTGGAGGCGTGGTCAATGCTGTTTGGCCACTCAGAATAGCCAAATGGCATTGATCACGCCTCCAGGTCTTAAGTTAAGTCATAAGTCCTGGTACTTAAGACACGCATAATACTGCCCTTGGGCTCTAAGGCCCAAACCACACCAACTCCTTGAAACTACTCGCAACTCCTTGCAACAAAACAAACCACACCAATGCAACTCCTTGCAACTGCCATTGAGAATAATGCTTGCAAGTAGTTGCATGTTGCAAGGAGTTGCGGTTTAGGGCTTTAGGTTTGCTCCTTTTTTTTTCTTCCCTATTTTTGCACAATGTTCACCTATATTCCAGTGGTTCTCAACCAGTGGTCCTTGAATGCTCCAGCTAAATGATGGAGAGTTGGCAACCGAATGGCCCTTATTATAGATCTTTAACTTGAGCGTAAAACGAAACCAAATGGACCCGTGAGAGTTAAAATGATTGTTAAACATCTGCAATACTTAATTTATAAGAAGTCTATACAATGAGAGAATGTAGAAGAATTGTTATTTTGGTCAATATTTGCCTGTTATCTCTCCTAATGGTAACCAACATCAATACAGCATGGAATTGTGGACAAAATCGTATTCCCACGAGAACACAATATTGTTTAGTTCTGGGTCTGAGAGGCTAAATGTCATCAGACTGTGGTCCGTGGCTCAAATAATGCAGAATATATTGGACCTTGACGTGCAAAAGGTTAAAAATCACTGACCTATTCGGTATAGAGTTCTCAGGGTTTGTTTAGAGAGGTGGTGTTTAGGTTAAAGGCTCATACATAGTCAGGATTGTCGGTGGTTAGGTGACCACCGAACTACAACATGACGACAAGCCGCGGTGAAGAGCAAACCACCGCCACCGCTCCAGCCCTTCTCTCTGTTTTTACCTCACCTCACCACCGAAAATCCAGACTATGAATAGGCCTTAACTCATTTAGGCCTGACGTCGAAATTAAAAAAATGTAATAATATATATTTAACGATTTGAGGCACATTTTCACGATTTTTCAAAAATAGCAGACCTACAAGCTCGTAGCTCCTATGAGCTTGTAGATCTGCTATTTTTCAATAGCTAAATTATAACATAATGTTTAAAACACCAAAAGGGGTTCCCGCCCAAAATGGGTTAATTTTTTGTTGTTAAGGTCAGGGTAACGATCTGGGAGGGCGGTTGGTTAACCCAGTGGTTAATCTCAACCTTTTCAGGCCTTGACCCCCCAAAATAATCATATTTGAACCTGAACCCCACCCTGACAAGCTCCTTGTTGAAATCGAACACGGGAGCACCTACGTATGAATACATAATGTATGCAGAACGCCAAGGGGCGTCAAAGCAAACATGCCAGCTCAAAAACAACGAGGATACATCTTTCCATACCAAGTCTGAGATTTATTAATACAAGAATTCATCAATAAAAGATGACCCTGAGTGTGCGCGCGCAAGGGGGCACACACACACACACACACACACACACACACACACACACACACACACACACATTTTAACCATTTATTTATGTCCACACAAAGGATATGCATACAAGGACACAAATATTATAGGTGCATTAGAGTTACATCTGCAAAGTCATGGCATGTGTTTTCGTGATACAACAGGCATGTCACACAGTACTCTATGGGTATAAGTAACAGCGTCTCCGCCATATATGACGGCTGCCAATTATAGCAGAGACACCACAATACTTTGCTAGCCTTTTTGCCTCCTTTTTGGGCATCCCAAGTTGTTGGAACCCTCTAACAACCAGTCTGTGCGTATGCCCTAGGCTGCCAAATATAAAGACAAATAGTCTGCACCTATAGCCCAGCTCTGAGATGTTATGTAGAAGTGGTTGGTATTTTATGACCTTGGTCATAAAGGCTTCCTCTAGGCTGTGGTCAAAGGTGCAGGCTATCTCTAATACAGACACTTCTCTGGACTCTTCATCAACCACAACAATATCTGGTGTATTAGCTGCTAGAGATGTAAAGGTATCTGAGTTATCACTGAGTTGAAACATGGATGGAATGACACACACACACACACACACACACACACACACACACACACACACACACACACACACACACACACACACACACACACACACACACACACACACACACACACACACACACACACACACACACACACACACACACACACACACACACACACACACACACACACACACACACACACACACACACACACACACACACACACACACACACACACACACACACGGCCTTCAGACACGTTTCAAGGGCGAGCCGGGGGGCAGGACACGGTTCGATAGAATGCCATTTTTTTACAGCCATATATTCACTCTAGTTCTTGTCATATTTATGCCAATTGATTGGCTATTAAATATTCATATATCATGAGAATACGTAACACTAGCAAACCGTATATATTATCCAATACTTTCATTTACTATAGAAATGTGTGAGGATGATGATGATTAATTAAGTAATCAATTATACGCATGGTTTTGTAAATCCTCTCTAATCTATAATCCAGACAGAGGGTGTGTAATCTTTATTCTTCACTATACTGTATACTTGATTTCACGAGTCAGTTGAGTTCTTATTAATTCTTCTCAATTAAACACGCACCGTAATCATCTATTGCACTGCTAATATGATACTACTACTGGTTCTGGTTCAAACCTTTTCATGTCAAGGACCCCCAATTGACATACATTAGCCCGCGGACCCCCATTTGAAAAGATATGCCAGGGAGAGGAGATTTTTTACGGCTCTAGCAGTGACTCCCAACCATTTTAATTTTAAAGGACCCCCAGTTTGACCTGCATTAGGCTACGGACCCCCCATTGAATGGCATTCCTGTCTCTGGGACCCCGATTCATATTGTAAAATCAATGTTAATTTAAATCCAATGGAACACTGTCTGAGTTACAGACCCATACGGGTCCATTTGGTTCCTAACTACCATTTAGCTGGGGACCCCCTGGAACTCCCTCAAGGACCCCTGGGGGTCCCCGGACCGCACTTTGAGAACCACTGCTATATGATGGGCAAATTCTCCTTCTACAGCACTGCCACCCAAGTGTGGAATGCCCTGACTCCCTCCCTCAAAAGATCCAAATCCCTGGCGTCCTTTAAAACAGGTCTGAAAATCCACCTTTCAGCATGCCAATGGGAGAGGAAATTACCCCCCCCCCCCCCCTCGTCTAGTGACTACCCCCACCTCCTTATAACCCCTTATTTGTTTGATTATGAATTGAATACCCAGGACCCGAATGGAAACAAGACCGCAAGGACTTTTTTCGGTGATACCATTGGACGTGTGTTTGACTGTACCCTGTAGTGATTACATTTCTGTTTGACTGTACCCTGTACTGATTACATTTATGTTTGACTGTACCCTGTACTGATTACATTTCTGTTTGACTGTACCCTGTACTGATTACATTTCTGTTTGACTGTACCCTGTACTGATTACATTTCTGTTTGACTGTACCCTGTACTGATTACATTTATGTTTGACTGTACCCTGTACTGATTACATTTCTGTTTGACTGTACCCTGTACTGATTACATTTCTGTTTGACTGTACCCTGTACTGATTACATTTCTGTTTGACTGTACCCTGTACTGATTACATTTCTGTTTGACTGTACCCTGTATTGGATTACATTTCTGTCAATAAAGTATCCAATCAATCAGTTATACTTCCAGAGCGATTAAACACACCGTCTCCATCTCTTGCAGTGGTTCTCAACCTTTTCAGGCCGTGACTCCCGTAATAATCTGAACTCTCTTCCACTCTGACAAGCACTTGGAATTGTATAAGTTGCGGCAATACAAGCTTAGTTTGACTCGGTTCCACAGATAAACATTGTGAAAATAGCCGATCTACAAGCTCACAACGCCTCGCATTCGCGAGGCGTTGTGAGCTTGTAGATCGGCTATTTTCACAATGTTTGCCTCCTTTTTGATATATTCTTTGACAATGTGGCTAATGTTTGACCAGATTGTATAGTATAGTTTATTAATTACTTTTGATGCAGTAATGGTCTTTTTTTTTTTTTAGGGAATTAAAATGGTCTTAAAAGTTGTTGGAATTGTCACTTGACTGTCATCAGATCTGGGACCCCCGCCCAGGGGACTCTCTGGAGGGTCCCGACCCACAGGTTGAGAACCACTGATCCATTGCACTACTTTATGATAATACATTGATATTACTATAATACTACTATGATACTATACTTCCTGAGCACTATGGTCACGATGACTGCTGTAGAGCTGCAACAGTTAAAAAAAGATTTGTAAATAATTGATAATTTAATTTAAAAAAAGGGTTATTTTAGGCACGTCATTATAGGCAAAAATCCTTTAAAAGATGTGCATGACACCGCGTTGCGATAAAGCACTTTACTGTAAGTGTCTCAATCGATTAATCGTAGTGATGACACCGATGTATCGGCCACATAATCGGCATCGGCCGATATTGCTGTTATCGGTCAATATCGTTATCGGTAAATAAAACTGACATTAACAGATGACAGGTAGCCGATGTTTATCTGTTGTTAAGCATACATTTTGCGTTGGCTATGTTGGTTATCTGTAGTCTACCAAGCTGTAACATTCAGAACATTTATTTATTGTATTGTATGTATTTGTTTCCCTGGCACAGAAGGGGTAAATAAAAACAACCAAAACTAAATAAACATATATCGGTATCGGCCAAGAATTTCCATATCATTGCATCCCTAGATATAAATATAAAAAAATACATAAATAAAATACTTCTTGGGTATTCGAATTATCAGAAAAGTAATCGATAAGGTTAATCTCTCGGAAAAGGGATCGATATAGCTTTGCAGCCCTAGGCTGTTGCATGCAGTGAGAGGAACAAAGAAATATGTCTAACAGATTTTCCAACAACAAGCCTGAGCACGTGTTCTCTTTGGCATGGGGAATTGTGTTACACTCACCCCTGCTGAGAGAGAGAGAGAGAGAGCAAGTCCAAATCCTAATCTGTCCCCTTTTCATGTCCCCACCCCACCCCACCCCACCCCGGCCAACTGAAGTTCACAGTGAAATCTGGGGTGTTCATTTGCACACACACCCCTCCTTACGGGTCCATTTCCAGTGGTGGGAAAAAAGTATTCACATGTTTTACTTAAGTGAAAGTATCAATACTGCAATGTTAAAATACTCTGTTGTTACAGGTAAAAGTCTTGAATTTACTTGAGTAAAAGTACTGGTATCAAAATATACTTAAAGTACCAAAAGTAAAAGTACTCATTGTGCAGAATGTCCCATTTCACAAGTTCAAAATGTATGCAAAAAATCTTTTGAAAATAGCCGATCTACAAGTTCACAATGCGTTGTGTTGTGACTCGTTCACACTAGCAGTAAGTAATAAAAGCATGCTTTGATAATGAGCTTCATTTATATATATAGCACCTTTCATACATGGAAATGTAGCTCAAAGTGCTGCACAACATAGCAAAAAAAAATCTAAACTCATAAAAAACAATACAGACAAAAATCTAAAACAGATTGAAACAGCAACACCAACAACAACAAGTGCTGAGATCAACACATCTCACTGCTATTGTTTTAATGCCGTTTTATGCCTTGGCTTTGCCGTTTTCTTTCTTTATTTTTGTGGACCACAATGGAAACAAGCTTCGGGTTTTTAGTCCACGTTGGTGTTTTCCAAAGTGATGACACTGTTGTAATTTTTTTAAACTGCCAAATATTCTATCTATCTATCTATCAATCGCTCTTGTAAAACACTTTGCGCTGCATTTCATGTTATGAAAGGTGCTGGCTAAACGCTTAACCCATTTTGACCGGAGATCAGATTCTAAAAATGTCTTCTACATCCTGACAGTTTTCTGAAAAAGCTATGTTTCTATGTCAGTCGTTCTTTGATTTTTTTTTAAATAGCAGACCTACAAGCTCGTAGCGCGCCACTCGGTGGCACGCTATGAGCTTGTAGATCTGCTATTTTTCAATAGCTAAAGCATAACATAATGCTAACACCAAAAGGGGTTCCCTCCCAAAATGGGTTAAATGATGCCTGGTAATGTTGGGAGCCATGCATGCTCGCTGTGAACAGAAGCATATGAGAGGCATGGTGGGTATTAGCCTGGCTAATAAGCCAGACTAATATCACACAACACTGTCGCGGTATATTAGTCTGGGCTGGCTCCACTTGGATTTCATTTCCCGGGGGGCGGGTTCAAACATTTTCTCTTTGACGCAATTGGTCAGAGCTACTGTCAGTCAAAGGTCTCAAGCATTGAACGTCACTGTACCAAAGCCCGCCCATATTGCATACCGTGTCCCGATTGGCCCGACCTGTTCTCGGTTGTAGGAAAGAGGCGTGCTACTGAGCCTCGCCAGACCGTAATCCGCTGGCAGGCAATTTTCTTTTTGCCAACGGCTGATTCGGTCTGGTTTATTAACCAGGCTAGGTGGGTATTGGTGTGGATGAAGACGTTATAGTTATCACAGTGAATCAGAGATAGTATTGGTGTGGATGAAGCCGTTATAGTTATCACAGTGAATCAGAGATAGTATTGGTGTGGATGAAGCCGTTATAGTTATCACAGTGAATCAGAGATAGTATTGGTGTGGATGAAGACGTTATAGTTATCACAGTGAATCAGAGATAGTATTGGTGTGGATGAAGACGTTATAGTTATCACAGTGAATCAGAGATAGTATTGGTGTGGATGAAGACGTTATAGTTATCACAGTGAATCAGAGATAGTATTGGTGTGGATGAAGACGTTATAGTTATCACAGTGAATCAGAGATAGTATTGGTGTGGATGAAGACGTTATAGTTATCACAGTGAATCAGAGATAGTATTGGTGTGGATGAAGACGTTATAGTTATCACAGTGAATCAGAGATAGTATTGGTGTGGATGAAGACGTTATAGTTATCACAGTGAATCAGAGATAGTATTGGTGTGGATGAAGCCGTTATAGTTATCACAGTGAATCAGAGATAGTATTGGTGTGGATGAAGACGTTATAGTTATCACAGTGAATCAGAGATAGTATTGGTGTGGATGAAGACGTTATAGTTATCACAGTGAATCAGAGATAGTATTGGTGTGGATGAAGACGTTATAGTTATCACAGTGAATCAGAGATAGTATTGGTGTGGATGAAGACGTTATAGTTATCACAGTGAATCAGAGATAGTATTGGTGTGGATGAAGACGTTATAGTTATCACAGTGAATCAGAGATAGTATGCAGGATATGCAGAGCAGAGGAGAGAGAGCTGCATGCAGAACAGGGATGTGCACAGTGCACACATAGACACCAAAGGGGGCTTCAGCCCCTGCCCTTTTACCCGTCTGTAAAACAACTGCCCTTTTCCAGACCACGAATGCAGCGTTCGCTACGGTGAAAGAAATGCAAATGGTAAATGGTAAATGGTGCATTTATATAGCGCCTTTATCCAAGGCGCTTTACATAGATTGTGCATTACATTCACCCATTCACACACACATTCATACACCGATGGCGGCGGAAGCCATGCAAGGTACCAACCAGCACATCGGGAGCAATTTGGGGTTCAGTGTCTTGCCCAAGGACACTTCGACATGTAGACAGGAGGAGCCGGGATTCGAACCGCCGACCCATGGATCATTGGACGACCTGCTCTACCTCCTGAGCCACAGCCGCCCTTTCCATGCCAGCATTCAGGAGAATTGCTTTTTTTTAATTTATTTTTTATCAAAGTCTCCTGAACGTGAACACAGTATTTTGCGTTGAACAAATTTAGAAATCCATGTCGTTACACCATACATCTCCCCCATCTCCGCTAAAGAGTGCTGGGTTGCACCCCGAAAATAGCAGATCTACAAGCTCTCAACGCGTCGCGCTGCGACGCGTTGAGAGCTTGTAGATCTGCTATTTTCGCCAATTTTGTCCAAAAGTGCCCCCTTTATATGGGATTTCAGCCCCTGCCCCTCTAAGACTCTCTGCACGTCCCTGCTGCAGAATGCTAGACGTGTGATATGCAGCGCAGAGGAGAGAGCTGCAGAATGCCAGACAGCTGAGTGTAAAAGTGCACGCGTTTAAAGCCTGCACGCACGCATGGCAGGCGGGACCGGAGTCAGAAAGCTGTGCCTTAAAAGAAAGCTCAGCTGCCCTCCTTGTTCTTTTGTTAGCTCTCTGAAAAGGAGAGGGAAGGAGAAGGAAAAAAACGGATCATATGTGCAGGATATATCTCTTGTTAAAGGAGGAGAAAGGGAAATCACAGAGCGGCGCTATAGAGCATTACAAACCGTGACCTATAGCTCAGCTGGAATCAGCTGGATGTCAGCTAATCTCCGTTGTGTGTGCTTAGCATGGTGTTGGTTTGGCTGTTGGGGCTGCGTGTGTGTGTGCGTGTGCGTGCGTGCGTGCGTGCGTGCGGGAGGGGGGGTTTGCTTCAGGGGCTGTTGGAGGTTCCAATGATGCCCGCTGCTGCAGTGACTGTGCCGTCCCTTAGATTTCTTTGTTTGTTCACCAAAATCGATATTCAGAAACAATAACCCACTTAATCTTGCTCATGTAGGTTAATCGGATCGAAACAGGTTTTGATGTTTGTCGGTTTTTACAGTTCTTCTTATACATCAGCAAATCCACATGAAAAATCTATTCTAACAATAGTCTGAAAGACCCCCAACAGTGGGTTAATAACCACCTTAACCCACTATGTTGGGGTGGCAGAGAGAGAGAGAGAGCCTCCAGAAGTCTCTGGACCATCTGTGGGACACAACAAGCCCGGTTTCTGATCAACCCCATGGACCGGGTCACCTGTGGGAGGACGTGGTATGATGTCGAAAGACCCGACACGCCCGGAAACAGATATTTAAGACGGGGGCCCTCTGTACTGTACGTACACAAGAGTTCTAAAACAGTTGAGTCCAAGTCAATGGTGCACGCATGCACACATCCATGTCAGTCATCTAGAACTCATAGAGTAGCATACTGATATCCAGAGGGGTTTGAATCTGCTTCATTCATTGTTGGTGACCAGCCTGGAGACAGGGGGGGGGGTCATGAGGGTGTCAGGCAGGGCCCCAGCCAGGTCGGACCAGGGTAAGAGTGGCGTGTCAGCGTGTGGACGAGGGCTTTGGCACCGAACGCCATTCAGCAGGTCACAGCTCAAAGCATTGCCCTTCAGCTAGGCCTATCCGGCCACGTCGGTTATGACTCCTTCTGTTAAACAGTGGATTCCTGGCGTCCAATTGATTGAGACAGGTATAGGCCGGCCAAATCTCTGCCTTGAGCGCTGCGCGGCACATCGTAACCCCATGACGTGGAGGTCTGATGTACTCTGTAGCGCCCGCCTGTTCCAATGCCAGCGCGAGGTGGATGGCATTGTATCTCACCATCTGACCAGCCATGGAGTTCAGCCGCCATCTGAACCATATAGCTGGCTGAGAAGAACATCTTGTAGGCCCATCTCTCTCTTTTTTAGCAGTGGCTGTCAGAGGCCCCATGCGGAGGTGCCAGCGGAGGTGGCATGCCACAGAGGGAGCTCGGCGGCAGGGAGTGGTGGCTCATTGCAGCTCCTCGCCAGTTGCCGTCCATCCACGGAGGCAGTGGCGTGCACAGACATTTAGAGGGGCAGGTGCTCAAGTTAAAAAAGGGCACCTTGTGCAGCGCGTGGAACCGGCCGGTTGCCTTAATCCATTTTGGGCGGGAACCCCTTTTGGTGTTAGCATTATGTTATGCTTTAGCTATTGAAAAATAGCAGATCTACAAGCTCATAGCGCGCCACCGAGTGGCGCGCTACGAGCTTGTAGGTCTGCTATTTTTGAAAAATCAAAAAAAAAAAGAGAAAAAAATGTTTTTGTTTTTGTTTTGTTTTTCAAAAGGGCACATTGCCAAAAGGGCAGGGGGTGCTCTAGCACCCCCTAGTGTCTATCTGTGCACGCCACTGCACGGAGGAATAGTCACAACTGTCAAGAGCAAGTACAATTCAGGCATTTAGCAGACGCTTTTAATCCAGAGCGATTTACAGTAAGCATTTGGGCAGTTGTGGCCTAAGGGTTAGAGGAGAGCCCTTGTTGCTGAAAGGTTGCCTGTTCGATTCCCCGGACGGGCAGGAAAAATCTGGGTGGGGAAGTCATTGTCATCACTCACCCAACACCGCTGAAGTGCCCTTGAGCAAGGCACTGAACCCCCATCTGCTCCCCCTGGAGCTGCTTAGTGGCCAACAGTATAAGACTGTGGTTGTACTGGTCAGCTCCCAGGTTTTAATGTGTGCGTGTCTGTCTGTGTTTCTATGTGCAGGGCGTTGCTGAAAATGAGCACCTGTGCTCAGCTACTTCCCTGGGTAAATAAAAAAAGCAACAAAAACACATAATAAACAGTGGAATATAATATAATATAATGAAACTATGCGTATACACTATAGACTATAGAGTCAGTGCTATGTCTACATAAAATGCTATCTAAGTTACATAAGTTTAGCAGGAAGGAATGAATTAAGGCACTGGAGCAACTCAGTTTAAGCCCTTATTTTATTATCAGGGTGCAAGCTGACGAAGATGTGACTGAAACATCGAAACGTTGTCTCTTTTTTTTACTTGCACCCTGATGATAAAATAAGGGCTTAAACTGTCTGAGTTGCTCCAGTGCCTTCCTTTCCTCCTGCAACCTGTCCTGCTTCTGAGATGCACCAGACTGGCCTGCCATATAGGCTTGAGGCGCGGTTGGAACTTCCTTCTGCTTACATAACTTTAGCCTTTGCATACACCCGTAAGGTCGAGGCTATATGGCAAGTGCTACGGCAAGTGCCATTCCTATCAAGCAGTAAATAGAAAGGCCTTTAGTTGTGTTTTAAAAGAAGTAAGAGGGCAGGCAGCAGACCTGCAGTATTCTGGGAGTTTGTTCCAGGTAGTAGAAGCCGGCGTCAGCGGTGTGTGGGCCAAGGCGGCATCATCGCTTTTCGACGACTGTTGTCGTCATGTGCCCCTGGGGTGGCGAGAGACCCACTTATTTTTCAACCCACACAACCCACTTTTAGTCAACCCACTTCTTTTATTTTTTTCCTAATTTTATTATCCCACGATTTTTGTAACCAATTCTTTCACTATGGGCACTACTCTCCCTAACCTGGGGAGAGCCCCGAACTGCAGTGGCGTGCACAGACATTTAGAGGGGCAGGTGCTCAAGTTAAAAAAGGGCACCTTGTGCAGCGCATGGAACCGGCCGGTTGCCTTAATCCATTTTGGGCGGGAACCCCTTTTGGTGTTAGCATTATGTTATGCTTTAGCTATTGAAAAATAGCAGATCTACAAGCTCATAGCGCGCCACCGAGTGGCGCGCTATGAGCTTGTAGATCTGCTATTTTTGAAAAATAAAAAAAAGAGCACATTGCCAAAAGGGCAGGGGGTGCTCTAGCACCCCCTAGTGTCTATCTGTGCACGCCACTGCCGAACTGAGCTCATGCTTCCTTCAAAGCATGAGGAGTGAGCAGGTCGACTTCTTATCACCTGACAGAGGGGGAAGTTTCCCCGGTAGGACGTAGCGCGTATAGAAGGAACACGTTATTCCAACCAGTTCCTTTCCCCTCCATCAGGCCTGCAAACATCCAAACTCCACACAGAAAGGCCCTTTCGCCAACCCCAGCTATGGGCGCTTATGACGCGGAGGAGAGAACAAGCCCCCAGTGCCGCCGCCCCCCCCCCCCCGCGGTTATCTGTGGCGACAGCGTTAGCGACTGTGCCACCGTGCCCCCCATCCCACTTCTTCTGACACCAATGTAATAACCGGTGGGTTGGAAGAGACATTGGCAACCTCTCTCCTTGGGAAGCTCTCGATACTGTGGCAACCGTACAGTAAAAAAAAAAACATTTCTCCATGCCAACCTCTGCCACATTATACCACTCAACTACAGGACTGGCTTTGGAAACGTAAGTGCCTCCAAAAAGAGGCTCTCCCACGCAAAAGAAAGGGGAGGGGGTGCCTACTCCTATCACCCACGGTTTGCAACAGCAATACACGCATACAATAAGATAAATGGCTCAAATGGAACATCACTCATCACGATAAACTCTGTTTAACCCATGTCCTAACTTGAGTAACTCAAGTGCAACAGCACAACAATGAATGAACAATATTCAGTGCACGCCCAGAGGCATGCTGAGAAGTACCATCTAGGGACACATATATCTTCAACATGTTTCACATGATCTGTGTGGCGGTGTGTTGTTAATATTGAGACGTCGCAGTATCCTCAAGCCTCTGGTATAGTCGAGATTATACCAGCTGGAGAATCAGCCACGCCCATATAGAGAACATGTTAACCATTATTGAAATTCTTTATTAGGTTATTATGAAAGATACAATAGATGCAGTCCCATAAAAAAAACAAGACTGACAAATGAGAAACAAACAATAACAACGAAATGGTCCAGAAGTTAGAACAGCACAACTTCTTGCATTTTCACAATGGCTAAATCAAAAGCATAAAATGCGACATCATCTGCATAAAGCAGTGCTTTTCAAAACGTTTCATGTCAACCCTCTGCATTTAAAGGAGAATTCCATACTAAGGCTTTCTTACCTTTATTTGTAGTCGTTACGTCTTTATTTGTAGTCGTTACGTCCCCACCAAAGAGGTCCAGGTGTTATTTTGTGCAAAAGTACATTATTGGCTATTTCCCCTACCATAAGCCCTCAATGAATACAATTTACATTATGAAGAGAGGATATATACAAACAAATATATATTTTTGGGCAATGGAAATATGCGAATTAGCACAACACCCCATAGCCCCATTCAATTCAAAACTATTCATTGAGGGCTTATGGTAGGGGAAATATAGCCAATAATGCGCTTTTGCACAAAATAACACCTGGACCTCTTTGGTGGGGAGGGAGTCTGGGGACTTAACTACAAATAAAGGTAAGAAAGCCTTTTAGTATGGAATTCTCCTTTAAGCCACGCCACGGACCACCATTTGATGACATTTAGCCTCTCTGTGTCAGACCGAAAACTCGTCATAGAATATGTTGTTGTCATTGAATAAGACATGCACAATTCCATGCTGTAGCCTATTGATGTGGTACCATCCGTAGGAGAGATAACGTTGATCAAAAATAACAATTCCTCTACATACACAGCATAAAATGAAACCAAATGGACTTGTAAGGGTCAATTTTTGTATAAAGCAGCTAACTCTAAACGTTATGCGTCTCTCTCTCTCTCTCTCTCTCATGTAGCTTGAGAACAGTTCGCCCCACCGATTTCAAATTCGACACACGCGTTCCACAACCCCACAGGGAGTGCAGTGCCCGGCCTCGAGTCTGTGGCATACACCGTTGTCCAGAAACACCACAAAAGGCTCTGGTCAGGCTCTGCCAGTGGGCCTAATGAGGCCAAGTCCTCTCACCTGTGCAATTTCCAGCCTCTGCCTCAGCCAATTGATTACTTAACCAGTCCACTTTTCACAGTCAGTTTACACTCTTCAGGCACGGGCAGACAGACAGACACAGAGATCTCCATATACAGTATGGGCACAAAAGGGACACAGACAGATAGTTAAAACGGGTGCTATGACAAGTTGACAACGGATATTATTAGGTTCCCAAGTTGCATCGTTCTCAAGTAGACCGGTGGCCGACGGGCACGTACAGGTCTAGTCTGTTAATTAATATATGTCCCGTCCAAATAAACCAATAAAGAGTATTTTCTGTTATCACTGTGTGAGCATCTTCCTTGAGCTGAATAGAATTAGAGGTGTGTCTCAGTCTGCATCATGGTTTAAAAAAACACATTCCACCAAAGAGTTTTAAGTAACATTATATGTTTGTGTTTTGACCTAGTTCTGAGGCCCAGAAGTCATCATCATTGTTCAAAGAAAGAATCACAACAATGGCTTTTTCCACCACCCCTTCATGGTGTTTGGTTTGACGTTACGTTCGTGTTTTTGTCAATGACACATTTGGGCCTGTTGGTAGATTTCACAAGGTTTCAATGGTCGAGGTATCTTTACGCCGCCAGTTACACCTTTGTGCCGATTACAAAAACGGTAGGCGGTGCACAATGCACCTGCCTGGCTGCCTTGGTTGGAAGCCAACTTCATTGCAACACCAGAGCAAGCATTATGTCATGCAGTGTTCCTCATGTTAAAGGTGTGAAATAGCCAGAAGCTTTCTTTTTCTATACTGTACTATTAAAGGGCCACTTCACCACTTTTCAACCTATCTTCATATAATAGGTCCTTACTAATAATCATGATAAAATGGCACCATTTTTTTCTACTCTGTCATCTCATAGGAGGGCTGTGGGCAGTTCAGAAACTCGTCCACCAGTGACATCATCGTCAGGCAGATTTCTTTTAAACAATATTTGTTTTACTAAAATGTTTAGATTTGTAATATCGTGAGAATGATGGCATTCCATTTTCGCATTGCAACTTTTCAGGACTATAGAAAGCCTGCCGTTTCTATTAGCTTGGATTCCCCCATCGATGATGTCACTGGTGGACGGGTTTCTGAACTGCCCACAGCCCTCCTATGAGACACAAAGAAATTGTTGTATTTTATCATGATTATTAGTGAGGACCTATATTATATGAAGATGGGTTGAAAAGTGGTGAAGGGGAGTTTTTTTCCCTGGCCACTGTAGTCAAAATAATGCTTGTTTCTTCCAGGGGGTAATGTTGGGTCTCTGCTCTAGTCTCTACAGTGGTTTTCAACCCTTTTCATATTAAGGACCATCATTTATTTGGCATTTGAGCCACGGCACGGACCACCATTTGATGACATTTAGCCTCTCGGACCCAAAACTTGCTGTTGGTAGTATTGGTACCATAGGAGAGACAACAGGCAAACGCTGATCAAAATGACAATCATTCTGTGTGGAGTTTGCATGTTCTCCCCGTGTCCCCTAGGGTAGGTACCCTCACATGTTCTCCCCTTGTCCCCTAGGGTAGGTACCCTCACAAAAAACATGCAGTAATCCTGGTCTCTAAACCGCCTCCCCCTGGCCAGCCGGGGCGCCTGATGGAGGGGAAAGGAACTGGTTGGAATAACGTGTTCCTTCCACGCGCTACGTCGAACCAGGGAAACTCCCCCCTGTCAGGTGTAAAGGAGCAACTTGGACACTCAGGCATGAAGGAAGCATGAGTTCAAGTCCGTTGCTCTCCCCATGTCCCCCATATATGGGGACTAGGTTGGCGGAGGGTGTGTAGAGCCCAGGATCACATTAGATAATTGACACAGGGGTGAAAAATGGGTTACAAAATCGTGGGATAAAAATATATATATATAAAAAAATGACAATCATTCTACATTCTCTAATTGTGTGTAGACTTTTAAGTAATGCTGATGTTTAACAATAATGTAACTCTTGAGAGCGTAAAATGAAACCAAATGGACCCATACGGGTCCATTTGGTTTCATTTTACACTCTCAAGAGTTAGAGATCTATAAGGGTCCATTTGGTTACCAACTCCATCATTTAGCTGGGGACCACCTGGAACCACCTCAAGGATCACTGTTGGTCCCTGGACCACTGGTTGAAAACCACTGCTTTAAGGCAATTAAATATAGGACCACAATGGAAACAACTAACAAGTACCCAGAACTATTTGTGTTATTCTTTTTCCCTTAATGTCCTGCGGTTTACATTCTGACAATAAAGTATTCAATCAATCAATCAAGCAATGAATTGTGAGTGTTGAGCATTAACATTTTCAATGTTGAGAGATATGGAGTTTGAACCTTGCTGTGGGGTTTGAAAAAAGGACTAATAGGTTTATCTTGTAGTTTATTTGTTTCCATAGATTTATTTATTTGCATTCCAACAAGGAGCACTTTGCATGCAGGTCTATTTTCAGCGCTATCCTCTGACATGTTTTTGTCAAGATACTCCCTTGAGGTGTTGCGCTTTTCTTCATAAAACTCCAATCAAATCAGATCAGATCACACTGTCGTCATTCTCACATTCAGCCTTTATGATAGATACCGTTGTCGGGCAAAAACCTCTTATTTCCATATTCCAAATGTTTGTGTTTTTTCATAAATTAACGCCCTAGAAATACTAGTCACATAAAAGCATCAAATGTAGCAAATCTACAAGCTCAATTCGCGACGCGTTTCGAGCCTGTTGTGGATCTGCTGCTTTTGCTATTTTTGTATTTGAATAAATTAACAATTTTGAAGTTTCCACCCGACAGACGATTGTAATAGATTGGAAATGAAGCAATCAATTGGGAAAATATTCAGCGTTAACATAATAATGCCTCAACACACCATGCGGCCTTACGTTTTAGACGAGAAACATAGGTGATTATGTGTTAGAAGTGCAGTTCTCCTCTTTTCCCAGCCTATTTCCTGAGACATGGGGAAATGCAGGTGAGTTCAGTAGAGAGAGAGAGAGAGAGAGAGAGAGAGAGAGAGGTATCTCATAACATGGTCCATGTCAGCTGTCCCACTGTGCATCTCTCCTTTCTAATGAGGCTTGGCCACGGATCCTGCCCTAACCTGCTTGAGGTTACAGTGAAACTAACACCCCGTATAAAGGCTATACTCTACACATTGTCATCTTTTTTCCCCCCTTTCTGAAGTATAGGTTCGATGATGGCATGCATGGCCACAAGGCGGAGAAATGTTTGGTAACTCAGTAACACATCAAGGTCAATTCAAGCATGACGTCATTTCATTTGTGACCGGTGTGTGATTCATTGTAGAGTGAGTGAGGTGTTGGTGTGTACGTAATTTCACTCCTGTTGCTATAGGCCTTCTACAGCTTAACCACTTAAACCAGGGGTGCCCACACTTTTTCAGTGGTGTAAACCACTCCTACAACTGGCTTTTGTGTGCAGAAAAAAATGAGCATGGTTGCTATGTTCAAAATAATTTCTGACGTAATTAAATCACACCCGGGTGAACTGGATGACCGTAGCAACCATGGTCATTTTCTCTGCACAGAAAAAGCCAGTTGTGAAATCACATCCGGGTGTGATTTCATTACGTCAGATCAGAGCTGATCAGGCTACATAATACCTTACCTTATTTCATTACGTCAGACATTACGTTCAACAAGATCTCAACAAGATCTACCCAATGAAAACATTATAATACCATTGCTGAAAATGGCTTTGGAATAGCGGCGCAGGCGCTGGCATCATATTTAAGACAAATACACTTGGAATGGGAAAGGGGATAATGGAATAGGTAGGCCTAGAGTTTTTTTGTATTTCATTTGTAATCTAACGACATTTGTGCACAGCAACACTCTTGAAAACAAAGTATTGCATTATGGGTTTGAGCTGACAGGCCCTTTTTTATGTCAGTCAATCTTAAGTCAACTTAATTCAAGCGGCAGATGCCAAAAAATGTTTTTATATTTAAATTAAATATTCTTTAGGGGCATGTCATGTGATCTACCTGCACAGCCTTTGTGATCTACTGGTAGATCGCAATCTACCTTTTGGGCACCCCTGACTTAAACCCATTAATACCCGAGACCAGATTCTACAAAAGGCATGCATTCTAAATTCTAAATCCTGACAGTTTTCCGAAAAACCTATTTCAATGGTGCTCACACCTTTTCATGTCAAGGACCCCGAGAATGATATGTATTTGGCGCGGACCCTCATCTGAAAATATGTTGTTCCAGAGACCCCCCCGCATAAGCATTTGTGTTAAGCACGTTCGCTGTGAAAGAATATATATATTCAAAGATGTGCACAAAAAAAGCAGATCTACAATATTGTATAGCGCTGCACACGGTGCCGCGCTAGGAGCTTGTATATCTGCTATTTTTCAATAGCATCAAAGTATAGGCTAAAACAAAGTGACACATATACGTTCCAGGTGTTAATGGGTTAACGACTTAAACCCAACAGTAAATTATGGTCATTGACCGGAGTCCCTCAGGGCTCTGTACTGTGTCCTTTCTGTTGTCGTATCTGATAGTTCTCCGTTATTGTGCAGGGGGAAGCTTTCAATGAAAATTAGCCGATCGGCAAGCTCACATCGCGTTGCAGCACAACATGTTGTCGATCTGCTATTTCCCTGCGAAACGGATGCTGGGGTTATAAGTGGTTATAACCAGTGTTGTTTTTGTCGACTAAAGCTAAGACGAAAAATGTTCGTCGACTACCTTTTTTCACTGACGAAAACTACATGGAAAGTAAATGAAAACTAAGCTGTGATGACTAAAACGAAGACTAAAATTAATGTATTGGCAATTTCGTCAACAGATACAAACTAGAATTCTAGGAAGGGACTAGTGGACAAGAGATCCAGTATACGTCATTTTACACTTGGTTGCATGCTGAAAACATCAGATCTACAAGCACACAACGTGTTGCGTTGTGTGCTTGTAGATCTGCTATTTTCAGCAAGTGTAAAATCAATCATTACGACGGCATCAAGGCCCGCCAAAATACATTTTAGTCGACAAAATCAACTGTAGATTTATTAGACTAAAATCTTATGACGTTTAGTCGACTGAAACATTCCAGGTGACTAAAACTAAATGAAAACTATTCAAGAGACTATGACTAAAACTAAAACACCCAAACCCAAAAACAACACTAGTGGCTTATATGTCCATGCATGAGGTGCTGTTTTCTCTTTGGCAGAACATTAACTTTAGCACACACACGTCATATACATTTATGAAGCTCAACCACAGCCCCTTGGGGCTTCTCAACTAAGACCCAGGCAGGTACACAGAGGACGAGGCAGAGTGGCCATTAGGCTTATAGGAACCAGAAGGGTCCCAATTCCATCCCAAGCTCTTCCTGTGTCTAAGTGTCCTTGAACAAGAAATGTAACCAATACAATTCAATTCAAAGGAGCTTTATTGGCATGAGAAAACCCTAAAAACGAACCCCTAACTGCTCCCAGTGAGGATATACTGTACCTTGCATGGTTTCTGTGCGAGTGCGTGTGCGTGTGTGCGCGCGCACACACGCAGAGCCAAAAGGAGGTAGAGCAGGTCGTCCAATGATCCATGGGTCGGCGGTTCGAATCCCGGCTCCTCCTGTCAACATGTCGAAGTGTCCTTGGGCAAGACACTGAACCCCAAATTGCTCCCGATGTGCTGGTTGGTACCTTGCATGGCTTCCGCCGCCATCGGTGTATGAATGTGTGAGTGAATGGGTGAATGTAATGCACAATCTATGTAAAGCGCCTTGGATAAAGGCGCCATATAAATGCACCATTTACCATTTATTTACCATTCACTGGACTAAACCAAATGATAAAACAAACCCATTGACCCATTGACCCATTGGAAAGAAGTGACCCAATACTATACCCCATTCTAGCAAACTTGAATGCTATATTGGCCTAAACATATAGAGTGCACCGTGGCAGAATACCTGAGCACTGTGAGTCTGTGACCAACCCAAAACAAAGACAAATCTTGACTAGACGACTCAGTGAGCACAGTCTTGTGATCGAGAAAGGCTGTCATATCCAGACCTGCATGCACTTTGTAGAGAAGACAAGACTATATATATGCACCCACTAAGCAGCACAAAATGAAGTGGAAACTGAGCTACACTTCCTAAACGCCTGTCCACTGTACCAAGACATCAGAGACGCAGACGCATACTTCCCACAGATCACAATCACCCAAGGAGAGTTGTTAAAACATGACTATAATGACACAAAAACCTCCCATATCTGCTGGGCAAAGTACAACAATGTGAAAACACAGCCGAAAGATTTGTGAGCTGCTGTGACAGGAGAAGGATATCAAATGGAACACAACCACCTTCAAGACTAATCATTGTGTGTAGTCCTACATCTGCATTGAGTGACCACGGTACATATAGAAATTGATTAATTTGATTAAATTAGATTACTTTCTATGCATTCAATCATCCACTCAGTTCACACGGGTGTGATTTTTTTATATGCTCAGACCAGAACAGGCACTGATATGTTGATCCTGATTGACTGATCTAATCAGTTGAGATTCACAAGATTTACTTGATGCCATATTTGTCTCAATTTATTATGCTATACACACGCGCAGACAGACAGCCTGCCCTACACGCACACACAGAACAAACATCACATCCTCATAATGTTCTTCTAACAAGCCATCAGGTCGATTTCAATTTCAGTCAGTGGCTGGATCGCTGTGTGTGAACAGGTTACAGCATCTCTTCCCACCCAGACAGACAGACAGTCCATGCATAGCTGTTGCAGTGGTAGGCTGTGACGCGCAGGCTTTAGGACCCAGCAGCACCGCTGCTGTCAGTGCGTGCGTTAGGCTGAGGCAGGACTGTAGTCTCTCAGACAAAGAGTGTCGGCAGCAGAGAGAGAGAGAGAGAGAGACCGCGTGCACGTTTTGTAGTAGAGCCTGCAGCATCCACATCTATCTGTCTGAGTCCATACAACCACTCCACTCCCTTCTACACGCCACTGACACGCAGGTAAGTCTCTCTCTCTCACACACACACACACACACACACACACACACACACACACACACACACACACACACACACACACACGCACACACACACACACACACACACACTTAACCCGGCCGGCATGATTAACTAGTTCAGCTTGATCAGCTAAAAGATTAAGAATGACTAGTTTTATAGAATGGTTTTCAGCCAGCACCTGCATGCTGCCTGACACAAACCGGCGATTGTCAGTATAGTTAATTTAGAATTTAACGATCGATCTAATGAGCTTTTTATTATGTGTGATGAATGATGCGGACCACTGAGCAAGCGCTGTGTGTGTGTGTGTGTGTGTGTGTGTGTGTGTGTGTGTGTAGGTGTGTGTGCGCGCGCTCACACCCATTCCCTTCTTCAACGGCACACAACTTCAACGTTTAAACCTGGAAGAAGATATATAATATAATATTCTCTTTTAAAGTATCAGTGAAACTTTTGAATGCGGGAACTCAGAATGGATTGATATTTCTACTCTAGACATTAATAGGCTATAGAGTAGAATAATAGATGATGCTGAAGCTGTGTGGGTTTTTTTATGAGTGTGGGCTCTCTTCTCACTCAGTGGGGTGTCTCTGCCAGCCAGCCAGCCAGCCAGCCAGCCACACAGAATGATCACACAATGTAACTGCAATGCTGTCTGATGATGAGAATGATTCTCAGACAGAGCTGGATTTGATATGGAAGAATGCGTTCCATTTCTTTTAAATCCTGCTCTAAACCTATCATAAATAATCATCACGATTCACGAATGATCATTGTGAGACTCATCATTATGGCATGGTTTGACAAATAGGCGTATACTATACAAGTGACTTGTGGCTGGCTGTGAGGGAAAGCAGTGTGCTGTATCACATCCATTCATTCATTCGTTCCCTGAGAAGAAGGCTAGAGCTACTTTCTTGACTTGAGTCACCGCATGAGTCGCTGCTGCTGCTACTATAGTATGTACTGGAAAAGGGGGTTCATGATGTCATCATCACAGCCTAATGGCAGGACAATGGACTGTCGTGAGACAATGGACCTGTCCTCCATGATGAGGATGAGGATGATGGCGGGGGTGGAAATTAAGGGTCACTCACTGTTTGTTAGTTCTGTCTATTAAGAGCAGCAGATGGGATTGTGAGACCGTATGGGGCTGAAGAAGAGCCCCCCTCAGTTCCACCCTATCTGTCCTCCGCCTGTCATAAAACCCCACTTTGGAGCCAGCAGGCGTGGGGGGACGGGGGTGTGGCCGGCCGGCTAGGCAGGCCCGGCTAGGCAGGCAGGCAGGCAGGCAGGCAGGCAGGCCAGGCAGGCAGGCAGGCAGGCAGGCCAGGCAGGCAGGGGTGTGCTTGAAGCTTGAAGGGCCACCACCACCACCACCACAGCAACATTTGTGGGTGGCGACAATGTGCTCCTTCTATTTAAATGCCCTCTGTTTGTCTCTCTCTCTCTCTCTCTCTGCTGCTGCTAGCTGATATGCATCTCTGGAATTCAGCTGGGAGGGATTAGGAATGAGGGGGGGAGGGTGGGGGGGGGGTTTCTGTTGGTCAATATATGCCGGTGGTTATTGGACCTTAAGTGTCCCCGCTGCTCATCACGCATATTGCATAATTCACTAGTATTCAACTTTTGCATGATGAAATGAGTTAAAGAGGAGATGATGATTTGATTCTTCATTAGGATTATCCCCTTGAGATGGGGATGCACATGATCGCATCTCGGTTTTGAGTGCATGAGTACATGCTGCCCTGTTGCATCCAATGGGGGGGTTTTATGTGTGTGTGTGTGTGAATTTATAAGGTGGTAATTATAATGGCTTATTTTTTATATAGCGGTATGTCAAAAACCCTATAGCGCTGGTGATTGATTCAGAATGAATGCATCTTGAACATTGAAGTTACACGTTTACCATCAAGACACAACTCCTTAAAAGGTTGAACGACTTAGTATGGACCAATGATTGCCTTTTTAATCACTTTCAAGCTGGCATGCCTATTTTGGGCATGATTATTGGCAAAAAAAGGGAGGGATTTGAGAAAGTTTCAGTAAAATGCCAAACATTTTCGAAAATTGCAGATCCACAAACGAGTCATGATGTGACACATTGTCAGCTTGTAGATTTGGCTATATTTGGCTTTATTTTCTCCCCCCGGCCGCCTTTGGTTTTTTTTTCTCTCGTTAAGTGGTTAACAAGCCTGCTCAAATCGAGCCTGTTTAAAGCCCACGTCTTCGTCAACGAGTGTCGCTGCCTGCCTGCCTGTGAGGGAGGGAGAGGGAGTTATTGGATTACAGCACAACATACGGCCAGCAGCTGTTTTCTGCTGCAGGGTAGAGAGTCAGAGTCAAGGCCCCGGGACCAGTGTTGTGTTTGACAGCACATTTTGATAGTCATAATGGTCTCTCGAATAGTTTATTTAGTTTTAGTCACATTTTAGTCACCTGGAATGTTTTAAGTTTTGGTCTAGTTTTAGTCGACTAAATCTACAGTTGATTTAGTCGACTAAATCAAAGGAGGGGCCTTGATGCTGTGGTTAATGGCTGATTTTACATATGCTGAGAATAGCCGATCTACAAGCTCGCGACGCGTTGTGAGCTTGTAGATCGGCTATTTCCAGCATGCAACCAAGTGTAAAATGACTTATAGTGGATCTCTTGTCCACTAGTCCCTTCCTAACATTTTAGTCTAGTTTTTATTTGTTGACGAAATCGTCAGTATATTTAGTCTTACGTTTTAGTCATCATAGCTTAGTTTTCATTTAGTTTTCGTCAGTGGAAAAAGGTAGTCGACGAACATTTTTCGTCTTAGTTTTAGTTGATGAAAACACTGGCAGAGAGTCCTGAACCGATTCATTTCCCTGCCTGCCGCACACCTGATTTCAATATGCTGATGACCGACAGAGATAGCCAACCACGCAACAACACTACTGCATGAGGAGAGCACAGTACACAAGTACACAAGTATTGGCATCAATATGTATAAGTAGTTAATTGTGCTGAATGTCCCATTTTCTGTTTTCAAATGTATTATAATCTTTTGAAAATAGCCGATCTACAAGCTCACAATGCGACGCATTGTGCGCTTGTAGATCGGCTATTTTCAAATGGCCGGAATCTTTATAGGGCTGAAGTGGTTATATGTTTTGTAATAATATAACCCAAATCTATAAAGTAACAAATTAAATAATTGTTGTGGTGGAGTAAAAGTACAATATCTGGATCCGAGTTGTAGTGGAGTAAAAGTATTGGGGATTGGAAATACTCAAGTAAAGTACCAATACCTCAACATTGTACTCAAGTAACAATACTTAAGTAAATGCACCAGCCGGATTTAAACCACGAAACAAAAGAAACAGGGATTTGAATGAGTCAAAGTAGTCACCAGAGAGATGACATGACACAGTCATGCCATTCAGTCACCAGAGACACCTGAGATGAGTTAGATAGATATATAGATTAGACAATCGGTTCCCAGATGTATCGGCCGCTCCTTTTGTTTAAGAGTAAACGTGTGTGTTTGTATATCAGAGGTGAAAGGTTTTGTTTTGAGGCTTTTAAGGGTGTGGTCACACCCGCTAATAGGAGGATTGAAGAGGAAGTGGGTTTCATTTACGACCCTGCATTAACGAACGTATAGGTAGTCTCGCGTTACCAGACAACTATTCCACAATCTCCGAATGTAGATGGAGCGTGAATACCAATGTGAATACCAAACTGAAACGACTCGCCCCTTTACCAACTCCCCCCTTTACCAACTCGCCCGGGCCTACAGCCGGCGGCCTGGTATTCCTAAAGTAACCCAAGTAAATTATGCTTAAACGGTTAAACCTAACCTTATTCCTAACCTTAACCTCAGTAAAACTATGTCTAAACCTAACCCTATACCCCCAGTAAAACTATGCCTAACCCTAAACTTATTTCTAACCTTATTCTCAGTAAAACAAAATAAAGAATATAAAGAACCGTCTGACCGAGCGGTCGGCGGGAAAAATCGAGGGGCGAGATGGTTTAGGGGCGACCGTACCTGTTACCCCCACTGTGACATCACACAATGTTTACTGCTACTAAACAAACATTAAAAGTCCATATACCTGGCTCTGAACAAACATTCAAAGTCCATAGACTTGGCTCCCACTCAGTTTGTTAAAAGTGCTCTGAACAATCATCAAAGATCCATAGACTTGGCTGCCATATGACGTTACTTCAAAAGCCAGATGTTGGCGGGGCTTGGCGCGCCCCTCTCAAAAATAGAATCGTGTGGATCTCGACATTATCTATGACGTGTATAGGTCTCCAGATTTGAGCGGACCTGTGCAGTCGGTGGTTGCTAGAGTATAGCTTTGGACACAATTGGAAACAAGTCCCCTGGACTTTTTGGCGTCTTGACTGTACCTCGTTTACTGTTTGACATTTCTATCTAATAAAGTATTCAATCAATCTTATACCATCTTGCTATATAGTCTCTCTCAGGAGCCATGCCATGAAAAGGATATTTACAAGAAGAACGAAGGCCTGTCCACGGATGACCCAGACTCTAGAAATCATCTTTTTATTCAGAATCTGAATTTCAGATTGAGCAAATATGTCTCCCTATAGGTCCTAGAGAGACATATTTGCATCATCATTTATTCGTTGATAAAAACCTTATTGCTGATTATTAAATGTCCATAGAACACTATAGCAACAAATGTACCCTAACCAGGTCTAGCACTTTTAGTTCATGCATTGCAAGCAAGCAAGACATGCTTGCAGACCAATTGGACTGCACTGCAGTGCAACAGGCACACTCAAATGATTGTCTGGTTAATCATTTAGTCATCTCATTCCCTCAGCTCATGTCTATACTTCTATTCCAACACTGGCAGACCTATTTTTCTATTACATTTCCCCAGTGAGTCATTGTGGTGTCCTGAAAACGGAGAAGATGACATTAAGGATTGAAGCAGATACATTTTGATTTTCACCAGAGCGTCACACATTCACCACTGGTGAATGTGATGAACAGGCAGTAGAGATGCCCAAGTCTGACTGACTGTCAGGATTTCTACTTTAATACACCACAGAGCTACATTTCTCTTTGGGTCCAAGCCTTGTAAGGAAAGCTTTCAAAATGTATTACGGGTAGGGAATACGGATGTCCTGATCATGTTTTTTCTTTTGCTTTTGAGTATTTGAGTATATTTGTATTGAACACTTATGCCTACAATATCCAAAATCACAGACAATATCCAGTCTAATGTCGTGATATGGATATAATATTGATACTACTGTAGTTGATGTCCCGATCACATTTTGTTTTGCCTGGAGCAAAACAAAATGATTCCGATCATTGACGTGATATTCGGCCCCGATTTCCACATCACATGATCGGATCGGGACAACCCTAGTATTATGGGGTTAAAGGGACACTTCACTCTTTTTGCAAAAGAATATATGTTAATGACGTTTAGAAGATTTAGAACACTTTCCTGGGGGTCTTTATGTGTGTAATATGTGGTTTTAGATATTTTAGATCTTAGCACTGAGCCCAGTGTCTCTGATGTCATGGACACTGGGCTCACTTACTTCCTGGACTACAATTCCCATAAAGCTTTGGTGCACTGCTCCTCCTTGTGGATAGGGGGGAGCATAGACATATATACATAGACGCCTCATTTGCCGCTGCAGTTCATTGGAGCGACGTGTATCCCAATGAAGGCGGAAGTGCAGTGCTGAAGGCTTTTTTTTTTTTTAACAAATCTTTATAACAGTCATGACAATATACATTACAAAACAAGACAAACAAACACAAACAACAAAGTTATTAACAATACAACATCAGAGCCAGGGGGGATTAGATTACTAACAGAAAACATTAAAAGAGTGAACACAAAGCAACAGTTCTCCGCAGCTTTCTTATTTAGAAGTGCTGAAGGCATTTGCTGAAGGCGACTGCGTCGCTGCCCGAGTGACGTCACTCATGTGAATCCTCCATGTCTCTCGCTGTCACTCAAGTGACTACTGGCCAATCACAGCGCGTCTTTTCCGGGACTTATGTTACGCACGCGGAAGCTTGTCAAGCTTCCGCTTTGCTTCCGCTATTCTTCGCAAGGAATGTCGGGAAAATAGTGCCTTCAATTTTGACACACGCCTCAGAGCCGGAAGGGGCGTCTATGTATATATGTCTATGGGGGGAGGGCTGTCTTACTGAGACAACATGTAGTCCAGGAAGTAAGTGAACCCAGTGTCCATGACATCAGAGACACTGGGCTCAACATGTCTCGGTTCACAAGGTTAGACTAAATATATATCATTACGGGAAAAAATGATAATTTCCTCTCCCTTGGGCCTGCTGAAAGGTGGATTTTCAGGCCTGTTTAAAAAGATGTAAGTGATCTGCATTTTTTGAGGGAGGGGGTCAGGGCATTCCATGCCCCATGGGTGGCCGTGCTGTAGAGGGAGAATATTTGTGACCAGATATTTGATCATTAATCTCCATATCTTCTCTGAGTGGCCTGTAACTCAATACATCTGAGATTGTCTTTTTTTTTGTCTAATCAAAAATACCAGCTGCAGTCCAACCCACTCAGACGACGCAATTATCTTCCTATCCTATCAGATCTGAGACGTCTGCTGCAGTCTCTGTTCAACTCACAGAAACGCAGTCAATGATTGCGTGGTGGTGTCTGGCATTAAACCGATTGATTGGACTTTAATTATGTAACATAAAGCTGATTGATAACGACTGACTGAGGGCTGCTGACTCCATTTAGAATGTTACCGAACATTTCTCAGGTTTAGAACTAGTCTAACAGACCTATAGTAGTCCCGGTCAGGCCCTGAGGGAGAAGAGGAAAACTGAAAATGGTCTCTGTCAGGTGGAAACCATGTGCAAAACTGTTACTTTTCACGGTTTAAATTCAAAACCCATCAACGTTAGCAGTTTGACAGGCTCAAGCGAGCTCAAGTCAAAGTCAAAGTCAAAGTCATACGATTTGTCACACACGTTACCGCAGTGAAATTTGTTCTCCGCATTTGACCCATCTCTTGGAGCGGTGAGCCGCACCCAAGGAGCGGTGAGCTGCAGCCGTGCCGCGCTCGGGAATCATTTGATTAGTAGATTTGACCCCCCAATCCAACCCATTGATGCTGAGTGTCAAGCAGGGAGGCATTGGGTCCCATTTTTACAGTCTTTGGTATGACCCGGCCGGGGATCGAACCCCGACCTCCCAGTTTCAGGGCGGACGCTCTAACCACAAGGCCACTGAGCTGGTAGATCTGCTACTTTTGATGCTTTCTTGCTTGTGACGCTGTAGTATTGATGTACAAAAACAAAACAAAACACAAACCGTGTTAAAATATGGAGATAAGAGGTTTCAGCCCGGAATGTTCCGCCACTGCCCCCCCCCCCCCACACACACACACACACACACACACACACACACACACACACACACACACACACACACACACACACACACACACACACACACACACACACACACACACACACACACACACACACACACACACACACACACACACACACACACACACACACACACACACACACACACACACACACACACACACACACACACACACACACACACACACACACACACACACACACACACACACACACACACAGTGTCTGGGTCACAGACATGGAACTAATTGTCACAGGGGACTTTAACACCACAGTGGATGAGGATGTGTGAAACAAGAGCCGACAGGAAGAATACGGTTACAATATTTTCAATTGTTGTCACGCTTCCCCTTTCAAGCATTGTTAACCTGTAACGCATCCGTGTCACCATAGCTTTTAACCACTTTAACCATTATTTTAAACTATGTGCACATCTTCGAATGTAGGCTATAATTCTTTCACAGCAAACGTTTTTATTTAACTCAAATATTTCCTTCTGGGGGATCCTTGGAACTAAATATTTTCAGATTGGGGGTCCGCAGCCAAATATACAGATGATTCTGGGGATCCTTGACGTGAAAACGTTTGAGCACCACTAAGAAAATTGACAGGATTTAGAAGACATTTTTGTAGAATCTGCTCTCAAGTCTTAATGGGTTAAAGCAGGGGTGGGCGACTTTGAAGATGGAGGGCCACTATAGTTCCACACTCACTCCAGAGGGCCACATTGCATATACTGTTGTATCAAAAAAGCAGATCTACAAGCTCAAAACGTCTCGCACTGCAGCGCGTTTTGAGCTTGTAGATCTGCTTTTTTTTTGCTATATCTAAATTGAAATCCTGTTTTTTTTTGTATTGTTATCCTGAAAACTAACACGTTTATTTAATTTCAAATTAATTTAGTTACTTTTTAATAGTATTAGTCATTCAGCTACTAATATAGACTGAAATAATTAAAGCAGGTCATGTTAGCATGCTTGGAATTGTAACGGCTGAAATCAGTAATATATCAATATTCAGATATTAACCTGAGGGCCACATGCATTAAGAGTAGGAGGGGGACACATGTGGACCCCCCGGGCCGCCCGTTGCCCATGTAAAAGCAATTTACAATGTTTTTTTCTTTGTTTCCAGAGCCCCCCACCGGACCCCAACCCCACCCGGAACTACCACCACCACCACCACCACCACCACCGCCGCCATGGAGCTAGACTTTGGACATTTCGACGAGCGGGACAAGGCATCGCGCACCCCGCGGGGCGGCCGCATGAACGGCCTGCCCAGCCCCACGCACAGCGCCCACTGCAGCTTCTACCGCACGCGCACGCTGCAGGCGCTCACCAACGAGAAGAAGGCCAAGAAGGTGCGCTTCTACCGCAACGGCGACCGCTACTTCAAGGGCATCGTGTACGCCGTGGCCGCCGACCGCTTCCGCACCTTCGACGCGCTCCTCGCCGACCTGACGCGCTCGCTCACCGACCAAATCAACCTGCCGCAGGGCGTGCGCTTCATCTTCACCATCGACGGCCTGCGCAAGATCGGCTCCATGGACGAGCTGGAGGAAGGTGAGCGGATATGGCGGATTCGAGTGTTATCAACCCATATATAAGTATTGAATTACTTATCAAGACCATTTAATGGAGCCAGTAGTGGCGGCGGTGGCTCAGGGGGTAGAGTGGCTGGATGGTAACCACGCAAGGTTGCCAGTTTGAACCCGGGCTCCCCCAGAGTCAGTGTCGAAGTGTCCTTGAGCAAGACACCGAACCCTGAATGGCTCCTCATGTGCTGGTTGGTGCCTTGCATGGTTTCCGCCGCCATCGGTGTATGAATGTGTGTGTGAATGGGTGAATGTAATGCACAATCTATGTAAAGCGCCTTATAAATGCACCTTTTACCATTTTAGTAGGGTCTACTGGAGCGGAGACGTTGTTGTTGTTGTCAGCCATTGTCCGGCGTGGCGTTGGTCGCGTTGTCCGACTACTAATACTAACCCTAACAGACCTTGAAGAAAAGTCTACAATATATTCCCAGAACCCTAACCTCAGTCTTAACCGTCTTAACCGTAAGTCCCCTAACCTCAGTCTTAACTGTCTTAACCGTAAGTCCCCTAACCTCAGTCTTAACCGTAAGTCCCCTAACCTCAGTCTTAACTGTCTTAACCGTAAGTCCCCTAACCTCAGTCTTAACCGTAAGTCCCCTAACCTCAGTCTTAACCGTAAGTCCCCTAACCTCAGTCTTAACCGGCCACGTAAGTCAGTTTCACAACGTTTTCGCTTTGGCGGCAGCGATTTCACTTCCGCGATTCCTAATGGCAGCCAGTAGGCTCCAGTAGAGCCTATACTGGCTCCACCGCATGGTCTTGATGAGTAACCTACTAGTGATTCTGGGTTGATAGCATTCAAAGTGGGTGACACATAGCGGCATGGACCAGGGATTCTAGGAGAACAATAGGGTCTATGCACAGCACGGAGGCCATTTTGGAAATAACTCTTCCCACTTCCTTCACAGGTGTTACTGGTTATACTAATTAAGGCTCTGTTCCATGTAGTGTTCTACTTTATTTATTTATTTCAAGGACACCCATAACTCTGAGAGTGTACAAATGGAACCAAATGGACGCGTGAGGGTCCATTTGTATACTCCAGAGTTACACACCCGTACGGGGCCATTTGGAACCCACTCAAGGACACTTAAACTGAGACCCACTGGTGTAGTGTTTCCAGTGAGCTAACAACATGCACAATAGCAGCACCCTGACCTGACCCCTGTTTGACCAGAATGGAACAGACCGAGCCTTCATTATTAATTAGTATAATTGGTAACACCTGTGAAGGAAGTCGGAAGAGGCCCGGAAGTATAGGAAGAGTTATATCCTGTGTGTCTATATTACCTGATGTACGCTGAGATTGGGATGTATGTGCCTAGAGTATATTCCTTTTATTGGTGTCCGTGGCCGAGTCAGAGGCCGGTCTGGCTTGCCCAGTCTACGTGTCAAAGTGTCCTTGAGCAAGACACTCGAAGGACGACTTCAGCCATTTTCAACCCATCGTCCTCGCTGATGCTCATTATAAAAATGCTAACATTTGTCTCCGAGGAGGGCTGTGTGGACAGTCCAGAAACCCGTCCACCAGTGACATCATCGATGGGGAATCCAACCTTCAGGGTTTCTGCAGTGTTCACACAGCGGAGCCCTCCTATGAGACACAGACCGAGTAGACAAAAATGTTATCATTTTATCATGCATTAGTAGTGAGCACTGATTATATGAAGCTAGGTTGAAAATGGGTGAACTGAAGTCGGGGCTAACCCTCCCCCGCGCATTCATCTGGGCCACCTGAGCACCCAATTGCTGGGTGAAGCAATTAAAGTAATATCCCCTCCCCTGGGGACCGCAAAACACCCCCTGTCTCTCATCTCTTCATAACATGGCCGGTCTTCTCATCGGAAGGTGTGGTTGGGAACAGAATAGTAGTAGAGTAGAGTGTATACAACATGTTTTGAGTCGAGTCCGTTAATATTATGCAAGGTTTGGTCTGTATCCATCGTCACGGTTTATTGAGGAGGATTATCATCTAGCCCAGGGGTTCTCAACGTTTTTGGCCGGGGACCCCCGGAAATGCTTTGGCAATGTCTCGGGACCCCCGCCCCCCAATATAAATTGACTGCTACAATAACCTTAACCCATTTTAGGCGGGAACCCCTTTGTGTTTTAAGCATTATGTTATAATTTAGCTATTGAAAAATAGCAGATCTACAAGCTCGTAGCGCGCCACTCGGTGGCGCGCTACGAGCTTGTAGGTCTGCTATTTTTGAAAAATCGTGAAAAAAATAATATATATATATATATATTTTTTAAATAATTTGGGGACCCCCCAAAATAATTTGGCGACCCCCCGAGGGGTCGCGACCCACGGGTTGAGAACCCCTGATCTAGCCTACATTGACCCAGAGGGGTGCGTAGAGTTAGTCAGACGTCCCATTCATCCGACACCCATAAATCTGACTACCCAATATTCCGTCCATAGAGCCCCATACGAACCCTAACCTCATAGAGCCCCATACGAACCCTAACCTCATAGAGCCCCATACGAACCCTAACCTCATAGAGCCCCATACGAACCCTAACCACATAGAGCCCCATACGAACCCTAACCTCATAGAGCCCCATACGAACCCTAACCTCATAGAGCCCCATACGAACCCTAACCTCATAGAGCCCCATACGAACCCTAACCTCATAGAGCCCCATACGAACCCTAACCTCATAGAGCCCCATACGAACCCTAACCTCATAGAGCCTCATACGAACCCTAACCTCATAGAGCCCCATACGAACCCTAACCTCATAGAGCCCCATACGAACCCTAACCTCATAGAGCCCCATACGAACCCTAACCTCATAGAGCCCCATACGAACCCTAACCTCATAGAGCCCCATACGAACCCTAACCTCATAGAGCCCCATACGAACCCTAACCTCATAGAGCCCCATACGAACCCTAACCTCGCCTCACCAGGCTTTCCACCACCTCGGGGGGAAAGCCCGGTCTTTGTTTCAAAAGTCCGTATGATCCTGTCGGGAGCGGATGATATCGTTACGTCATGTTGTAGTATTGTTTTGTAGTCGACAGGCAGGAACAACGGGGCGGCAACTTCCTTTTCCCTCAAACCGATTTTTCTCAATTAAAGCTACAGGCTACGAGAGCTTTTATTGAGAAAAATCGGTAGCTGATACGAACCCTATCCACCAAACCCAGACCCTAACCCGTCCATAGAACCCCATACTAACCCTATCCCCAAACCTTAACCCTAACCGCACACAGAAGCCACACGCGAGTCTTAACCGGCCACATATTCGGACTAACGGGATGTCGGACTAACGCGTGTCCCTCCCGAGCCAGAGAGGGGGATAAGGTCAGCCCTCATTCAAGATAAGAGTATCCAAAAAGAGACAATAGTTTACGACAACAGGGCCAAAAACGTCATTATAATGAGTCTTTCCTTCATTTAGAGAGGAGAGTGGACACTAAGGGTAAGGAGTTGGAACGACATACAACACAGGTCTCTGGCCTGCAAAACAATATATAAATAGATGTTCACTGCAAGTGGCCGTTTGGCTCAAGGGAATCACATCCCATACGATCACATCCAATTGTTAAAGATTTGCTCACATAATTCACACGATCCATCTTGCTTAGGTCTAAGCTACAGTACCATTACCAGAACGGACAACCATTGTTGTACTTGGAGGCACTAGTCAGCTGGCGTCCAACCACAACTAAGCCAACCACAGCTATGCGTCTGTGTGTCTGTGGATACGACTGGGCCCAACTAACAGCTGCAACAAACAGTCATATGTAACCCATTCTGGGCGGGGACCCCTTTTGGTGTTTTAAGCATTATGTTATACTTTAGCTATTGAAAAATAGCAGATCTACAAGCTCATAGCGCGGCACCAAGTGCCGCGCTACGAGCTTATAGATCTGCTATTTTTGAAAAATCGTGAAACTGTGGCGCAAATCTTTGAATATTATATTCTTTCAGAGCGAACGTTTTTAACTCAAATCTTTGCTTCTGGGGGGCGTCCCTGGAACAACATATTTTCAGATGGGGGTCGGCGGCCAATTACATTATTTTTGGGGGTCCTTGACATGAAAATGTTTGAGAAATAAAAACATAGGTTTTTCAGAAAAAGGATTTAGAAGACATTTAGTAGAATCTGGTCTCAAGTCTAAATGGGTTAACCTTTAAACTGACCATATGATGATGACTAGGCTGATAATGATACGTGCTTCATGATCCGATTCAGCAGCAAGCTAGTTTTACACCATGCTATATAGTATGCTGCTTCATGCATGCTTCCAGGGCCTATATGAAGCTCATTTATCTGTAGTTTCTTGACAGCCACAGTTCCACTACCATTGCTCTAAAATGTTATGGATATTATGACAGAAGGACCCGATTTCCGTCAGTGCCTTATCCCATATCCCTAAAATTTGCCTTATTTTTTTTTTTACTATTTTTAAAAACATTTGTGTTCACACAAACAGACAAAGCTGGGCATAAGAGGGGCCCCTCAAAAAGACGTTTATAGGGATGAGGGGTAAAGAGGCACTGACCAAATTCGGGCCCAGTCTGTCTTTAATAAGAACAGAGGAGTAAAAGGCTATACACTCTCATTCTCACCAGCATCACAAGTCATTTAACACGTTGCAGATGTCTGGAAAGCACTGGAGAGTACTTCTTTGGGATTAAACCATAGCGTTGATTGGTTGGTTGACGTGTGTGTGTGTGTGTGTGTGTGTGTGTGTGTGTGTGTGTGTGTGTGTGTGTGCAGAGGCTTGCCTGGAAGGAAGGATTACATATGTCACTTTGTTGACAAAATCACTAAACGTACTTAATTAGCCGGGCTCTGCCAAACACTTGTCTAGTTCATTATTGTTGCAAGGATGTTGACAATTAAAGTGCTTTATCATCAGATAAGTACATACATGTAGAATTAACACAATGGCTTCTGGAGCGATGCTATGTCAGCGCAAGTTACATCTTCAATGACAAACAATGGAATATGAAGCTTTTATACCGTGTGTGTGTGTGTGTGTGTGTGTGGGGGGGGGGGGGGGGGCGTCGCCAGGTGTCTCCCCTTCCCCTGATTACCTCCGACTGCACCCTCCATTGATTGATTGATTGTTGGTCTGAAAGGAAGAAGGAAAACACAAAAAAAGTCTCGTTTACATTTGGGTCCGGGTATTCAATGCATAAACGACAACAAAAAATGACAACAAAATTCAATATCATCACACTTACGTTATGTACATGGGGTGGGGGGGGGGGGGGGGGGGGAATCACCTGAAAAGTGATAATTTCCTATTTCTTACACCAGGGCTCCACCGGGCGCGTCAGCGTCGCATCTCCGTCACCGTCAGGGAATGTTCCCTTTTTAATCAATGAAGGGTGGCTCCACTGCCCGCGTTGCGTTGCGTTGACAGAGACGCGACGCGTGCATTACAATTGAACCGGTGCGTTTTTTGACGCACGCGACGGAGACGCAACACGTCCGGTGGAGCCCTGGCGTTAGGCTTGAAAGGTGGATTTATTTTTTTAACAAGCACAGTTTTAACCAACACAGAGAACAGTTACACAGAGCCCAAATGTCACAATTAATTAAGTTATGTTAACATCTCTCCTCCGTGTCATCAGGGGGGTCGGCGAAAAGGCCTTTCTGTGTAGAGTTTGCATGCTCTCCCCGTGTCCCCTAGGGCAGGTACTCTCACAAAAAACATGCCGTAATCCTGGTCTCTGAACTACCTCCCTCTGGCTAGCCGGGGCGCCCGTTGGAGGGGAAAGGAACTGGTTGGAATAACGTGTTCCTTCCACTTGCTACCCCCCCCCCCCCCTGTCAGGTGAAAAGAAGCAGCTTGGACTCCTCATGCATAGAAGGAAGCATGAGGTCAGTCCGCTGCCCTCCCCAGGTAGCCTGGCTAATAAGCCAGACCGAATCAGCCGTTGGCAAAAAAAGAAATTGCCTGCCGGCGGATTACGGTCTGGAGAGGCTCAATTGTACGCCCATTTCCTACACCAGAGAACTGGTGTGGCCAATCGGGACACGGTATGCAATATGGGCGGGCTTTGGTACAGTGACGTTCAATGCTTGAGACCTTTGACTGACAGTAGCTCTGACCAATTGCGTCAAAGAGAAAATGTTTGAACCCGCCCCCCGGGAAACAAGATCCATACACAGCATCTCCAGACTCAAATACCACATGACAGTGTGATTTGAGTCTGGCTTATTAGCCAGGCTACTCCCCAGGGTGGCAGAGGAAGTGTAGCGCCCAGGATTAAATGGGTTGCAAAATCGTAAAAAAAATTAAAATGTTAACATCTGTTACTATTTTCAAAAACTGCCAACTGTTTATCTAGAATTAATTAGGAGGTCCATCCCTGTTTAAGTGTCATGTCTATTGGCCTTGAACCTTTAGACCGAGTCGTAAACAAGGTTTCATCTCTTCCATTTGACCTGTAGATGAAACCTATACTGCCATTAGCCCATGCTAGAAATGTTTACACGTGTACCGTGCGGCACTTTGGATAAAAGCCAACTACTAAACGGCGTGTTTTTGTATGACATAACTGCACTCTACTGTCCCATGTTAGCAGAGTGCTAGGCCTAATGGAGGCCCTCCGTCCATATCTCCACCTGTTCCCTTGTTTGTGCAATGAAATACACTCTTAACACTCTTAACAAACAAGACAAACAAACAAGACAAAAGATAAAACGGGAACAAATCATTTGTTATAGAATATTATATCCGAGTAAAGAACCTAGACTACATTAACAAAGCCCATGCTGTTTGAACACTAAGGGCTCCATTTTCGTCACCGCTAAACCCCTTATCCCTAAACGTCTTTGCCTTTTTTTTTTAAACTATTTTGAAAAACGTTTTTGAATAGTTCAACTAGCCAATCTACATCGACACATTGTGATCTTGTAGACTGGCCATTTTAACTATTCAAAAAATGTTTTGCAAAATAGTAAACTATTTTTGCAACTTCCACTGTGGACAGTCTCAACAGTCAGTTCAAAGATGAATGCTGATGGTGATGACGAGATCTACAAGTTTGGGCTATTGAGTCATTCAATAATATTAGTCTGTGATAGCTCCATATTACACTAGCCTTTCCTATATTCAGCTATTAGTGTATGTTCTTCGTCCTACACCAACATTAAATTCCCATCGACAATGAATGGAGAATTGTACGTCATCGTGTCTGAGCTAATAGGCATAGTGTCCATTTTACGTCACGATGGATGTACGATGATAAGAGCGCCCCTCACTTCACACAGGTGTGATTTTTTATTACACTACGCACTGGGGAGTGTAAACAACACCCACACGTGCTTCTTAAACTAGCTTCATTTATCCAAGACAATTGGGGACATCAGTCTGCTGGAAATAGAAATCCTCATTCTGTCTGGGTTTAGGGTTGTATACCTGGGGAAAACGTGTTATTATTTGGAAGCCTATATAACCGCTTGGTAACATTCTCTACTTTGATTGCCGGTGGTGTGGATATTAGTCCCCAGAGTAACCGTGCAGTTGCGCTTTAAGTTGTCCATTTAACTTCCATCCCGAACAATGCTTAAATGTATTATCCATCACTTAACGTCAGGGTCAATGCTGCTTTTTCTTAGCGATCTACCTTTTTAGTGCTTTAAGTATAGGCCTGTGCATCCCATCAGGCATTATTATGGGTTACTGGAGACGGCTGTGAAACCCTAGAGACCGTTTCTCCCACCAGCGTCCGACTAGCTCATGTAACCTACATTCCCTTGTAGTTCCCGTTGATGTAAACATTTCCTACAATGAGGTCGAATGGCTCTCAGGTGTCAAACAAATTGTTGAATGGCTTGTTATCGTTTTGGTTTTTTTACCCCTCCTCGGAGACACTCGGGTCTATAATATCATCTCTGTCGGGGTGGAAAACCTCCAAAACTGTTAACTTTTCACGATTAAAATTGGAAAAGTAGCAAAAGTTGCTGTTCTACAAGCTCAAAACGATTCAAGCTTGAGGATCTGCTACTTTTGAGGCTTTTGTGTGACACCGTATGATTAGGTAGGACATTAATTTACGAAACAAACAACAACACACAACATAAGATGTTTCTCCCTGACCGCTTGGGTTTGCCTTTTAGGCTTCGTAATCATAAATTGCACAGGGCAGATATGACAAATAACTTGAAACATTCAATAATTAAAAAAAAAAAAAAATCTTTCCAACAAAATAAGTGTTGTAAGCTTGTAGATCTATTGCTATTTCCGCTATTTTAGAAAAACGTTTGAACATTTCTGGGCATTTTTCAACATGCAAAACGATGGACGATTATGCTAAAATAATTGCGATTGTCCTCAAGGAAATTAGCCCTTCACTAAGTCCCACCCCAAAAAGCGATTGTCCAATGCCAATCCAAATAGTTCCAAACGGTTGCTATGCAGGTCAAGCTTTCTTCGCTGCTAACTTGCCTATTGGACAAGGATGGGTTGGGGAGGGACTTAGTGAACGGCTAATTGCGAATAGGTGATTATGTAATAATTGTGACAGACCTAGCAATAATGCTATCTTTCATTCCCCGTCTCAGGAGAGAGCTACGTGTGCGCGTCGGAGAACTTCTACAAGAAGGTGGACTACACGAAGAACGTGAACCCCAACTGGTCTGTGAACGTCAAGGCCTCGGCCAACCAGAAGACCATGCAGTCGCTGGCGGCCAAGGCTGCCGCGGGCGCAAACATGGAGGTATAGTGTGGATCAGTGTTGTTTTTGGCAGCAATTTTTGATTTTGTCATATAGTCTCTTTAATAGTTTTAATTTAGTTTCAGTCACATTTTAGTCACCTGGAATGTTTTAGTGTTAGATTAGTTCGTCGATTCACGTTTTTCCACTCACGGAAACTAGATAAAAACTAAGTAAAAAAAAACAAGCTACGATGACTAAATCTATTGATCGTCAACGAATAAAAACTAGAATAAATGTTCGGGAGAGATTAGTGGATCCAGTAGAACTAAAAGACAAGTCATTTTACGACCTTACAGGCATATGCAAAGGCACAACTTATGTAAATTGGGATAGCGTTTTATGTAGACATATAGCACTCTATAGTGTATATTTCATTAATTCCACCAGGTATTTAGCCTACGTATTCATGACGACAATTCTTTATGTACTCGATGTATTACCATGTTCTTGCTTACGGTAAATCGCTCTGGATTAAGATAAAAATGCCTAAATTGTAAATTGGATGCATTATAAACCAATAACTCGTCCAATGTCGTTTTAGGCGATCTGTGACTTTTAATAAAACTCGATCAATGTCGTTTTAGGCAGAGGATGAGTTAAGAGCGTGTTGCTAAACGTCTAAATTGTAAATTGTAGGCCAACGGAGGCGGGGTACAAAAGGACTTTGTGCGTCCCAAGCTGGTGACGGTGATGCGCAGCGGTGTGAAGCCACGCAAGGCGGTGCGCGTGCTGCTCAACAAGAAGACGGCGCACTCCTTCGAGCAGGTGCTCACCGACATCACGGAGGCCATCAAGCTGGAGAGCGGCGTGGTCAAGAAGATCTACACGCTGGACGGCAAGCAGGTAGGGGCCTAATTAATATCCAATAACGAGTGCTACAGGTGAAACGATAACGAGTGCTACAGGTGAAACGATAACGAGTGGTACAGGTGAAACGATAACGAGTGGTACAGGTGAAACGATAACGAGTGCTACAGGTGAAACGATAACGAGTGCTACAGGTGAAACGATAACGAGTGCTACAGGTGAAACGATAACGAGTGCTACAGGTGAAACGATAACGAGTGGTACAGGTGAAACGATAACGAGTGCTACAGGTGAAACGATAACGAGTGGTACAGGTGAAACGATAACGAGTGGTACAGGTGAAACGATAACGAGTGGTACAGGTGAAACGATAACGAGTGGTACAGGTGAAACGATAACGAGTGGTACAGGTGAAACGATAACGAGTGGTACAGGTGAAACGATAACGAGTGCTACAGGTGAAACGATAACGAGTGGTACAGGTGAAACGATAACGAGTGCTACAGGTGGTGAAAACATTACATAACTCCATACAGAGCGCACCGTGGCTCCGACCATTTGTACAACTGTAGTTAAATTGTTAAGAGTTAGAAATAGAAGAAGAATGGTTACAGACTATACTGAGGTATTTGCTGTATAGTGCTTATATACAAATGTATGAGAATATATGTGTGTATATCATCAATGTAAGGCCATGATGGTCATTGTACTACCCGTGGGTGCAACATAGTGCATGGAAAGACAGATTACGCTCAAAGTGCAGCAGGTACACGTACTCATATGGATGGATGAATATGGACAGCAGTGTTGAGTGCCTGTTCAGCAGCCTATAGCATCCTCCGGTGACGTTCAGGAGGACTAGGCCAGATCACAGCCCATATGGGGATGATCTTTACGTCATTTCCAGGACGTCTTACTCTTCCCCAGTTGAAATAATATAGCTTATTGTGGGCTACATCTGACTAGTTACGATATGACTTAAGTTGCTCTGGCCTCGGCCTCTCCGATTCATCCAGGGACGTCCATCTTCGTGGGCAGAATTCACGTTGGTTGAAATCAGGTGATATTTTGGCCCACAAATTAGTGACGTCTCGACTGGGGCCAGATCAAGTCAGACCAAGACCAGATCTGGCCCCAATCGAGACGTCGCTAATTCGTCCAGGTCCTGACCGTGCATGCTGGGCTTAAGTCTGTTTTAGTGTGACATTGTGATACTACTCAAATGCCAGTGACGGCATCGGCAGTTTTCCCACGTATTCCAAGCGGCTCGTGTGTGCGTGTATTCAAATATACTTGAACTTCAGAGTTGTAGTGCGTGTTGCGTAGCACACTGGCCATGTTCATGAGACTGTACAAAAGGCCCTCTGTTCCGGGGAAAACACTAAATACGGGACATACAACAAGGACTCAAAGCCACATAATAATAATAATAAAGCTCTGTGGGAAGGAAGGAACCCACACAATTCCACATTCATAGATCCACCTACACACACAGACTGCTGCTATCAGCTTCAAAGCAGAGTTGGAACGACAGCTCTCTACATGCTTACAATGGATATATATATATATATATATATATATATATATATATATATATATATATATATAGTCATACAGAGAGAGCGAGAGAACCACCTACACAGACTCTGCTAAAGCAAAGTAGGAACGATAGCTCTCTACATGCTTACAATGGCATTTATATATATATATATATATATATATATATATATATATATATATATATATATATATATAAACAGATAGCTTCTCACTTGCACATCCAGGTGGGGGAGGTGCTGGTAGGCAAGGTATAAATGCAGGCCAAAGAGAACTTCCCCAGGGAAAAAGGAAGGGACCGCACACTCCAGAGACTCAGGACAAGATTCAGTTATGCTTCATTTATTTTATTGCACGTCGCGTTTCGCCGTTTGGCTTCGTCAGGTGCTTGCATGTATGCAGTCTCTGGAGTGTGCGGTCTCTTCCTTTTTCCCTGGGGAAGTTCTCTTTGGCCTGCATATATATATATATATATATATATATATATATATATATATATATATATATATATATATATATATAGTCATACAGAGAGAGAGAGAGAGAGAGAGAGAGAGAGAGAGATCCACCTACACAGACTCTGCTAAAGCAAAGTAGGAACGATAGCTCTCTACATGCTTACAATGGAAATATAAACTACATGCTATACTGTAGAATAGATAGATAGTTGCAAATTGTGACTAGCATACTGTGCAAAAATAATAATAGCAAAAGCACGAATAAACAATATTACACGTCGCACAGCACATACCTGGAAACATGTAGGATTGGGAGGGACTTGTTACAACAACCACAGCTCATTAGATACAGTCTTTGGTCACCTTGATACAAACACAAACATACACAGCACATTAGCGGAGCCAGCTAACATGCTAATCATTTATTTAAACATGACATAAGCAATTCCACACAGTGAAATGCAACACCAAATGTTACTGGATAACAACTGTGAAGCACGAGTGCATATTTGGCCACTTATATGAAGCATAGATAGTTTTTAGTTTAGAAAACAGGAGGCCATCTTACCTTCAGTAAGTGGTTCATCCTCTGTAGCCTACTGAGGTTTACCCACAATGCAACACAACTTCAAAACAGAATGCATCACACACAAAAATAAATAAATTGTGAATATCCATGGCTGTGTTCCAAGTTGAACATAATTGAACTGTAAAGATAGTTTGTTAACACGAGAGAGAGAGATCCACACACCCACTCTGCTATCAGGATATATTTTCACAGACAGACAGACAGACAGACAGACAGACACACAATGACATATACAGCAAAGTCCTGTGTGTCAATTGAACTCTTTAGAAAACAGACCCAAGGTCAATTTGTACACAGAGAGATAAAGCGTCCCTCGGGAGATTACAGATGCAGTGCCGTGATCCCTGACATGATCATCAGGTATTGAATATTATAATCACAACTTGGGGTCTATTAGAGAAATGTTAACTCTAAAAAGTACAAAAATAACGGCACTCCATCGTTTAAGCTCAGCTGTGTACTATTACAGTCCACTGCAGTGGCCCAGCTGCCTGTAAGCATGTAATCATTACATTCGTCATCAACATACATTGCATTGTAATGTATATAGTTCAATCCAGCTGCACTCAGTGACCTGCCTGCCTGCCTGCATGTATGTATGTATGTATGTAATGTAACGACCGGCCGCCATTGTCTGGCCCAGTGTCTTTCTCAGGGCTTTGAGGGCATGTCCCGCCCTGCCCTGCTCATATCAGTCAGTGTATTGTCTGTGGGAGGAGTGACTGTTCTAGGTCGCCTTGGTCATTGTTGTGATGGATGGTCTGTTTTGTGAAAAAGAAGCCTCCATAGACTCCGCATCGCCTTTAGTTGTGCAATAAGTTGGACGAGCTCCGATGTTTTCAGCCTCTGTCCTTTGATCCTCTTAGCGGAGAGGCTGCACCTCTCCGTTAATTCCCCTGTTGCTCAAATGCTTTTGTTTAAAACCAATTTTGGGGCGGGAACCCCTTTTGGTGTTAGCATTATGTTATGCTTTAGCTATTGAAAAATAGCAGATCTACAAGCTCATAGCGCGCCACCGAGTGGCGCGCTATGAGCTTGTAGGTCTGCTATTTTTGAAAAATCGAAGAAGCACTGACACAGAAACATATAGCTTTTTCAGAAAACTGCCAGGATGTAGAAGACATTTTTCGAATCTGATCTCCCCTAATTCCCCTGTTGCTCAAATGCTTTTGTTTCCTCCATTTGACACCGTTTGACACAAAGCTGATCAGCCCATATCTTAGACATGTCGTTATCTGGCGAGGACTGTCACACGGCCGCTATACGTTCACACTGGGATTCCAAATCAAGGTTTACTTTTTGGCCTTTCAAACTTGCCAGATCAAGCCTTTTCTTTGATTGATTGATTGATTGTATGATTGATTGATTGATTGATTGATTGATTGATTGATTACATCAGTCAGAAATGTAAACGACACGTGGTACAGTCAGACATTAAGGCTTATGTAATGTATATAGCATTTTATGTAGACATAGAACACTATAGTGTATACTCATACTTTCATTATACAGATATTCTACTCTTAGCTAGCTTTTGATTCTGGATGACAATTTTTCATGTAGGCTATTTCAATTTGATGTGTTGAGGCCATGTGTTGTTCTTGCTTACCGTAAATCGCTCTGGATTAAGAGCGTCTGCTATGCTAAATGCCTAAATTGTAAAAGGTCCAGAAGTCGCAGGGACTTGTTTCCATTGTGGTCCTACTGTATGTATAATGTATTCAATACATCAACACAGCATAACAAATTAACACGATATAATACACATTTGTCATCAACAAACCACAAACGCTAAATGTATACAAATAAATGGGGGAACATTACATTTACCTCCCCTTGTGGTCTCCTGAGTCCTGATAGATGTCTGGACAGCATACGGTATCAAATTGTAAATTGAATCCCATTCCTTGTTCTTCAGACTGCATGAAACCAAATCAGATTTTGGGGCTGGATTTGTTTGGGCTGCCAGTCTGAGCAAGCTCGGGCCAAATAGTATTTTGTTTTCCCCCCTTTGTGTTTATTTAGACCTGAAGACGATTCTACAAATGTCGTCATTCGTCATTTCTATGTCAGTCGTTCTCAAACATTCGTCCCCCAGAAGCAAAGATTTGAGTTAAAAACGTTCGCTCTATAACTAAAAAATAAATACATCGCATGGATGCACCTGGGACATATATCTTCAGTGATGTTTCCTGAGGTCAACAGGGTTTCGGGTCTTCCAACATCATACCCCTCACTCAGGCGACCCAGCCGGGGTGATCAAAAATAGCAGATCTAAAAGCTCATAGCGCGGCACTCGGTGCCGCGCTATGAGCTTGTAGATCTGCTATTTTTCAATAGCTAAAGGCTATTGAAAAGGCTTAAAACACCAAAAGGGGTTCCCGCCCAAAATGGGTTAAGCGAAAACAGCAGATCTATAAATGGGGTAGCTGAGTGATTAGTGATTAGTCCGCCCGTCGGACTTACCGACCGACCGTCGGACTTGCCGCCGACCGACCGTCGGACTTTCTGACCGACCGTCGGACTAACGACCGACCGTCGGACTTACCGACCGTCGGACTTACCGACCGCCGCGTCGGGCTGGAATGGATCTCGTCCTTACTGGAGATTAGGACGCGTACCTCATGGGTTCTCAATGCCTGACAGCGAGTCCCTGGGTCGTTTGTCAGCCGGCCAGACCATTTGCTACACGCGTCACTCCCCTGCTCTTTGTCTATACGTTTTCTTTTCTGTCTCTGCAGTTTACAGTATCTATCGGAATAAAGTATGACAATGACAAAGAAAAGCAGATCTACAAGCCCAGAGAACATGTCATGATGTGACACGTTCTGAGCGTGTAGATCTGCTTTTTTTTGTGAGCTCGTAGATTGGCTATTTTCTGTAGTAGTCCTATGATACAGTGATTTATTTTCTCCATAAATCAATGCTATTGAACACCCTTTATGTCTGTGTGCTGGTTAAAAACATATACCGAACCCATGAAAAGTATTAAACAGTGCTTCTGGCAAAACCAGCTAACTCCATTGGACCCTCAAACTGTCTGCTATAAAAGGCAGCCAACTCCACCACCTCTCGCCCCCCTTTCACGCACGTATACCTGACAACATACAAAGTCACAATACCAACTTTGATGAAGCAGTATTGCATTGTTTTCTTCATTTTCTGGAGAGAAAAAAATATTTTTTAATTTCCTGAAAAATGAACATTTTGGAGTTCTGCCCGGCGACAGCAGAGGGGCTTAGTGTTAAGTGGTTCAGATGTATAATACGTCAGGCTCATTGCTCCCTCCTGTGCTCTGTGATTTCCTACTCCCCCCCCTCCCCCCCGATCTCAAAACGTGAAAAAAAGGGTTGTAGACTTGCCTAATCCGCTGTTTTTTAAAAAGAGCTGGCCTCATTTCATTAACACCGGGGAGTCCCCCGTATAGTATGTGCTCCCCGCCGAAGGTCAATCGACCCGTCGAGACGAGAGAGAGGAGGGGGGGGGGGGCTGCACGCGCGCTGACCTGGGCCATTACGCTGTATAGCTGTGTGACTGTGACTGACGTCTAGACTATAGGGAACCCCTTTTGGTGTTAGCATTATGTTATGCTTTAGCTATTGAAAAATAGCAGATCTACAAGCTCGTAGCGCGCCACTCGGTGGCGCGCTACAAGCTTGTAGGTCTGCTATTTTTGAAAAATCGAAGAACCTGCACTGACACAGAAACATAGCTTTTTCAGAAAACTGTCAGGATGTATAGAAGACATTTTGTCGAATCTGATCTCAGGTCAAAATTGGTTAAGAACACACACACACACACACACGTTTCTTTGTCGTATATGTAACAAAGAAAAGCGGTATACGCTAATGAGGGTTAAAAAAAACAAAATGTCCTGCGCAACCTTGACCACTCCCTGGAGTGCTGGGTTCACTGTTCCATAGGCTGTTTTTAAACCATTATAACGACCCTGAGGGCCCGTTCTACAAATCGTCTATGTCGGGGGTGGAAACCTCATATGCCCGAAACTGCTTTACTTTTCGGGATTCAAATTCAAAAGCATCAAAAGTATCGAAATGCCCCACGTCGTGTTTCGAGCTTGTGGTTCTGCTACTCTTTTTTTTTTTTTTAAGATATTTTTTTTTGCGGCTTACGCCTTTTATTGGTTTTTGAAGGGACAGACAGTAGGCTGACAGGAAACGGGAGAGAGATGGGGGAAGACATGCAGTAAAGGCCGTGTCGGGCTCGGGAGTCGAACCCGCGGCACACTGCGACTGGATTACCAGTCGGGTGCCCAGACGGTTACGCCACCGCCTGGGCAGGTCTGCTACTCTTGACGCTTTGTGTGTAGCCTGGAACTCACCTATGCTTTTTTATGGCATATAGGCAGCTCCCGGCAGGATCCACCGGCAGAAACTATGTGCAGCTGCTAGACATGAGACTAATTAATTAGAGCGACAGAGAGAGAGAGGAGTGTGTGTGTGTGTGTATATGTGTGCGTGTGTGTCAATTTAACAAAGGTGCAGACGATCAGAAATCAGCAGAGAGTGAGTGATGTTTGCGCTACTCTATGCCGAATTGAAGTGGACTCGGACCCAGACTTTTTTTTTCTCCCTGGGAAAAAAAAACGTCTGGGTTTCCGAGGCTACTTTGTGTGTGACGCTGTACCGATGTATAGTGTGATCAAACAGGACATTTAATTTAGGTTTAAGTTAAAATACAGAGTTTTCTGATATATATAGCTAAGATCTGAAATGACACAGACGCTTTCCCGGACTGAATGGGTGTTAAACCGTACTGAATCCAGGACACACGCAGGAGGAGTCCCAGTGTGGATCCACTCCACTGCAGAGGGAAGGAGGAATGGTGCTGCCGTGCCACGTGTAGTGTGTTCCCAGTGTGGATCCACTATACACTGCAGAGGGAAGGAGGAATGGTGCCGCCGTGCCACGTGTAGTGTGTAGGGAAGGAGGAATGGTGCTGCCGTGCCACGTGTAGTGTGTGGGGAAGGAGAGGAAGCTCTTTGTTTGCATGTAGCCGGTGTTTTCCAACCTGTGGGCCGGGGCCCACCGCTGTGGCCGTCAGGATATATTGCAAGTGGGTCCCCAAATCATCAAATCATCAAGATTTGATTGCTAATATAACATATTGATATAATACAAATAATTGTAGTTTTCACTGTGAGGATACCTATACATAGGAACGTAGGAACGCATACTAGTTCCATTAACCCATTTTGGGCGGGAACCCCTTTTGGTGTTAGCATTATGTTATGCTTTAGCTATTGAAAAATAGCAGATCTACAAGCAGATCTACGTAGCGCGCCACCGAGTGGTGCGCTACGAGCTTGTAGGTCTGCTATTTTTGAAAAATCGAAGAACGACTGACATAGAAACATAGCTTTTTCAGAAAACTGTCAGGATGTAGAAGACATGTAGTTTTCTGAAAAAGCTGTGACACAATCGATTGATTGATCGTTAAAATAAACAAGTCTCTGGGGGGGCGCTGCCGACGTGCGAGTGGTTGCGGCGCGTACCGCACGGTGTCTGACTGACAGCGACTAGACCCGGGTTCGATTCCCGAGGTCGGCGGACCTTTGGCTGGGCGTCACTCCCCGACTCTCTCTCCCTGTTTCCTCTCTTCACTAGTGTGGACTATCAATAAAGGCATGCAAAAAGACCCCCAAAAATCTAAAAAAAAAAAAAAGATTGGTCTGAAAATGTACAAAGCCCACCACATCGACATTTTCTAAATGTTTTTTTTTTGTGGCTTTCGCCTTTATTTTATATATTGTATGGAGGGACAGACAATAGGCTGACAGGAAATGGGGAGAGAGATGGGGGGGAAGACATGCAGTAAAGGCCGTCGGGATCGGGAGTCGAACCCGCGGCACACTGCCAGACTGGATTACCAGCCAAGGGTCCTGGACCACTGAGCCATGGCCCAGGCCACCCCATCGACATTTTCAAGTGGGCCCTGGTCCGGAGAAGGTTGTGACCCTCTGGCCTATGTATACTTTCATCTGGCAGCTATAACAAAGACGTGTACTGAAATGAAGACAGCTGCAGTAGTTAGTATCAGCAACACATACTACCAGTGGCGTGCACAGATAGACACTAGGGGGTGCTAGAGCACCCCCTGCCCTTTTGGCAATGTGCCCTTTTGAAAAACAAAGAAAAAAAAAACTTTTTTTTTTCTCTTTTTTTTTTTTCTTTTTCAAAAATAGCAGACCTACAAGCTCGTAGCGCGCCACTCGGTGGCGCGCTATGAGCTTGTAGATCTGCTATTTTTCAATAGCTAAAGCATAACATAATGCTAACACCAAAAGGGGTTCCCGCCCAAAATAGATTAAGGCAACCAGCCGGTTCCATGCGCTGCACAAGGTGCCCTTTTTTTAACTTGAGCACCTGCCCCTCTAAATGTCTGTGCACGCCACTGCATACTACACTATACAGTCTCACAGTGTGAGCGGACAGGAAATGTATACCTCCGCGTTGCAGCATGATGAATGAGCTCTGTTTTACTGTAACATGAACTGTATTCTGTATAGTGTATACGCACACAAGGAGGTATTTATTCCGTTTGATATAATATTAAGATTAATCACGTTCAACCCAGCACCAACGGGCCACGTCATCATAGATACAAGTTGTACTTGATCTACACAAGCTCAGATCACGCGATGCGAGGGCTCGTGATGCTTGTAGATCAGATATACCTTCGCTGTTCCTACGGTAACTGCACAAAGTAATACACGGCTCCGGTAGTTGACGGTAATTTAAGCAGAAGGAACGGCACTGATTTCACGAGAGGCAGAACTGGTCTTTTTTTTCCTCTGTATCCATAAATGGCATTTGGTGGAAGCCTCACATTATCAATGGGGTCAGATAGCAGTGGTGTACTGTTGGCGGGAGGGTGCGAGGGGCCGCGCTTAATGACTCTGGCTGGCCCACTTATATGGCTTAGTGGGCGGGGCATGTGCGAAGACAAGACCGTGTGTGTGTGTGTGTGTGTGTGTGTGTGTGTGTGTGTGTGTGTGTGTGTGCGTGTGTGCCCAGCTTGTAAAATTGCTTCTTGCGAAATCAGCCAAAACGATCAGAGCCAGCGGAGCGATCAGCAGCAACAAGGGATGCTCGACTGCTTTAACCCAATAAGACCCGATTCTACAAATGTCTTCTAAATTTCGTGTCAAGGAGGACCCCAAAAAATTATATGTATTTGGCCGCCGACCCCCCCATCTGAAAATATGTTGTTCCAGGGACCCCCCGCCGCCCCCCTTCCAGAAGCAAAAATAAGAGTTAAAAATGGTTTTCTGTGAAAGAATAGCCTATATATACATGTATGCAACAATTTGCACACATTTTCACGATTTTTCAAAAGTCGCAGATCTACAAGCTCGTAGCGCGGCACCGAGTGCCACGCTACGAGCTTGTAGATCTGAGACTTTTGAAAAATCTGCTACTTTTTCAACAGCTAAAGTATATAAGCTAATGCTTAAAGTGGTTAAAAGCTAAGGTGACACAGCATGCGTCTTATTAAGGTCAGTCCTCTGCAGGCACTGACAGAACAGTGTATCCATGTCTGTGGTGGATTAACCCGTTTTGGGCGGGAACCCCTTTTGGTGTTAGCATTATGTTATGCTTTAGCTATTGAAAAATAGCAGATCTACAAGCTCATAGCGCGCCACCGAGTGGCGCGCCATGAGCTTGTAGGTCTGCTATTTTTGAAAAATCGAAGAACGACTGACATAGAAACATAGCTTTTTCTGAAAACTGTCAGGATGCAGAAGACATTTTTAGAATCTGATCTCAGGTCAAAATTGATTAACAGTGATGTCCAGACTCACTGCGAGGCCGCCCCGGCTGCACACCACTCCTCTGGGTAGAGAGGATTACTTCAAGAGACGGAATTTCCTCTTCGGAGGAAAAAGCGCTTAGCCTAGTATAGGCTAGACATGAACCAAAAGGAACCTTATAGCTATCGTATCGTATTCTGGGGGGAAACATACGGACAGATATTTTGGTATAGAGGGGGGGGGGAAAGGACAGGGCCTATAGAGCGTCGCAGTCCCGCCCCCTACCATGGCCCAGGAAATGAATCACAATGCATTTTTCCCATAGACATTTCAAAAATCATGACAACACACACAATATTTTGGACCAAACAAATAATTACATAAAAAAAACAACAACAAAAAAAGTGTTGTAACCTGCCGTTTTTTTTCTACTTTCTAATGGCCCGAAAAATTGTGTTTGTTGTCATGATTTGTCACGACAAGAGTTGGCTTTGTCCGCGGCGTAAACGTCTTTAAATAAATACTTTCCGAAATGTCTATGAGGAAAATGAACGGAGAATAATTTCCTGGGCCCTGGTAGGGGGCGGGACTGCGACGCTCTATAGGGGGCCGACAAATGCTTGTGCGATAGAAACTGCTTTGTTTTGTTTTGTTTTTCACATTAACCCATTTTGGGTGGGAACCCCTTTTGGTGTTAGCATTATGTTATGCTTTAGCTATTGAAAAATAGCAGATCTACAAGCTCGTAGCGCGCCACCGAGTGGCGCGCTACGAGCTTGTAGGTCTGCTATTTTTGAAAAATCGAAGAACCACTGACATAGAAACATAGCTTTTTCAGAAAACTGTCAGGATGTAGGGGGCGGGACTGCGACGCTCTATAGTATATATATAGAACTCTGACGGACTCGGGTCAATGAAGTACAGTATATAAGGTAGTAATGCCTGAAGCTCATACAGTATGCACAATATTTTTCCCAGACCAAGCAAGGATTGCCTCTTGTCTTCATGGCTGACTTGTCTCTGACTCACACACAGATCCCCGAAGTGACGTTAGAAGTTATACAGATTGCAGAGTTTCAAAGTACAACAATCTCTCTTTCTTTCTTTCTTTCTTTCTTTCTTTCTCTTTCTTTCTTTCTTTCTTTCTCTTTCTTTCTTTCTTTCTTTCTTTCTTTCTTTCTTTCTTTCTTTCTTTCTTTCTTTTTCTTTCTTTCTTTCTTTCTTTCTTTCTTTCTTTCTTTCTTTCATTCTTTCTTTCTTTCTTTCTTTCTTTCTCTCTTTCTTTCTTTCTCTCTTTCTTTCTTTCTTTCTTTCTCTCTTTCTCTCTTTCTCTCTTTCTTTCTTTCTTTCTCTCTTTCTTTCTTTCTTTCTTTCTTTCTTTCTTTCTTTCTTTCTTTCTTTCTTTCTTTCTTTCTTTCTTTCTTCCACGTGCTTAATCAGTAGACCAAACAACTGCAGTGATATTGCAGGCAGGCAGCTGTGGGGTGGAGCAAACAGCCCAACATGTGCGTGTGTGTGTGTGTGTGTGTGTGACTGTGTGTGTGTGTGTGTGTGTGTGTGTGTATGAGTGTGTACAGCTGTTGCTCAGTTCCTCAACCTCTTTGATATGGTGAAACGACATGCTCTTAGTCATGTGGGGATAAATCCCATTAATAATATCAATTATGATGACATAAAGACTGGGGGCCTGTGGGCGGTTGTATCTCTGTGCAGTTCTTTCCAAATATGTTGCGTGTGAGCGATTGAAGGGGACGTGTACTGTCTGTGTTCGTTCCTTGAAGCCTTTGTTTTTTTTGTATTAATGATATCAATTATGGGGGGATAGGGGGGAGGGAAATTTTCCAAATATTTAGCGGGTGTATTAGCGATTGAAGCCTTCGTGTTGTATTAACCCATTTAATAATGAATGGCATTTTTATAGCGCTTTTCCAAGTGCTCAAAGCGCTTTACAATGGTTCATTCATTCATACATATATTTTAGACCTGAGGACGATTTTACAAATCCCTTCTAATTCCTGACAGTTTTCTGAAAACCCTATATGTTTCTATGTCAGTCGTTCTCAAACATCTTCATGTCAAGGATCCCCAGAAAATATATGTAATTGGCCACCGACCCCCCCCATCTGAAAATAAGTTGTTCCAGGGACCTCCCCCAGAAGCAAAGATTTGTGTTAAAAAAAAGTTCGCTCTGAAAGAATATATATTCAAAGATTATATTTAAAAAATAGCAGATCTACAAGCTTGTAGATCTGCTATTTTTTCAATAGCTAAAGTATAACACAACGCTAAAAACACCAAAAGGGGTTTCCCGTACTGAATGCATTAACAATGGTCGCTAAAATGAACCCGTCATCGTGCATGCCTCGATCCTATACCAGTTCCTCAAATAAGGACGAGAGCAGCGCTCTCAAAAGATGAAACGGATCTTAATGGCTGCTCCCTGAGGTCTGGGACGGCTGGCCCGGATCGTTTACGGTCTGCCTGCCATGTCTTTTATACACACGCTTTCAACGTGGATCCTGCTGGGGGTTTTTTTCCGTTGTGGAAGGAAATGGTTTTCTTAGGTATAGAGATCGATAACACCTCACACCGCGCCGTAGAGGACCACGTATTATGTGAGCCAGACTCGTTTACATTCCCATTTTCATATTTTTTGAGTATTCAAATGACTGGGTGAGTGGAGGAGTGCTTTGGTGGTTTGAGCCTCAGATATCTGCTTTCAGTGATGGCATCCTCCTCGCACGCACGCACGGCGCGCAAGCACGCTCGCACACACGCACACACAAACACAAAGTAGCATAGGCGGTTGCTTGCCATACATTTTTAATGACAATTTCCTTTCCCCCAAAGTGGTTTCTAATAATCAGCAGCATATGGTGTCCATATCCCTTGCCAGCGCATATTGTTTCTGGGCAAATCATCTAGTGTAAATATGTGCATAGATCATATGAAGGGAAGGCAATGGTTTCATTCACAAACTCCCCAAACCACTGTTTGGTGACCGTCTCAAATCAAACCACTATTTGGTGACCGTCTCAAATCAGACCAGTATTTGGTGACCGTCTCAAATCAGACCAGTATTTGGTGACCGTCTCAAATCAGACCACTATTTGGTGACCGTCTCAAATCAGACCAGTATTTGGTGACCGTCTCAAATCAGACCAGTATTTGGTGACCGTCTCAAATCAGACCAGCATTTGGTGACCGTCTCAAATCAGACCAGCATTTGGTGACCGTCTCAAATCAGACCACTATTTGGTGACCGTCTCAAATCAGACCAGTATTTGGTGACCGTCTCAATCAAACCCGTATTTGTTCCAAAACTTTCAAGATTGTGCAGGGACATATATCTCTGCATGTTTTGGGCATGAGCAAATGTTATGCCCTATTTTGGGTATATTTTATTAGAAAACATTTTAAGAGAAAAGCAGATCTACAAGCTCAGAACACATTGCGATTTGACCACGTCAACCGTGACGTCTATATCTTCGAACATGCGACGGTGCAGTCGAAAGATATCCCACAAAAAAATGACAACATCTTCCAAAAATGTCAAAACATTTCCAATGTGTCAGGAATAGCTAAAACATCCTATAATTGCCAGCTGTTGGTTGTAAGACATACATATATAGGCGGGGCTCATAATACAGTAGATAGTTCATTCCTGCACTGTCTCAGGACCCTGCACTCTGTGTGTGTGTGTGTGTGTGTGTGTGTGTGTGTGTGTGTGTGTGTGTGTGTGTGTGTGTGTGTGTGTGTGTGTGCGTGCGTAGTATGGGTGCGTGCGTGCGTGCGTGCGTGCGTGCATGTGCGTGTGCGTGTGTGTGTGTCATCTCATTGGTTGTGTCATCCTAGACCAGGGTCACCGTGATGTATAGAGAGCTCTGGTGTGTGTGTGTGTGTGTGTGTGTGTGTGTGTGTGTGTGTGTGTGTGTGTGTGTGTGTGTGTGTGTGTGTGTGTGTGTGTGTGTGTGTGTGTGTGTGTGTGTGTGTGTGTGTGTGTGTGTGTGTGTGTGTGTGTGTGTGTGTGTGTGTGTGTGTGTGTGTGTGTGCATGTGCGTGTGTGTGCGTGTGTGTGTGTCATCTCATTGGTTGTGTCATCCTAGACCAGGGTCACCGTGATGTATAGAGAGCTCTGGTGTGTGTGTGTGTGTGTGTGTGTGTGTGTGTGTGTGTGTGTGTGCGTGTGTGCGCACCCGCCGACCCCAGCGTGTGTGTGGGTGTGTCTGAGAAAGAGAGAGAGAGAGAGAGAGAAGCAGAAGCAGAAATGCTTGCCTGCGTTATCGGGGGTCTCTTTGTGTGTGTTGGGGCGGGGGTCTGCAGTGTGTGTGTGGGTGTGCATGTGTGCATGCGTGCGTGCGTGTGTGCGCGTGCGTGTGTGCGCGCGCGTGCGTGTGTGTGTGTGTGTGTGTGTGCGTGTGTGTGTGTGTGTGCGCGTGTGTTGGGGGGGGGGGGGGGGGGGGTCTGCAGTGCCATGCAGCTGCTGCGTTGCGTGGAGGTGATATTGATGCAGTGGACCACGCCCACTACCCCCCCCCCCCCCCACCTCCTCCTATATAGAACCCATTCCACAGCCATCACTGCTGCTGCTGCTGCTGGGAGTGGTTGCTATGGAAACCACATCCCTGGCAACAAAGAGCAGCCCAGCTGGTGTGGACCGGTCGCTCTGTCAGTCAACACATCCTGTGGCGACACACGCGTGTGTGTGTGTGTGTGTGCGTGTACACGACTACACGTACATACATGCATGTGCACCCATGCCTGCGTGCGTGCGTGTACGCATTGCACATACATGCATGTGTGCGTGCATGCTGCAGTCAACATGTACCCGAGGTTTGTCTGCGTGCGTGCGTGCGTGCACGTGCATGCACATGCGTGCACGTGTGGATGATATGTGTGGATATGACAGTTAAAGTCTGTCGAATCAACCCGGGATTTTGTAGTTTGTGTATGTGTGCGCGCGTGCACGCGTGCGCGCGTGCATGTGCGTGTATGTGTGTGTGTGTGCGAGTGTGTGTGTGTGAGTGTGTGTGTGTGTGTGTGTGTGTGAAAGCAGGAGACAGGATGCAGGAAGACGGGGAGATAGTAGGTGACACTTCAGTGAATTAAAGAGATAAAACACCTTGTTTTCAGACGATCATCCCCCCCCCACCCCCCTCCCCCTCCCCCTCGCCTCCCGAATGTTTTTTTGTCAGAGTGTCGGGGGAAGTGAAAGACAAATGACGCCCATTTTCTCCTCAAAATGCCGGTTGCTTTTCATCCCGGTGGAGGGGAAGGGCGGGGTGCACAGGAGGGGGGGGTGAGACGGAATCAAGAGGCAAAGCGCTCCATTCTTCTCTGCGACCAAATTACGGTCATTTTATAGTCACCGAGGGGAGGCACTCAGGGTGTTAACTCATTTAGACCTGAGGACGCACCTGTGTCGCCGTATAGCTTTTAACCATTATTTTAAACTTAAGCTGTGGAAAAGAATAGCAGATCTACAAGCTCGCAAGCTTGCGAGCAGTTCCCTGGGACAACATATTATTTTCAGATGGGAGGTCCGCTGGCAAATTACAGATAATTCTGTGGGTCCTTGTAACGTGAAATAGTTTGAGCGCCACTTTCAGGAAACTGTCAGGATTTGGAAGACATTTTGAGTCTGGTCTCTGCAGGTCTTAATGCGTTAATTATTCCTCCCTTCTGGTGTGTAAAATACGAGACAATAATGTGGTGGATTGCTGCGAAATTGTATATATAATATGCTAGCTGGCTGCGAAGGTGAGGGACTTTTAGTTAATTAAACCAGCAGCCATTTTGTGTTCATTGCTTTTTGATAGAGGTGGCTGCAGGGGAATTACTGTCTGATCTGATCTGATGCAGTATGTCTTTGTTGTATGTCATTAACCCATTTTGGGCGGGAACCCCTTTTGGTGTTAGAATTATGAAAAATAGCAGATCTACAAGCTCATAGCGCGCCACCGAGTGGCGCGCTACGAGCTTGTAGGTCTGCTATTTTTGAAAAATCGAAGAACGACTGACATAGAAACATAGCTTTTTCAGAAAACGAAAAAGAAAATGTTGAAGACATTTTTAGAATCTGATCTCAGGTCAAAATGGGTTAAATGTTTTGCGATGGATTGGGGCGCCCGCTGGCCTAGTGGTCCAGGCGCATGCCACATAATATCTAGGCTCTGGCCTGACAGCGCGGCACGTGTTCGAGTCCCGTTCATGACGACCTTTTGCTGCGTGTCTCTCCCCTTCTCCCTCTTTCCTGTCCGTCTTCACTGTAACCATCAACAAAGGCACAAAAGCCAAACATTTTTTTTGCGATGGATTCAATATCAAGGACCCCAATGGAAACCGTAGTGCTTTCTTGGGTTACAAAAACCTCTTTGGCAGACCTTGAATTGAACTGCGCTTTCCTGTGCTTCCCCCCCCCCCCCCCCCCCCTGCAAACCGTTCATCAAGTACTCTCGTTATTCCGACGTTATACTCACCCTAACCAGTAACCCCTAACCATAACCGCACGCGACAAACTACTTTATTCGACAGAAATGTAAAACAGCAACGGGGGAGAAGTGAGTACGGGTATTATTTCCTTCACACTGGATGATACCATGACATTGCTGCATAAGGAGGATTAACATATATCGCTGGCATAGGCAGTCTGAAAAGGTGGTAACCATAGGAAACATTATCACAAAAGACACACAAGGAGAAATCAAGTTCATGTCTTTATAAGCAATACGTCAGCAAGTCTGCATAGAGACAGCAAGCAGATTAAGCGGGGCTGTTGCGTTGTTTTTTCTTTTTTTTTGTAGTTTTTACCGAGAACAAAAGATTCCCGTTGCCGTTTCAGAAGTGGCCTCCTCGCCGCTGCCTGTCGCCGAGGACTGACTGAATTAGAGCAAGCAGTTCAGCGCTGCTTTTATACAGCCACTGACTGACTGAACGCCTCTTTGAACAGCGAGAGGAGTGTAAGCCCAGACTCTGAGTTTATCAGTGCTGCGCCACGCAGGCAGGCAGGCAGGCAGCAGAGCTGGAGACCGTCGGCATGGCAACGCGCTACACACTGCTGCGTTTCTGTCTGTGACAATGGATGCCCAAATACGCTGAGTGGGCTTTTTTTTTTTTACCTTTCTCCCTCACTCACTCTCTCTCTCTCTCCTCTCTCTCTCTCTCTCTCTCTCTCTCTCCCTCTCTCCCTCTCTCCCTCTCTCCCTCTCTCTCTCCCTCTCTCCCTCTCTCTCTCCCTCCCTCCCTCTCCCTCTCTCTCTCTCTCTCTCTCTCTCCTCTCTCTCCCTCTCTCTCTCTCTCTCTCTCTCTCTCCCTCTCTCCCTCTCTCTCTCCCTCTCTCCCTCTCTCTATCTCCCTCTCTCTCTCCCTCCCTCCCTCTATCTCTCTCACTCTCTCTCTCTCTCTCTCTATCCCTCTCTCTCTCTCTCTCTCTCTATCCCTCTCTCTCTCTCTCCCTCTCTCCCTCTCTCTCTCTCTCTCTCTCTCTCTCTTTCTCTAGCTCTCTGTCTGTCCCGCTATACACCCTGGCAACACCATTCACTGCAGACACACTTTGCACTTGTGCACACGCACGCACGCACGCACGCACGCACGCACGCACGCACGCGCAATCAGGAAGCATGCCATGCGCAAGCACCCACACACACTTTGTCACTGTCGTGTGGAAACCTTGTATGTCCCAAACGGTTTGTTCCCAGGAATTCAGAACGACGTGTTCCAATGGAGCTATACCGTTTAATCACAAGCTCTCTCTGAATGATACCATCATTGCTGACACATTTATAAAACACTGTTACGGGGCGGCGGTGGCTCAGGGGTAGAGTGGCTGCATGGCAACCGCAAGGTTGCCAGTTCGAACCCTGTGGGCTCCCCCGGAGTCAGTGTCGAAGTGTCCTTGAGCAAGACACTGAACCCCTAATTGCTCCTGATGTGCTGGTTGGTGCCTTGCATGGTCTCCGCCGCCATCGGTGTGTGAATGGGTGAATGTAATGCACAATCTATGTAAAGCGCCTTGGATAAAGGTGTTATATAAATGCACCATTTCCTGTACACACGTAACCACGTTTGCTTTCCAAATATATATGTATATGTTTTGCAGATAGCTTATAGATCAGGGATTAGGAGTTACAGGGTGTTGCTACTTATCAAAGTAGGGCATTGATTTACAAACAAAATAAACCATGAATGTCAAAAACTCGGAGATGCGAGGTTTGTGCACGTCTCTGCATCTACCCGACGACAGCAAACGACTCGCTGACGGAAATCGATGCGGACATAATCGAGCTGCCAGAGAGAGGCGTGGCTCACATGATGAAGCATATCCTTCAACGGACCTACTGTCCGGTCTGTCTGTCTGTCTGTCTGTCTGTCTGTCTGTCTGTCTGTCTGTCTGTCTGTCTGTCTGTCTGTCTGTCTGTCTGTCTGTCTGCCTGCCTGCCTGCCTGCCTGCCTGGGTTTTGCATCTGCGTCTCTGCGATCTTCCTGCTCCAACAGGATGTAATATGCAAACCACATCAACAAGTGGAGCTCTGTGACCCGAGGCTGCAGGGATACAGAATTTAATAAGCCTTAACAAGGTCACATCAGTCCACCAAATGCCTTCCTTATTTCCGTAGCGTGTGTGTGCGTGTGTGTGTGTGTGTGTGTGTGTGTGTGTGTGTGTGTGTGTGTGTGTGTGTGTGTGTGTGTGTGTGTGTGTGTGTGTGTGTGTGTGTGTGTGTGTGTGTGTGTGTGTGTGTGTGTGTGTGTGTGTGTGTGTGTGTGTGTGTGTGTGTGTGTGTGTGTGTGTGTGTGTGTGTGTGTGTGTGTGTGTGTGTGTGTGTGTGTGTGTGTGTGCGGTGTTGGGGGAGGGGAGCATTAAGACACCAGCTGGGGTCCATGACAGTGCACTTCTCTCTGGGTGACGGACTCATCTGTGGAGCAAATGTGACCGGTGACCTCCTCCATGCAGCGCACAGACGTGATGATGATCTATGTACACACGACTAGTATACACATACACGTCCATTTGGTTGAATTTTGTATACACACACTCTGGGTTGAATTATTAACACCGAGGATAATTCTGTTAATTCTGTTTAATGACCAAGTCAATAGAAAAAACACAAATATTTTTCGGATTTTTAGCTGCAGTTTTCCCGTCGGTTTTCCGAAAGACGCGTCCAGTGTGCAACCAACCAGCCTTAATCCTTAACCGTTGAGCTTTTGGGCCTGTGGCTCCCCGGCTATACTATACCATTGTGCTTTCTGTTTCAGGAAAGGGAAAGGCTTTTAAAAAAGCTGCCGTGTGGTGCGTGCGGGGGAAACATGTGCATTCACCTATAGCTGGGTGTGGGCTGTGACATTTCCATTGCGATTCTAGCCGTTATAGATTCCTTATATCCAGAATGGTAGATGTAGTGTGGAGTTTGACTATCGGCGGATCATGGGACCGTCGTGTGGGAGGTTCAAGGTTGTCTTTGATCTCTCGGAGCACACATAGACATCAAAAGGGGGGCTTATTCAGCCCCTGCCCTTTTACCCGTCTGTAAAACGACTGCCACGAATGCAGCGTTTACTACATTAAGAAATGCACATGCATGCCATACCGGAAAGGCATGCAGCGCTCAGTCTCCTGAACTTGGAACGCAGAATTTTGCGTTGAACAAATTTGTTTAGAAATCCATGTCGTTACACACCGCATCTCCACTAGCTAAAAGAGTGTTGGGTTGCGCCCCGGAAATAGCTGATCTACAAGCTCTCAACTTGTAGAGCTTGTAGATCTGCTATTTTTGTCCAAAAGTGCCCTCTTACGGGATTTGCACGTCCCTGTCTCGGAGGACAAGACTGTGCGGTGTACGTTGGACAGTCACTGCTTAATGCAGTCGCTGCTAAATGCAGTGGCGTGCACAGATAGACACTAGGGGGTGCTAGAGCACCCCCTGCCCTTTTGGCAATGTGCCCTTTTGAAAAAAAAAAAGAAAAAAAAACGTTTTTTTCTCTTTCTTTTTTTTTTGATTTTTCAAAAATAGCAGACCTACAAGCTCATAGCGCGCCACTCGGTGGCGCGCTATGAGCTTGTAGATCTGCTATTTTTCAATAGCTAAAGCATAACATAATGCTAACACCAAAAGGGGTTCCCGCCCCAAAATGGATTAAGGCAACCGGCCGGTTCCACGCGCTGCACAAGGTGCCCTTTTTTAACTTGAGCACCTGCCCCTCTAAATGTCTGTGCACGCCACTGGCTAAATGTATGTACGGACGGTGACTCAAACAGAATTTCCCCTCGTGGGATCAGTGAAGGTCTGAAAATGGATTTTTCTGTCTGCCTGTCTGTTTAAGCTGACACCAATTCTGTCAAACTTCAGACATTCACTGTCCTCTCCACCACACGCCACCCTTTACGCATGCCCCCCTTTAAGCACGCCCCCTTTAAACTGGCCCTCGTGAATTGCATTAGCGTTAGGGAATCCGGCGGAATGCCGTAATCATCACACTTATCATGTACACTAACAGTATATGTCAGGGTTTTTTTCTGAGCTTGACCCTTAAAGGCGTAGTGAAACGGAAATGGTGGACATTTTCTTTTGAAGGTCTCAAGTTGAAACACCGCTATGAAGTTTCTGAACCAATCAGAGCGTGCGTCGCATCCCTTCAGGGGATGGGACGGTAGCTAGGGACGGGTAGCTATTCTACGCAGGACAGCGTGTGGATGTTTGTTTACAAATCAGATAGTCAGCCAGCTTTACCAGTTTACACTTAATGTGGCTTATTTCTACCCTATAATGTTTTCAGATACATATTTTAGCGTGATGATTAAGTTGAAACCGAGTAATACACTCTCTGGATGTTATCTTGAATGGGAATAAAAACGGAAGATGTCTGTAATCAGTAGCAGCTGTGCAGCCTGTGCTGGACGGATGTGGAGATATGGGGAATTAAACTGGTGAGCTTCATTTTTATTGGCTTTTATCGATGTTGGCCTCGACACGTCATCACGCAGCACGTTTTCGTTTTCAGGAAGTAATAATTTATGGACTTTTGATATAAAAACACACAAAAATGAGAATTTTCACATTTTTTTGGCATCCATTGTTAGGTATGCCTATATGATGACCATGGATATGGTCTAAAAGTGTGAAAAACGTATTTTTAATTTCACTACACCTTTAAGGCTCATGCATAGTCTGGATTTTCGGTGGTGAGTTGACCACCGAACTACAACATGACGTCACTGAGCCGCGGTGAAGAGCAAACCACCGCCACCGCTCCACCCCTTCTCTCTGTTTTTACTCACCACCGCTCCACGTTATTACAGCTCCGGTGGTCACCTCACCACCGGAGCGGTGGTCACCTCACCACCGAAAATCCAGACTATGAATGAGCCTTTATTCTGCAGTCCATACTAATCTCAGGGTGGCAGAACTGACTGCAAACATGGCTTAAATAAACAGGGGATCCAACAAACTGGCATATACAGTATACACACACAGGGAACTAACTAGACACTGGGGAAACTCAATGAATCAACACAGGGATTGGCTGGGCGGGCACACAGGACACAGGTGACTCAGATTCACAATAATCACAGGTGACACAGGTGCACAGATATCAATGCGGTGCGAGAGGATTAGTACAGCTATAGCTCTCCCCAGTTCAATTAACAGGCAAGCATTGTCTGGGAATGTTTTTTTAATGTTCATTTTAACATAGCTATATAAAAACCTAGGTACGCCTCATTGGCCGCTGGCGCTGCGGTTCATTGGACTGGAAGTGTGGAAGTGCCATATAGTGGCCAATCACTGCACGTCTTTTCCGGGACTTATCAATTCAAATCCAAAGGAGCTTTGTTGGCATGAGAAAAGAAACGTTTACATTGCCTCTGATTGGACTATCGAACGCTCCCTTGTTCTGTGACGCACGCGGACGAAGCTTGGCAAGCTTCCGCGTGAGATACAGAGCCGAAGGAGACGTCTACACCTTTCTATGTATATGCATTTTAAAGGTTGATTTAATATACAGAAGAAGAACATTGCTTTGGTTTGGGTCACACAAACACACCCAGAGCACACTCAGCACACTACCGTTGAACTGCAAAAAAAAAGAGCAGATCTACAAACTGACAACACAAGGTTTTGTCAGCTTGTAGATCTGCTATTTTCGGGCACATCAATCAGGCCTAAGATTAAGAGGGATCAAAGACTGATATAGGGGGGGCAAGGGGGTGGGGGGGGGGGGGGGGGGGGGGGGCAGGGTCACGATCAGATAAAGAAAGGTCATTGATTGTACAAATAGTCATTAAAGGGTTAAGCTGGAATCTATCGGAGGACACACATGTAGGCCCTCCCGTTGTTTGCCTTTAGACTTATTGGACGTTGGACTGAAGATTGGATTCTTTTCCTGGTTGACGCTCATAGATTGAGCTGTTATCACTGACACTATACTATAGGCCCAGGACAGGAGCAAACCGTATTGGTTTGTAATTGGCCAGTGCGCTCAGTGCCTGTAATATCCATTTAGTTCAGGTGTTAAAATTAAATTAACACTAAAATATGGCATATTGTTTTCACAACTGCACATCAAAGTTCACATAAAATGTTCATTTTTTATTCGTTCATGGACCTTGTTTCTTTCTAAGAGTAAGGTGTTTGGTGCGAGAGGCCCCGGTTCGAATCCCGCACTTGGACATAATAAAGGTCCCTGATTGCAGCTGATTGAGAAAAGCAGGCGCCCCGATTTAACCCATTTTGGGGCGGGAACCCCTTTTGGTGTAAGCATTATGTTATGCTTTAGCTATTGAAAAATAGCAGATCTACAAGCTCGTAGCGCGCCACTCGGTGGCGCGCTACGAGCTTGTAGGTCTGCTATTTTTGAAAAATCGAAGAACGACTGACATAGAAACATAGCTTTTTCAGAAAACTGTCATGATGTAGAAGACATCAGGGGAGGGGGGGATAAACTAACCTGACTCCGCCAGATGGGGCAGCAGAGAGTCCCCCCTCCTGCTCCCATCTGGGAACTCTCAGGCAGACTTGATGCCCGGCCACAAAACGGCCTGGCCAATCAGCAGCAGCTAGAGGCGGGATAGCTGCTGCTGATTGGCCAGGCCGTTTTGTGGCCGGGCATCAAGTCTTAGTAGTGAGGCTGCGTGGAGTGAGAGGCATTGAGTGCAGTGAGTGGGTGGGAGTTTCCCCATGGGCCTGTTCCTGTTGTGGGAGTCCAGTATAACTCTGAAGTCATCACCAGCAACAATCCTTTGTTTGTCCAGCAGGCTACATTCACTCTCACCATTTTATTTCATACTCTGTAAAACAAGTAAGACGCGCGAACGCGGGAAGCGAACGCAGCTCGTAAATTGCAAAAACAACAATTAGAATAAATTACGTAATTTTGTAAGGTTTTTTTTAAGTTCTCTTTTTTTGTGTTTAAGTTTTTTTCTTAAGTTAAGTTTTTTTTAAGTTTTTCTTTCCTTTTAAAGTTTTTCCTTTTTAAGTTTTTTTTTTAAGTTAAGTTTTTTTTAAGTTTTTCTTTCCTTTTAAAGTTTTTCCTTTTTAAGTTTTTTTTTTTAAGTTAAGTTTTTTTTTAAGTTAAGTTTTTTTTAAGTTTTTCTTTCCTTTTAAAGTTTTTCCTTTTTAAGTTTTTTTTTTAAGTTAAGTTTTTTTTTAAGTTAAGTTTTGTGTGTGTGTGTGCGTTTTTCCTTTTAAGTTTTTTTTTTAAGTTAAGTTTTTTTTTAAGTTAAGTTTTTTTTTAAGTTAAGTTTTTTGTGTGTGTGTGCGTGCGTGTGTGTGTGTGCGTGCATGTGTGTGTGTGTGTTTTTGTGTGTGATACAGCTGCGCCCTCTGGTGGTGGGCGGGTGGTGTTACAGCGTGACACACACACACACACAGACAGACACACACACACACACACAGACGTGATCTGCTGGGTCTCATAGTAAATGCTCACTGCGTTCGCAATCACTGCGTTCGCAATAATGACTGCTAATTTAACCCATTTAGGCCTGACGTCGAAATAAAAAAAAACCTTCGCTCTGAAAGAATATATATTCAAAGATTTGCGCCGCATTTTCACGATTTTTCAAAAATAGCAGACCTACAAGCTCGTAGCGCGCCACTCGGTGGCGCGCTATGAGCTTGTAGATCTGCTATTTTTCAATAGCTAAAGTATAACATAATGCTTAGTTAAAACACCAAATGGGGTCTGAGAGAGAGTGTATAGGCTACAAAATGTTACATTTGTAGACTCTCTACGTGAGTGATGTTTGTTTTAGGTTTAAACAACGCATTTATATGTATATCCTGACCTTGAACATTTATATTTCTGATTACCTCGGTGCTAGAGAGACATGCAGGGAGACCCCTGTTACCGTTATGCAACCGAACAGACCTGTAAGGCAGCTTTTTCTTTTTGAGTGGTGCAACCACTCCTATAGACAGCTATGTGTGTCCCTGGGTACCTGGGTCTGTCCCTGGGTCTGTCCCTGTGTCCCTGGCTGTGTCCCTGTGTCTGTCCCTGTGTCCCTGGCTGTGTCCCTGTGTCCCTGCGTCCCTGGCTGTGTCCCTGGTTACAGTACAGCACAGCACAGCACAGCACAGTACAGTACAGTACAGTACAGTACAGTACAGCACAGCACAGCACAGTACAGTACAGTACAGTACAGTACAGCACAGCACAGCACAGCACAGTACAGTACAGTACAGTACAGTACAGTACAGTACAGTACAGTACAGCACCACTCACTTCAGACAGGTCTGATTTTTTAAATTATATTCATATACTCTCTAAGTTAGAAGTAAATACATTACCCCCGAGAGGGGGTAATCTCCGGGAGGGTAGAGGAGAGACCACTTTGACACTCCTAAGAGTTGAATTAACACCCACCAATTTTGGCAAGCTGGGCTCAGTGGTTTTTGGTGGGTCTGCACCATGAGACAGCGTTCCGCTGCTCTGGTACTGTATGTGTGTGGAAGTGTAAGCGGATAAGATTAATGTAAATTGCTCTCGAGGGAGCCGGCCGCCTGATGTTAGATGTTTTTTTTAGTGTGTGTCTCGTCTGCTATAGCAGATCCTTTTGCCTCGAGTCTCATAGCCCGTCTTTAGAAAAAACGGCTCAGTAAATACTTAAAAGGTTTGAGACCTGCGAGGAGGATTATATATGGCTCACTTCAGGAACAAATGTTTGTGTTTGTTTGTCTGTTTTCCCCCTACAAACCATTGCAGACGCTAACAAACCCTCCGGGCCCCATAAAGGATGTATACAGTCTTAAACCGATCACTTGCGTACGTTGTGTTTCTGCTCGGGGACCTCCAAGGCAATGATTAAGTTCTTCTTTTAATTATTTAGTTCCAGTTTATCGACGGAAGCCATGAGTTTAATGTCTGAACTGAGAGTGTGGGACTCCACCATGTGAGACCTTAACCCATTTTGGACTGAGGTCGATAAAAGAAAAAATGCTTCTAAATCCTAACATTTTTCTGAATAGCCCATGTTTCTATGTCAGTGGTTCTCAACCTTTTTCATGTCAAGGACCCCCAGAATTATCTCTATTGGGCCACGGACCCCCATCTCAAAATATGTTGCTCCAGGGACCCCCCAGAAGCCAAGGTGTTACATGTTAATTCAATTCAGATTCCCTGACTAGATAGAGTTCCTCTGCTGGACACTTCATTTCAATGTAAAGCGGTAGAATTAGCAAGGATAATAATAATCAGTGAATGAAACCGCAGGGAAAACTTGCAGGAAAAGCACAGGAAAGCGTGAAGAGTTGGAATGGCACATAATATGTACTAGTATCTCTAAAATATAACGTTGCATTCATTACAATAAGGATTCCTGATTCCAGCTTTAACGCACTTAGGCCTGATGTCGAAATGTATTAATTTCTTCTTTTTTTTTTAAACCTCATGTTTCTGCATATCAGTGGTTCTCAATATTTCTTGTCAAGGACCCCAAAAATGATATGTAACATGCCGCCGACCCCCCATCTGAAAATATGTTGTTCCAGGGACCCCCCCCCCCCCCCCAGAAGCAAAGACTCTAAAATTCTAAAATATATATTCAAAGATTTGAGGCACATTTTCACGATTTTTCAAAAATAGCAGACCTACAAGCTCGTAGCGTGGCACTCGGTGCCGCGCTATGAGCTTGTAGATCTGCTATTTTTCAATAGCTAAAGTGTAACAAAATGCTTAAAACAGCAAAAGGGGTTCCCGCCCAGCATGGGTTAAAATGAAAGGGAAGTGTAATACATGGACTCATTAGGACAATACAAAACTTTGCAGACCGTAAAAGAGCCAAGGATTTGTGAGGCCCGGCTGTTTGAAGAAAATGGCTCTCTGCCCTTGGCAGAACTTGGCTGGGAGAATAGAAGAGGTTGCTTATTGGGCAATGAATGGCTTTGATCTTTATCTGCACCGACGTCGCACTGTTGTTACAAGATACCAAATCACAAACCCTCGTCGTCGCCGCGCTGGCAAGTATATCTGCTAAATCTGCACCGTAAAGCATGCTGTAGTGGCTTCCCATTGGCTGGCTACGCAGTTTATGTGAATTCCACTGGAATTTACCGCCTTCATCACCGTTTGAAATATCACGAGACAAATATTGTCTGAAGACCATCTGGTCTGCTATAATAGTCAGACTAATTCATATTAATAACTGCGAGTTATTGTCGAAAGCCCCTGTCTCTGTTTATGACGGCGTGTTTATGATGTGTCATACATACCCGTAAGCCTGTCCCCGTTTTCAGTCCTAACGTCGACACGTTATCATCCCTACAAGCATGACAGGGAGGCTGGGAGGTGCACGCCTGCACGGGCTCTCTGATTTAACCCATTTTGGGCGGGAACTCCTTTTGGTGTCATGTTATGCTTTAGCCGTTGAAAAATAGCAGATCTACAAGCTCACAGCGCGGCACTCGGTGCCGCTTGTAGGTCTGCTATTTTTAAAAACTCGTGAAAATGGCGCAAATCTTTGAATATATATTATTTCGGGGTGAACGTTTTTAACTCGGATCTTTGCTTCTGGGGAGGTCCCTGGAACAACATATGTTCAGATGGGGGTCGGCGGCCAAATACAGATAATGCTGGGGGTCCTTGACATGGAAAAGGTTGAGCACCGCTGACATAGAAAGGATTTAGAAGACATTTGTAGAATCGTCCTCAGGTCTAAATGGGTTCAAAGCTCGAATGCATAACTTTTATGTACAGGCCTCAGTTTGAACCCGACCCCGCACGGCGTCTCCCGTCAGAGAGAACATACATTATACAGTATTTGCGCCCTGCTCATACTGTACACTATAGGCACTGGGCGACTGTGGCTCAAGAGGTAGAGCAGGTCGTCCAATGATCCATGGGTCGGCGGTTCGAATCCCGGCTCCTCCTGGCTACATGTCGAAGTGTCCTTGGGCAAGACACTGAACCCCAAATTGCTCCTGATGTGCTGGTTGGTATACCTTGCATGGCTTCCGCCGCCATCGGTGTATGAATGGGTGAATGTAATGCACAATCTATGTAAAGAGCCTTGGATAAAGGCGCTATATAAATGCACCATTTACCATTTACCATTAGGCCGTGGCGTGCGCTTGGCCTGGGGGAGAGACTGTGCTTATGTGCTTCAGGCAGCACTACTAGTCAGCCAGTATATGTCCTACTTGCAGGGTCTAATGACTCAGTGGAAGTGTAGAGTGACCTCCAACCACTGCTGAAGGTCACGTGACCTTTTATTCATTCAGGCAACTTTCATATTGCAAACTAAAGATTTTTCAACAGATTTCTCCCCCTTTTTTCTTTTTTTTTAACCCATTTAGGCCTGACGTCAAAAAAATAAAAAAAAGTCTTCTGAAAGAATTATGTTCAATTTTCAAAGATTTGTGCCGCATTTTCACGATTTTTCAAAAATAGCAGACCTACAAGCTTGTAGCGCGCCACTCGGTGGCGCGCTATGAGCTTGTAGATCTGCTATTTTTCAATAGCTAAAGTATAACGTAATGCTTAAAACTATTTTTTCTCTGTTTTCTCACCTAAGCATTTTGACCCCAGGTGGTCCATAAAGGATGGATGAATTCCATAAAAGGCTAAAAGTGGGAGAATGGAAGGATGGAAGGAATGTGTTTTCATTGCTGTGTGTAAAAAGAGATCTTAGAAGTCTTCCACCGGTTTATGGGCCTTAGCCCATTTTGGGCGGAAACCCCTTTTAGTGTTTTAAACATTATGTTATAATTTAGCTATTGAAAAATAGAAGATCTAGCAGAAAAATAGCAGACCTACAAGTTCATAGCGCGCCACTCGGTGGCGCG